>NW_028252696.1:0-600000 GCF_964263255.1 Lissotriton vulgaris | reverse complement strand
ATGAAGGGACAGATATCCCATGAAGGGACCAGTGCATCAAAGATATCCCATGAAGGGACAGATATCCCATGAAAGGACCAGTGCACCCCATGAAGGGACCAGTGCATCAAAGATATCCCATGAAGGGACCAGTGCACCAAAGATATCCCATGAAGGGACCAGTGCATCAAAGATATCCCATGAAGGGACCAGTGCATCAAAGATATCCCATGAAGGGACCATTGCATCAAAGATATCCCATGAAGGGACAGATATCCCATGAAGGGACCAGTGCATCAAAGATATCCCATGAAGGGACAGATATCCCATGAAGGGACCAGTGCATCAAAGATATCCCATGAAGGGACAGATATCCTATGAAGGGACCAGTGCATTAAAGATATCCCATGAAGGGACCAGTGCACAAAAGATATCCCATGAAGGGACAGATATCCCATGAAGGGACCAGTGCATCAAAGGTATCCCATTAAGGGACAGATATCCCATGAAAGGACCAGTGCACCAAAGATATCCCATGAAGGGACCAGTGCATCAAAGATATCCCATGAAGGGACCAGTGCATCAAAGATATCCCATGAAGGGACCAGTGCATCAAAGATATCCCGGGACCAGTGCATCAAAGATATCCCATGAAGGGACCAGTGCACCAAAGATATCCCATTGAAGGGACTGATATCCCATGAAGGGACCAGTGCACCAAGGTTAGCCCATGAAGGGACAGATATTCCATGAAGGGACCAGTGCATCAAAGATATCCCATGAAGGGACAGATATCCCATGAAAGGACCAGTGCACCAAAGATATCCCATGAAGGGACAGATATCCCATGAAGGGACCAGTGCACAAAAGATATCCCATGAAGGGACCAGTGCACAAAAGATATCCCATGAAGGGACCAGTGCACAAAAGATATCCCATGAAGGGACAGATATCCCATGAAGGGACCAGTGCACCAAAGATAACCCATAAAGGGACCGATATCCCATGAAGGGACCAGTGCACCAAAGATATACCAGGAAGGGACAGATATCCCATGAAGGGACCAGTGCACCAAAGATATCCCATGAAGGGACCAGTGCACCAAAGATATCCCATGAAGGGACCATTGCATCAAAGATATCCCATGAAGGGACCAGTGCATCAAAGATATCCCATGAAGGGACCAGTGCATCAAAGATATCCCATGAAGGGACCAGTGCATCAAAGATATCCCATGAAGGGACAGATATCCCATCAAGGGACCAGTGCACAAAAGATATCCCATGAAGGGACCAGTGCACAAAAGATATCCCATGAAGGGACAGATATCCCATGAAGGGACCAGTGCACCAAAGATATCCCATAAAGGGATCGATATCCCATGAAGGGACCAGTGCACCAAAGATATCCCATGAAGGGACAGATATCCCATGAAGGGACCAGTGCACCAAAGATATCCCATGAAGGGACAGATATCCCATGAAGGGACCAGTGCACCAAAGATATCCCATGAAGGGACCAGTGCACCAAAGATATCCCATGAAGGGACCAGTGCACCAAAGATATCCCATGAAGGGACCAGTGCACCAAAGATATTCCATGAAGGGACAGATATCCCAATAAGGGACCAGTGCACCAAAGATATCCCATGAACGGACCATGCACCAAAGATATCCCATGAAGGGACAGATATCCCATGAAGGGACCAGTACATCAAAGATATCCCATGAAGGGACCAGTGCATCAAAGATATCCCATGAAGGGACCAGTGCATCAAAGATATCCCATGAAGGGACCAGTGCATCAAAGATATCCCATGAAGGGACAGATCCCATGAAGGGACCAGTGCATCAAAGATATCCCATGAAGGGACAGATATCCCATGAAGGGACCGGTTCACCAAAGATATCCCATGAAGGGACCAGTGCACCAAGGTTAGCCCATAAAGGGACCGATATCCCATGAAGGGACCAGTGCACCAAAGATATCCCATAAAGGGACAGATATCCCATGAAGGGACCAGTGCACCAAAGATATCCCATAAAGGGACAGATATCCCATGAAGGGACCAGTGCACAAAAGATATCCCATGAAGGGACAGATATCCCATGAAGGGACCAGTGCACCAAAGATATCCCATGAAGGGACAGATATCCCATGAAGGGACCAGTGCACCAAAGATATCCCATAGAGCGACAGATATCCCATGAAGGGACCAGTGCACAAAAGATATCCCATGAAGGGACAGATATCCCATGAAGGGACTAGTGCATCAAAGATATCCCATGAAGGGAACATTGCATCAAAGATATCCCATGAAGGGACCAGTGCATCAAAGACATCCCATGAAGGGACCAGTGCACCAAAGATATCCCATGAAGGGACCAGTGCACCAAAGATATCCTATGAAGGGACAGATATCCCATGAAGGGACCAGCGCACCAAAGATATCCCATAAAGGGACAGATATCCAATGAAGGGACCAGTGCACCAAAGATATCCCCTAAAAGGGGCCGATATCCCATGAAGGGACCAGTGCATTATAGATATCCCATGAAGGGACAGATATCCCATGAAGGGACCAGCGCACCAAAGATATCCCATGAAGGGACCAGTGCATCAAAGATATCCCATGAAGGGACCATTGCATCAAAGATATCCCATGAAGGGACCAGTGCATCAAAGACATCCCATGAAGGGACCAGTGCACCAAAGATATCCCATGAAGGGACCAGTGCACCAAAGATATCCCATGAAGGGACTGATATCCCATGAAGGGACCAGTGCATCAAAGATATCCCATGAAGGGACAGATATCCCATGAAGGGACCAGTGCATCAAAGATATCCCATGAAGGGACCAGTGCACCAAGTTTAGCCCATGAAGGGACAGATATTCCATGAAGGGACCAGTGCATCAAAGATATCCCATGAAGGGACAGATATCCCATGAAAGGACCAGTGCACCAAAGATATCCCATGAAGGGACCAGTGCATCAAAGATATCCCATGAAGGGACAGATATCCCATGAAGGGACCAGTGCATCAAAGATATCCCATGAAGGGACAGATATCCCATGAAGGGACCGTGCATCAAAGATATCCCATGAAGGGACCAGTGCACAAAAGATATCCCATGAAGGGACAGATATCCCATGAAGGGACCAGTGCATCAAAGATATCCCATGAAGGGACAGATATCCCATGAAAGGACCAGTGCACCAAAGATATCCCATGAAGGGACCAGTGCATCAAAGATATCCCATGAAGGGACCAGTGCACCAAAGATATCCCATGAAGGGACCAGTGCATCAAAGATATCCCATGAAGGGACCAGTGCATCAAAGATATCCCATGAAGGGACCATTGCATCAAAGATATCCCATGAAGGGACAGATATCCCATGAAGGGACCAGTGCATCAAAGATATCACATGAAGGGACAGATATCCCATGAAGGGACCAGTGCATCAAAGATATCCCATGAAGGGACAGATATCCTATGAAGGGACCAGTGCATTAAAGATATCCCATGAAGGGACCAGTGCACAAAAGATATCCCATGAAGGGACAGATATCCCATGAAGGGACCAGTGCATCAAAGGTATCCCATTAAGGGACAGATATCCCATGAAAGGACCAGTGCACCAAAGATATCCCATGAAGGGACCAGTGCATCAAAGATATCCCATGAAGGGACCAGTGCATCAAAGATATCCCGGGACCAGTACATCAAAGATATCCCATGAAGGGACCAGTGCACAAAAGATATCCCATGAAGGGACCAGTGCATCAAAGATATTCCATGTTGGGACCAGTGCATCAAAGATATCCCATGAAGGGACCATTGCATCAAAGATATCCCATGAAGGGACCAGTGCATCAAAGACATACCATGAAGGGACCAGTGCATCAAAGATATCCCATGAAGGGACCAGTGCACCAAAGATATCCCATGAAGGGACAGATATCCCATGAAGGGACCAGTGCACAAAAGATATCCCATGAAGGGACAGATATCCCATGAAGGGACCAGTGCACGAAAGATATCCCATGAAGGGACAGATATCCCATGAAGGGACCAGTGCACAAAAGATATCCCATAAAGGGACAGATATCCCATGAAGGGACCAGTGCACCAAAGATATCCCATGAAGGGACAGATATCCCATGAAGGGACCATTGCATCAAAGATATCCCATGAAGGGACCATTGCATCAAAGATATCCCATGAAGGGACCAGTGCATCAAAGATATCCCATGAAGTGACCAGTGCATCAAAGATATCCCATGAAGGGACCAGTGCATCAAAGATATCCCATGAAGGGACAGATATCCCATGAAGGGACCAGTTCACCAAAGATATCCCATGAAGGGACCAGTGCATCAAAGATATCCCATGAAGGGACCAGTGCATCAAAGATATCCCATGAAGGGACAGATATCCCATGAAGGGACCAGTGCACAAAAGATATCCCATGAAGGGACCAGTGCACAAAAGATATCCCATGAAGGGACAGATATCCCATGAAGGGACCAGTGCACCAAAGATAACCCATAAAGGGACCGATATCCCATGAAGGGACCAGTGCACCAAAGATATCCCATGAAGGGACAGATATCCCATGAAGGGACCAGTGCACAAAAGATATCCCATGAAGGGACCAGTGCACAAAAGATATCCCATGAAGGGACAGATATCCCATGAAGGGACCAGTGCACCAAAGATAACCCATAAAGGGACCGATATCCCATGAAGGGACCAGTGCACCAAAGATATACCATGAAGGGACAGATATCCCATGAAGGGACCAGTGCACCAAAGATATCCCATGAAGGGACCAGTGCACCAAAGATATCCCATGAAGGGACCATTGCATCAAAGATATCCCATGAAGGGACCAGTGCATCAAAGATATCCCATGAAGGGACCAGTGCATCAAAGATATCCCATGAAGGGACCAGTGCATCAAAGATATCCCATGAAGGGACAGATATCCCATCAAGGGACCAGTGCACAAAAGATATCCCATGAAGGGACCAGTGCACAAAAGATATCCCATGAAGGGACAGATATCCCATGAAGGGACCAGTGCACCAAAGATATCCCATAAAGGGATCGATATCCCATGAAGGGACCAGTGCACCAAAGATATCCCATGAAGGGACAGATATCCCATGAAGGGACCAGTGCACCAAAGATATCCCATGAAGGGACAGATATCCCATGAAGGGACCAGTGCACCAAAGATATCCCATGAAGGGACAGATATCCCATGAAGGGACCAGTGCACCAAAGATATCCCATAAAGGGACAGATATCCCATGAAGGGACCAGTGCACCAAAGATATCCCATAAAGGGACAGATATCCCATGAAGGGACCAGTGCACAAAAGATATCCCATGAAGGGACAGATATCCCATGAAGGGACCAGTGCACCAAAGATATCCCATGAAGGGACAGATATCCCATGAAGGGACCAGTGCACCAAAGATATCCCATAAAGCGACAGATATCCCATGAAGGGACCAGTGCACAAAAGATATCCCATGAAGGGACAGATATCCCATGAAGGGACTAGTGCATCAAAGATATCCCATGAAGGGAACATTGCATCAAAGATATCCCATGAAGGGACCAGTGCATCAAAGACATCCCATGAAGGGACCAGTGCACCAAAGATATCCCATGAAGGGACCAGTGCACCAAAGATATCCTATGAAGGGACAGATATCCCATGAAGGGACCAGTGCACCAAAGATATCCCATAAAGGGACAGATATCCAATGAAGGGACCAGTGCACCAAAGATATCCCCTAAAAGGGGCCGATATCCCATGAAGGGACCAGTGCATTATAGATATCCCATGAAGGGACAGATATCCCATGAAGGGACCAGCGCACCAAAGATATCCCATGAAGGGACCAGTGCATCAAAGATATCCCATGAAGGGACCATTGCATCAAAGATATCCCATGAAGGGACCAGTGCATCAAAGACATCCCATGAAGGGACCAGTGCACCAAAGATATCCCATGAAGGGACCAGTGCACCAAAGATATCCCATGAAGGGACTGATATCCCATGAAGGGACCAGTGCATCAAAGATATCCCATGAAGGGACAGATATCCCATGAAGGGACCAGTGCATCAAAGATATCCCATGAAGGGACCAGTGCACCAAGTTTAGCCCATGAAGGGACAGATATTCCATGAAGGGACCAGTGCATCAAAGATATCCCATGAAGGGACAGATATCCCATGAAAGGACCAGTGCACCAAAGATATCCCATGAAGGGACCAGTGCATCAAAGATATCCCATGAAGGGACAGATATCCCATGAAGGGACCAGTGCATCAAAGATATCCCATGAAGGGACAGATATCCCATGAAGGGACCGTGCATCAAAGATATCCCATGAAGGGACCAGTGCACAAAAGATATCCCATGAAGGGACAGATATCCCATGAAGGGACCAGTGCATCAAAGATATCCCATGAAGGGACAGATATCCCATGAAAGGACCAGTGCACCCCATGAAGGGACCAGTGCATCAAAGATATCCCATGAAGGGACCAGTGCACCAAAGATATCCCATGAAGGGACCAGTGCATCAAAGATATCCCATGAAGGGACCAGTGCATCAAAGATATCCCATGAAGGGACCATTGCATCAAAGATATCCCATGAAGGGACAGATATCCCATGAAGGGACCAGTGCATCAAAGATATCCCATGAAGGGACAGATATCCCATGAAGGGACCAATGCATCAAAGATATCCCATGAAGGGACAGATATCCTATGAAGGGACCAGTGCATTAAAGATATCCCATGAAGGGACCAGTGCACAAAAGATATCCCATGAAGGGACAGATA
Organism: Lissotriton vulgaris; assembly: GCF_964263255.1. NCBI lineage: Eukaryota > Metazoa > Chordata > Amphibia > Caudata > Salamandridae > Lissotriton > Lissotriton vulgaris. The sequence goes on along the minus strand of NW_028252696.1, from coordinate 593,142 downwards.
TCCCATGAAGGGACCAGTGCATCAAAGGTATCCCATTAAGGGACAGATATCCCATGAAAGGACCAGTGCACCAAAGATATCCCATGAAGGGACCAGTGCATCAAAGATATCCCATGAAGGGACCAGTGCATCAAAGATATCCCATGAAGGGACCAGTGCATCAAAGATATCCCGGGACCAGTGCATCAAAGATATCCCATGAAGGGACCAGTGCACCAAAGATATCCCATTGAAGGGACTGATATCCCATGAAGGGACCAGTGCACCAAGGTTAGCCCATGAAGGGACAGATATTCCATGAAGGGACCAGTGCATCAAAGATATCCCATGAAGGGACAGATATCCCATGAAAGGACCAGTGCACCAAAGATATCCCATGAAGGGACAGATATCCCATGAAGGGACCAGTGCACAAAAGATATCCCATGAAGGGACCAGTGCACAAAAGATATCCCATGAAGGGACAGATATCCCATGAAGGGACCAGTGCACCAAAGATAACCCATAAAGGGACCGATATCCCATGAAGGGACCAGTGCACCAAAGATATACCATGAAGGGACAGATATCCCATGAAGGGACCAGTGCACCAAAGATATCCCATGAAGGGACCAGTGCACCAAAGATATCCCATGAAGGGACCATTGCATCAAAGATATCCCATGAAGGGACCAGTGCATCAAAGATATCCCATGAAGGGACCAGTGCATCAAAGATATCCCATGAAGGGACCAGTGCATCAAAGATATCCCGTGAAGGGACAGATATCCCATCAAGGGACCAGTGCACAAAAGATATCCCATGAAGGGACCAGTGCACAAAAGATATCCCATGAAGGGACAGATATCCCATGAAGGGACCAGTGCACCAAAGATATCCCATAAAGGGATCGATATCCCATGAAGGGACCAGTGCACCAAAGATATCCCATGAAGGGACAGATATCCCATGAAGGGACCAGTGCACCAAAGATATCCCATGAAGGGACAGATATCCCATGAAGGGACCAGTGCACCAAAGATATCCCATGAAGGGACCAGTGCACCAAAGATATCCCATGAAGGGACCAGTGCACCAAAGATATCCCATGAAGGGACAGATATCCCAATAAGGGACCAGTGCACCAAAGATATCCCATGAACGGACCATGCACCAAAGATATCCCATGAAGGGACAGATATCCCATGAAGGGACCAGTACATCAAAGATATCCCATGAAGGGACCAGTGCATCAAAGATATCCCATGAAGGGACCAGTGCATCAAAGATATCCCATGAAGGGACCAGTGCATCAAAGATATCCCATGAAGGGACAGATCCCATGAAGGGACCAGTGCATCAAAGATATCCCATGAAGGGACAGATATCCCATGAAGGGACCGGTTCACCAAAGATATCCCATGAAGGGACCAGTGCATCAATGATATCCCATGAAGGGACCAGTGCATCAAAGATATCCCATGAAGGGACCAGTGCATCAAAGATATCCCATGAAGGGACCAGTGCATCAAAGATATCCCATGAAGGGACCAGTGCATCAAAGATATCCCATGAAGGGACAGATATCCCATGAAGGGACCAGTGCACAAAAGATATCCCATGAAGGGACCAGTGCACAAAAGATATCCCATGAAGGGACAGCTATCCCATGAAGGGACCAGTGCACCAAAGATAACCCATAAAGGGACCGATATCCCATGAAGGGACCAGTGCACCAAAGATATCCCATGAAGGGACAGATATCCCATGAAGGGACCAGTGCACCAAAGATATCCCATGAAGGGACCAGTGCACCAAAGATATCCCATGAAGGGACCATTGCATCAAAGATATCCCATGAAGGGACCAGTGCATCAAAGATATCCCATGAAGGGACCAGTGCATCAAAGATATCCCATGAAGGGACCAGTGCATCCAAGATATCCCATGAAGGGACAGATATCCCATCAAGGGACCAGTGCACAAAAGATATCCCATGAAGGGACAGATATCCCATGAAGGGACCAGTGCACCAAAGATATCCCATAAAGGGACCGATATCCCATGAAGGGACCAGTGCACCAAAGATATCCCATGAAGGGACAGATAGCCCATGAAGGGACCAGTGCACCAAAGATATCCCATGAAGGGACAGATATCCCATGAAGGGACCAGTGCACCAAAGATATCCCATGAAGGGACAGATATCCCATGAAGGGACCAGTGCACCAAAGATATCCCATAAAGGGACAGATATCCCATGAAGGGACCAGTGCACAAAAGATATCCCATGAAGGGACTAGTGCATCAAAGATATCCCATGAAGGGACCATTGCATCAAAGATATCCCATGAAGGGACCAGTGCATCAAAGACATCCCATGAAGGGACCAGTGCACCAAAGATATCCCATAAGGGACCAGTGCACCAAAAATATCCCATGAAGGGACAGATATCCCATGAAGGGACCAGTGCACCAAAGATATCCCATGAAGGGACCAGTGCATCAAAGATATCCCATGAAGGGACCAGTGCATCAAAGATATCCCATGAAGGGACCATTGCATCAAAGATATCCCATGAAGGGACAGATATCCCATGAAGGGACCAGTGCATCAAAGATATCCCATGAAGGGACAGATATCCCATGAAGGGACCAGTGCATCAAAGATATACCATGAAGGGACAGATATTCCATGAAGGGACCAGTGCATCAAAGATATCCCATGAAGGGACCAGTGCACAAAAGATATCCCATGAAGGGACAGATATCCCATGAAGGGACCAGTGCATCAAAGATATCCCATTAAGGGACAGATATCCCATGAAAGGACCAGTGCACCAAAGATATCCCATGAAGGGACCAGTGCATCAAAGATATCCCATGAAGGGACCAGTGCATCAAAGATATCCCATGAAGGGACCAGTGCTTCAAAGATATCCCATGAAGGGACCAGTGCACCAAAGATATCCCATTGAAGGGACTGATATCCCATGAAGAGACCAGTGCACCAAGGTTAGCCCATGAAGGGACAGATATTCCATGAAGGGACCAGTGCACCAAAGATATCCCATGAAGGGACCAGTGCATCAAAGATATCCCATAAAGGGACAGATATCCTATGAAGGGACCAGTGCATCAAAGATATCCCATGAAGGGACCATTGCATCAAAGATATCCCATGAAGGGACCAGTGCATCAAAGACATCACATGAAGGGACCAGTGCATCAAAGATATCCCATGAAGGGGACCAGTGCACCAAAGATATCCCATGAAGGGACAGATATCCCATGAAGGGACCAGTGCACAAAAGATATCCCATGAAGGGACAGATATCCCATGAAGGGACCAGTGCACCAAAGAGATCCCATGAAGGGACCAGTGCATCAAAGATATCCCATGAAGGGACCAGTGCACCAAAGATATCCCACGAAGGGACCAGTGCATAAAAGATATCCCATGAAGGGACCAGTGCACCAAAGATATCCCATGAAGGGACCAGTGCACCAAAGATATCCCATGAAGGGACAGATATCCCAATAAGGGACCAGTGCACCAAAGATATCCCATGAACGGACCATGCACCAAAGATATCCCATGAAGGGACAGATATCCCATGAAGGGACCAGTGCATCAAAGATATCCCATGAAGGGACCAGTGCATCAAAGATATCCCATGAAGGGACCAGTGCATCAAAGATATCCCATGAAGGGACCGATATCCCATGAAGGGACCAGTTCACCAAAGATATCCCGTGAAGGGACCAGTGCATAAATGATATCCCATGAAGTGACCAGTGCATCAAAGATATCCCATGAAGGGACCAGTGCATCAAAGATATCCCATGAAGGGACAGATATCCCATGAAGGGACCAGTTCACCAAAGATATCCCATGAAGGGACCAGTGCATAAATGATATCCCATGAAGTGACCAGTGCATCAAAGATATCCCATGAAGGGACCAGTGCATCAAAGATATCCCATGAAGGGACCAGTGCATCAAAGATATCCCATGAACGGACCAGTGCATCAAAGATATCCCATGAAGGGACCAGTGCATCAAAGATATCCCATGAAGGGACAGATATCCCATGAAGGGACCAGTGCACAAAAGATATCCCATGAAGGGACCAGTGCACAAAAGATATCCCATGAAGGGACAGATATCCCATGAAGGGACCAGTGCACCAAAGATAACCCATAAAGGGACCGATATCCCATGAAGGGACCAGTGCACCAAAGATATACCATGAAGGGACAGATATCCCATGAAGGGACCAGTGCACCAAAGATATCCCATGAAGGGACCAGTGCACCAAAGATATCCCATGAAGGGACCATTGCATCAAAGATATCCCATGAAGGGACCAGTGCACAAAAGATATCCCATGAAGGGACCAGTGCACAAAAGATATCCCATGAAGGGACAGATATCCCATGAAGGGACCAGTGCACCAAAGATATCCCATAAAGGGATCGATATCCCATGAAGGGACCAGTGCACCAAAGATATCCCATGAAGGGACAGATATCCCATGAAGGGACCAGTGCACCAAAGATATCCCATGAAGGGACAGATATCCCATGAAGGGACCAGTGCACCAAAGACATCCCATGAAGGGACAGATATCCCATGAAGGGACCAGTGCACCAAAGATATCCCATAAAGGGACAGATATCCCATGAAGGGACCAGTGCACCAAAGATATCCCATAAAGGGACAGATATCCCATGAAGGGACCAGTGCACAAAAGATATCCCATGAAGGGACAGATATCCCATGAAGGGACCAGTGCACCAAAGATATCCCATGAAGGGACAGATATCCCATGAAGGGACCAGTGCACCAAAGATATCCCATAAAGCGACAGATATCCCATGAAGGGACCAGTGCACAAAAGATATCCCATGAAGGGACAGATATCCCATGAAGGGACTAGTGCATCAAAGATATCCCATGAAGGGAACATTGCATCAAAGATATCCCATGAAGGGACCAGTGCATCAAAGACATCCCATGAAGGGACCAGTGCACCAAAGATATCCCATGAAGGGACCAGTGCACCAAAGATATCCTATGAAGGGACAGATATCCCATGAAGGGACCAGTGCACCAAAGATATCCCATAAAGGGACAGATATCCAATGAAGGGACCAGTGCACCAAAGATATCCCCTAAAAGGGGCCGATATCCCATGAAGGGACCAGTGCATTATAGATATCCCATGAAGGGACAGATATCCCATGAAGGGACCAGCGCACCAAAGATATCCCATGAAGGGACCAGTGCATCAAAGATATCCCATGAAGGGACCAGTGCATCAAAGATATCCCATGAAGGGACCATTGCATCAAAGATATCCCATGAAGGGACCAGTGCATCAAAGACATCCCATGAAGGCACCAGTGCACCAAAGATATCCCATGAAGGGACCAGTGCACCAAAGATATCCCATGAAGGGACTGATATCCCGTGAAGGGACCAGTGCATCAAAGATATCCCATGAAGGGACAGATATCCCATGAAGGGACCAGTGCATCAAAGATATCCCATGAAGGGACCAGTGCACCAAGTTTAGCCCATGAAGGGACAGATATTCCATGAAGGGACCAGTGCATCAAAGATATCCCATGAAGGGACAGATATCCCATGAAAGGACCAGTGCACCAAAGATATCCCATGAAGGGACCAGTGCATCAAAGATATCCCATGAAGGGACAGATATCCCATGAAGGGACCAGTGCATCAAAGATATCCCATGAAGGGACAGATATCCCATGAAGGGACCGTGCATCAAAGATATCCCATGAAGGGACCAGTGCACAAAAGATATCCCATGAAGGGACAGATATCCCATGAAGGGACCAGTGCATCAAAGATATCCCATGAAGGGACAGATATCCCATGAAAGGACCAGTGCACCAAAGATATCCCATGAAGGGACCAGTGCATCAAAGATATCCCATGAAGGGACCAGTGCACCAAAGATATCCCATGAAGGGACCAGTGCATCAAAGATATCCCATGAAGGGACCAGTGCATCAAAGATATCCCATGAAGGGACCATTGCATCAAAGATATCCCATGAAGGGACAGATATCCCATGAAGGGACCAGTGCATCAAAGATATCCCATGAAGGGACAGATATCCCATGAAGGGACCAGTGCATCAAAGATATCCCATGAAGGGACAGATATCCTGAGGTAATATAAATTTTATGGTCATGTTGTGTTCCCTAGCGAGTACCCCACCGACTCCATGTACGAGTTAAAAGTGCATGTAACTTCCCTCCTGTACCAGCTATGAAGACGCAAATACATTTGCGTCCAACGTTAACTTGTCCTCTTTCAGACCCACCATGAATGGGTTTGATGGTCCGTTCCTAAGTATGCTATGCCAACGTCTTTTTGAAGTGTACTCCTACGTTTTTCAGCCTGGCTGAAAGTAGGCCCTGAATCTCTGCCACCGAGCCTCTTTTCTGGCTTCTGACTGCGAGGGCCTCTGCCCAAGCAGCCCCCGTACCCGTGAACTCTGCCTTACTTCTAGCGCGGCCCTCCGTGCTCAGCTCAGCCTGCTGCCTGCCAAGATTGACTATAACCTTCGAGTTATCTGTTTTCCTCCCCAAAGATACATTCCAGCCTGCTAGCTTCAGTAAACATCCTTCCTCAGCTACAGGGCTAAAGGGCCGACCTGTCTTTATGCAAGTAATTCATAGCCTCTGTTGCCATGCTTCCATGGAAGGCCCCATGCCCCCACGCTTCTCATACAGACACTCAGGCGCTTATACACGCACTCACAGCAAGTATAGAATAGCTTCTGCTCTAGAGACCTTTCTGCCCAGATAGCTTAGTTCCTAAACATCAGATATCAGATATGATAGAAGCACAAGTTGATCTGACATGCCAGACTTCTGTCTCTTTCCGCCAGTGTAAATGTCAAGTCCCCTGCACCCCGTCTATCACACGTCATGCAGCTGCGCGCGCACCCAAGCTTCCGATTTCTGCTGACATTGCAACATTCTGTTAGCACCACCCCTTGGTGCCACCCACTTGCGTCACCTATCAGTGACGTTTCTAGCACACACGCCTAGTTTACGCCTCTTGATGATGTACTAGCACCACGTGTATACTGTTATCTTGTCTTCTCTCAGCTGTTACGCCTCTTACATTGAACATTATGATGTAAATCAAGTATATAAGCTATGTATTGTCAATAAACGACGGCGCGCTCATCTATCCCTTCTGACATCCTGTGTGGTGGTCAGAACATGATATCCTGATTCCTTTATGAGGAATAAAACTCTTAGAAACTCTTACACCACGGACTCTGTTTTCCTTCATTTCGATTGAGTTATTATTGATTAAGTACTTACCTGCATAGAAATTAAGAGAGTAAATTAATTATTTACATCATTTTGGCGCCCGAACAGGGACCCCTCCCCCACCTCACGCGCCGGAAGGTGCGTTGCAATCCGTGTCCCCTGCCATCAGTTAGACGGACAACACGTGTACTGGCAGGATTTCCTGCATCCCCCTCTGACACACGGAGGTGACGAAGACTGCGATCAGTGCCCAGACGAGGCGGTGAGGAGTGCGGAGGATCCCGACCAGAGCCCAGCCGAAGGAAGCAAGGTCCGAGGTGTGAAGAGGCCCACCAGTTTTCCGAAGTTTTCCGAAGTTTTCCGAAGTTTTCCGAAGTTCCGAGTCGAGTCCAGTCGAGTTTTCCGAGGCCTTCTGTTTTCCGTGCTTCCCGGTGAGTACCATTGCTGGGTCGTATCTAGACGGGTTTGGGTACGCAAGTCCGGTCTGCACTGTTTTTAGGCAGTGTATCTGTACTGTTTAGCAGTATATAAAGTATTCCGAATTTCTGCACTGTTACAGCAGTGTATCTGTATCGTTGAGCGGTACATTCAGAGTAGGGGGAAGTTAGCTATGTCTTTAAATGTTTCATGTGATTAATGTCGTGGTATGAATGTGATTGTTCTTGTGTATTATTGTGTTTTTTTTGTTTAAATAGTTACAGGCGAAATTAAGTATTAAGGATCAAGCATTTCAGTATCAAGTAGGCACAATGCCGTTTTTTAACAAATTAAAGCAGATAGGAACTAGGAAAGGGATGTTAGAGGAAGAGATTCCAATCCCCCCTAGGGACACTCCAGGTAATTTCATGTATAATAAGCATGGCATAGACGCCATCTTGTATCTAGAGTTATGGACAGATTATACCAAGCACCTAGAGGAAAGATACCGATGGCCAGTTAACGGAACATGGGATGCCGAGTGCATCATAAAGGTAGAAGAAATATTACGGAAAAAGAAAGCTAGACAATCTCAGAAAGACGCCATAGAATTTTGGCGTAAGGAATCACGTAAGCGTGCTGATAGAGCACTCCGTAGAGAAGACAGGCTTAAAGAATCAGAAAAGGCCCAAGAAAACGAATTAGTTACTGAGGGAATTCGAGTAAAAGTAGAACAAATAGATCGTATCCTAAATGGCAAAGTGAACAACATGTATCTTTTGGCCGATGGTACCCCTGACGCCATTTCAGAAATACCGAAAAATTTGCCGTCACCATTAGTTCCAACTAAAGTAATGCATAAGACTACTAAAGACATATTCCTAAATTCATATCTCGAAGATGTAGCGCCAGCTTACACCAATCTGCCTGTTCGTGCCCTGCCTACTGACAGGGCCGGGGGTGGTACTGCCCCCCAAGATCACTCTCAGCCGACACCGAAAAAGACTAGTCCCGTTCCGCCAGCTCCGCCACTTCCCTCACCTAAAACTGATCTGCCGAAACCACTTCAATCAGATCCTACTAAAAGACAAATTCAGATACTGACTACACACAGAGATAATGCCCAAGTTTCCGCTTCAGGAGGTGCGACCGCGGGTCTCCAGACCCCGCCACCGACTCACAGATTAAATCTCAGAGGTATGCAGAGTCCTCTTACGCACAGATCCCCCCGTTCTTCTAATTCATCCCGTCTTGATGCACTAAAAGAAAATATGTCAGTTTGTAGATATGATCCAGAACCTGGACAGGACGACTTAATGGTATTAGCGTCTTTACGGTTAAGATCTGCTACTGATAGTTTGTTATGTTATGCAGGAATGAAGGAGCACCTAGATAGAATATATGAGTTCGTTCAAACGGGAAAGGACCCCGACAGTATTAAGGATGCCCTGGAGAAACAGAAAGTTACCATGCAAGCACTGATACTACGATTTTTCATAAATTGTCTAATAAGAGAACGAGACAGGCCCGGAACAGAGCAGAGTGAATTAGATGCATTGAACAAGTGGGGTCAAAATATAGCCGATGGAAAACATGACAGACAAAATTGCATAGAGGCCATGTATAAAAAGATTAAGAAAGCAGTGATAGCAGTACACGAGAAAGAGAAAGAAAAGGCTCCCTCCGAGGAGGAAGAAGAATCTGAAGAACTAGAACCGACTACAAGCACTATAGCATATGTAGGTAAGGGAACTTATCTTAGGAAGGGTATCCGTCCAGAAAGCAAGAGAGTTTTCTTCTCTGCCTTAACGAATCCGAATTCTGCTGAACATCAGTTCCAGGAAACTGATAAACGGCTTCGAGATCGAGTGGGGTACCATGTACTCAATTCTATGGATGAACAAGAATTAGCCCGATCAGCGGTATCATGGGCCGAAAATGCAGACATATATAATGATGACACCGTAGCACAGACATTTCTGAACCTCTCCCCCGACGAACAGAAATTAGCAGGTATATATATGATTCAGCACCTTCTCATTAAGTACAGAAAACATTATTCCGATCCAGGTCCCTTACATGAGACACTAGAAGCACTACTGATGGATAGATGGAGAGGCTTAAGCACTAAATTAGTTCAAATATTTCTAGAACAACGACGCAGATATGACACCTTTGTAAGTCCTGAATATGTTCCCGCCCCACCTCCAGAAAGGAAAATGTACCATATGCAGTGCGGGGGTGGTATTGAAAGTCAGAACCCCTTGCGAGAAGTGCACCCTGTTATGGGTGAGGATAAAATTTTGAAACGCGTGTATGTACACACGCCTCTGACTAAATTAGAACTGTTAGAAATGAAGAAATTAGTACCGTGCCATGATAAAGACCCTGCAGGTTTTCATAGAGAGCTCAAAGACATGTTACTGATGGGGGACTACACATATGATGATATCATGAAAATGTTGAAAGTATTATTGCCTACGGGTATATTCGAGAAATTAAAGGAAAAGGACTGGGAGGTGGGAGACGCAAAGATTGCCTGGGCAGAAATAGAGGATGAAGAAAAGAAACGGGTTCCAGGGTTAGGCCTTGGGGACAAAACTAAAGCATTACCAGGTTTGATAGTACAGGTCCTGCCCAGATTATTGACAACTAGAAAGGAGGATTGGGATGCAATCTCGTCCTGTAAACAGAAACATGATGAAGATACTAGCGACTTTTATTCAAGATTCGAGAAATGTTTTATTATCAATAGTGGCCTCCAGCCAAGTAGCGAGTCGTACCCACATCTTTTTGTATCAAAGTTAGTCGAGAATTCCCTACCGTTAGTTAAAAATAGAGTGTATAAAGTCGAGAGTACATGGCAAGCAAATACGCCATCCCAGATGTTACAAATGTTACAATATCACCAGAATAGAATTAGGGAAGAACAAGATCAGGAACAGAAGCGCATGAAAGACACGAAAATGAAAATGTTAGTAGCCCAGACGGTCCCATCCGACAGTCACAGGAAAGGTACGACCCAGACAAGTCACGCTGCAGCTCCTGTTAAAGGGACATGCAATTATTGCAAGCAGCCAGGTCACTACGTACACGAATGTGCAGTTCTGAAACATAACATAGCGACAGGTAAAACTAAAGAGAGACCGCATCCGCCTAGACAAGACCATAACCAGCATCAGTCTACACAGAATACACAGCCCATGCATGCATCCGCACAGACAGCACAGACCGTAGCAGTACCACAGCCACAGCCCATTGCTGCAACTCAGCAAGTCTCACAACAGATGTACCAGTATGCCCAGTCTGCTTACCCCGAATATTCCCGATATACATGAAACAGCCTAGAGAGGGAAGGTGGCTTGCCTCTTATCGAGATTCCTGTAGATCAAGAAGGTCCTTATGTACACAGTCAAGTATTGGGGAAAGATAGAAAGTTTTTAATTGACACAGGGGCAAGTCGCACTACAATAAGTCATGACGAAGTTCCAGGGGCACCCCTCTCAGGCTCACAAAATGTTTCCCTTGGTTTTTCAGGACAACCTATTGTAAATGAAGTATCAGAACCAGTTCCCCTGGCTGTGGGTCCATTATCACGCGTTACAGACCTGTTACTAACAAAATCATGTCCGGAAAATCTGTTAGGAATTAAAACACTGAAGGCTCTAGGAGCTATAATATGCTGCTCCCCGGAGGGGGTTAGACTCTTTCTGCGGGATTTCAAGGGTCATTACGTCCTTCGTGAGTTTGACGTCAGATTGAAAAATGTACCTGATTACTTGTGGGCAAAAGGCCCAACTGATGTAGGATGTATGCACATTACACCATACCGCGTTACCCTCAAGGCAGGTGTTGTATTACCCAGAATCAGACAATACAAGTTACCACCCGATGCTGTAGCGGCTTTACTGAAAATCATTGAAGAGCTCATTGCCCAAGGAGTGGTCGTCGAGACCGACTCCAATATCTGTAATTCACCCATCATTCCGATTCTTAAACGTACTGATCCCAATGCACCGCCAGTATATCGGCTGGTGATTGATCTTCGAGAATTGAATAAATGCATTATCCCACAGTATCCTGTGGTCCCCGATATATCATCTCTCTTGACTGCTATTGATTCAGAAGCAACGTTCTTTACTGTAATTGATCTCAAGAACGCCTTCTTCAGCGTGCCTATTGATCCAGAGAGCCAATATCTCTTCGGATTCTGTTTAAATGGACGCAGTTTCAAATTTTCGCGCGCACCTCAAGGATTTACAGAAAGCCCCAGCATCTATAGTCAAGCACTGAAAAGACAACTAGATTGTATTCAAATGCCAGTTAACACCGCTTTACTACAATACGTCGATGATCTGCTGATCACCGCACGAAGTGAGCCCGAATGTGAAAAAGCATCACTGACAGTTTTACATTTCCTGGCCGACAAGGGACACAAGGTGTCTCCTTCGAAGCTACAATTCTGTGTTCAGCAAGTTGTGTACTTGGGTCACTTGCTGTCCAAAGTGGGGAGACAGCTCACTCCCGATCGCATTCAGTTAATTGTGAACATGCCGCAACCCAAGACACAAAAGGAAGTGCGGGCCTTCATAGGCCTCACCTCGTACTGCAGACAATGGATTCCCCAGTATGCATTTCTAGCTAAACCACTCATCCAGTTAACGACACAGGAGGCAGCGACTTCGACTGTCCTCCCTTGGACTCAGGAACACACTCAAGCTTTTGAAGAATTAAAGAAAGTTTTATGCCAAGCACCAGTTTTAGCGACACCATGTTACAGCAAACCGTTTACACTTTTTGTTACAGAACGTGATGGCACAGCGTTGTCTGTCCTCACTCAAGACCAAGCAGGTTCACATAAGCCTTGTGCTTATTTTTCTAGTACATTGGATTCAGTAGCTCAAGCACTCCCTGCATGCTTAAAGTCAGTAGCAGCAACAGCGTTAGCAATAAGACAAAGTGATTCAATTGTTTTAGGTCATCAGTTAACAGTTCAAGTACCACATTCTGTAGAGGTTTTGTTAAACAGAACCCAGACTCAACACTTAACTATAGCACGACTGACAGGTTATGAATTAACACTATTCCAGCCACACATAGAAATCAGACGTTGCAGCATCCTGAACCCCGCAACACTGTTACCTACAGTTATGACAGATCCAGCTCCGCATGATTGTATAGAAATAATTAATGCAGTAACTAAGCCTAGACGAGACTTAACAGATGTCCCATTGACAAATCCAGACCTGACACTTTATGTGGACGGTTCATGCATGAGAACAAGTACAGGAGAATTAGTGGCCGCGTACGCCGTGACCACTGAAACTGAAATTAAAGAAACACATCGTATTGACACACTGTCTGCTCAAGCGGCAGAGCTCATCGCTCTGACTCGAGCCTGTATTCTAGCCAAGAACAGAAATGTTAACATATACACAGATTCCCGCTATGCCTTCGGAGTTGTACACGACTTCGGAGTCCTCTGGCAAGAACGAGGTTTTCTGACTTCCCATGGGGCCAAGATCCAACATGGCCCCCTCATTCAAGCACTGCTAGAAGCAATACATTTGCCCTCGGGCATATCAGTCATGAAGTGTAAGGCACATACTAAAGTCACAGATTCTGTTTCCCAGGGTAACGACCTGGCAGACCAGACAGCAAAACATACAGCACTGACTCACACCCAGACTACTGATGTGACAAAGACAATAGTCCAGACCCAGTGTATGGCAGTTAGAGATCCCGCCCTAGATGTAATTGATATCCAGACACATGCTACTCCAGAGGAGATAAAGAAATGGACTGAACTAGGAGGGATTCAGACAGATCAAGGTTGGGTGATGAAGGGAAAATCTATATGGTTTCTCCCCGACTCAATGGTTCAAGTCATGATAAATACAGCACATAGTCCTGCCCATCTTGGAGAGAAAGCCATGTTAGACAGTTTACAGAATCTCTGGTACAACAAACACTTACGAGCAGCAGCAAAACAGAAAGTGCGTACTTGCATGATCTGTTGTCAGTTCAATCCAGGTAAAAGTGTCCCTGTTGAGCAAGGTGGATTTCATCCTCCCGATCACCCTTTTGAAGTCCTCCAGATGGATTATATCCAGATGAATAGCTGTAGAGGATTTAAGTATGTCCTTGTAATTGTTTGTGCTCTGTCCCGCTGGACCGAAGCATACCCAGTCCCAGACTACACTGCTCCGACCACTGCCAGACAGTTGGTTCGTGAATTCTTCCCACGGTACGGTTTGCCCCGTGTCGTGTATTCAGATAACGGACAGCCGTTCTCGTCCGAGCTGATGAGACAAGTTTCCCTCTTGCTAGGATATCAGTGGAGGTTCCACTGTGTCCGACATCCCGAAGCAGCTGGCCTTGTAGAAAGGCATAATCAGACACTAAAGATCCGTCTTGCCAAGATCTGTCAGGAAAAAGGGGTCGACTGGATAGTCGCCCTGCCCGTGGCACTATTCTACATGAGAATGGTCGCCCACTCGAGATCAGGGCTATCCCCGTACGAAGTGGTCTTTGGCAGACCGCCGAATATGTGGGGGACGCCCGTTCCGAAAAAGATCACTGATATTGATTGTAACATGTTGACAGATTACCTTGCCTCCTTGATGTCTGCACTCCAATCATGTCGTTCACAGGTTGCCGCAGCCTTCCCTGACAACACCGATGTAAAGGCGCATGAGGTCCGCCCAGGTGACCTGGTAGTCGTCCGGAATTTCGACCGGAAAAGTCCGCTGGAGCCCCGCTGGAAGTCTCCAAAGACCGTTCTGCTTACCACCAGGACCGCCGTGAAAATCGAGGGGAGAAAGGGGTGGGTCCACACGAGTCACATCAAACTATGCAATGAACTAAAAAACGGACTGAAACAGGACTCTGACTCGTCCACCCCCACCAAAGACTGTGTTGAAGCACAAGACGTTACTGTGCCTAAAAGAGAAAAGACTCCTCAAGAACTTTACCGAATGAAGCTTCGATCTAGCAAGTCAGACAGTTTAATTGTTTAAGTCCTCCCTTAGGTGAATCGGTTAAATAGTTTCTGACATGTATCCCCTAGATCGAGTTAGAGAGAGAGAGGAAAAGAGAAGAACATATTGCAAATCACTTCGTAGTCACTGCATAGTGACACTAATAATCATGTTTATTCTGAGTATTCTAATTATTATTGCCAGCATTCTGCTTCCTATGTACTGGCCTATTTTCAGGCGTGAACAAACTGCTTACAATGTCTCTGCTGAACACACTTTTAGTGAACTTCCTGCACATGAACTCTCTTACAGACTTGCGCTGCGCAACAATACATTCATTAGTATGTTACACCATTCTCATCAGACAAATAATGCTACAGACTGTTGGATATGTGGCCGACTCCCTCCCTACCAGAATTACAAGGGAGCTCTGCCTCTCTTTCCGTACCCATTCACTCACAATGGCTCCTGTGGAGCATGGTTTAAAATAATTAATTCTTTAGATCCTGATATTGCTGTTTTCGATGGGGGCTGGGTTTGGGGAAACTTGAACTTAGTCCTGCTCAACGTCTGTTATCCTGATCAAGAAGGACTTCCCACTCGAATAGGAACTGATCTAGAAAATGAAGTATATGGATTAGGTAATTACACAATTAGCCTTATGATCCTCACCGTTGAATCTGAAACTGCTCCAGTTCTGCCCCATATGTTAGTACTACCAGTCACAGGTGAATTATGTGTTAGCAAGAAAGGTTCAGTACACGTAGGTCATAGTAAATGCACTACTGTGGTCGAGTTCAGTGACCATGGTAAATCGTCCTTTAAAGCTATCAGTCATTCCTACTTTGTTTGTGGTCATACCGCATACATACGTTTGCCTCCAGATTGGGATGGTACCTGTTACATTGCCTTCCTTCTGCCACCTGTTTTCCTAGCTCCTCCTGATTACCATAGAAATACGAATCTAGCACCGAATAGACCCAAAAGAGATATTCCCCTTGTCGACTACACAGAAACGGCATGGGAACAGTACACTGATTTCAATAAAGGATTCTTTTTCTTCCTAGGACCTGTCCAAAACAGTAAATTAATACGCAGATTAACGAGAACACTCGAAGCAGTAGTGAACGAAACTGCCTCCGCTCTAGGTAACTTAACAGAGGAGCAGTCTGCTATACGGACTGTTGTCCTTCAAAATCGCCTTGTGATTGACGTCATCTTGGCAGATAGAGGTGGAGCCTGTAAGGTCATCGGGTCAAGTTGCTGTGTTTCCATTCCACAAAACGCACCATCTGTCTATCAAGCTATCACCCGTTTACATAAAATTGCAAATCAGATACATCAGAATCCAGGCACCTGGACTTGGTCCGGTTGGTTCTGGACTACGTTAACAGCTTGGGGATGGAAGATCTTATCCTTCCTAGGCATTGGCCTTGTTATAGTATTCAGTTGTTGCCTGTGCCTGCAGTGTGGGCCAGCGATATGTGGACTGTGTGCCACATCCTGCATTGAGCATTCCAGTTGCCTCTCAAACAGTCAAAGAAAGAAAGACGAACATATAATGTTACAAGAACAAACTGATCGATTTATGAGGATCGATATATCATGAAGGGTCCGTAGGGAACAAGGAGGGAATGAGGTAATATAAATTTTATGGTCATGTTGTGTTCCCTAGCGAGTACCCCACCGACTCCATGTACGAGTTAAAAGTGCATGTAACTTCCCTCCTGTACCAGCTATGAAGACGCAAATACATTTGCGTCCAACGTTAACTTGTCCTCTTTCAGACCCACCATGAATGGGTTTGATGGTCCGTTCCTAAGTATGCTATGCCAACGTCTTTTTGAAGTGTACTCCTACGTTTTTCAGCCTGGCTGAAAGTAGGCCCTGAATCTCTGCCACCGAGCCTCTTTTCTGGCTTCTGACTGCGAGGGCCTCTGCCCAAGCAGCCCCCGTACCCGTGAACTCTGCCTTACTTCTAGCGCGGCCCTCCGTGCTCAGCTCAGCCTGCTGCCTGCCAAGATTGACTATAACCTTCGAGTTATCTGTTTTCCTCCCCAAAGATACATTCCAGCCTGCTAGCTTCAGTAAACATCCTTCCTCAGCTACAGGGCTAAAGGGCCGACCTGTCTTTATGCAAGTAATTCATAGCCTCTGTTGCCATGCTTCCATGGAAGGCCCCATGCCCCCACGCTTCTCATACAGACACTCAGGCGCTTATACACGCACTCACAGCAAGTATAGAATAGCTTCTGCTCTAGAGACCTTTCTGCCCAGATAGCTTAGTTCCTAAACATCAGATATCAGATATGATAGAAGCACAAGTTGATCTGACATGCCAGACTTCTGTCTCTTTCCGCCAGTGTAAATGTCAAGTCCCCTGCACCCCGTCTATCACACGTCATGCAGCTGCGCGCGCACCCAAGCTTCCGATTTCTGCTGACATTGCAACATTCTGTTAGCACCACCCCTTGGTGCCACCCACTTGCGTCACCTATCAGTGACGTTTCTAGCACACACGCCTAGTTTACGCCTCTTGATGATGTACTAGCACCACGTGTATACTGTTATCTTGTCTTCTCTCAGCTGTTACGCCTCTTACATTGAACATTATGATGTAAATCAAGTATATAAGCTATGTATTGTCAATAAACGACGGCGCGCTCATCTATCCCTTCTGACATCCTGTGTGGTGGTCAGAACATGATATCCTGATTCCTTTATGAGGAATAAAACTCTTAGAAACTCTTACACCACGGACTCTGTTTTCCTTCATTTCGATTGAGTTATTATTGATTAAGTACTTACCTGCATAGAAATTAAGAGAGTAAATTAATTATTTACATCAATCCTATGAAGGGACCAGTGCATTAAAGATATCCCATGAAGGGACCAGTGCACAAAAGATATCCCATGAAGGGACAGATATCCCATGAAGGGACCAGTGCATCAAAGGTATCCCATTAAGGGACAGATATCCCATGAAAGGACCAGTGCACCAAAGATATCCCATGAAGGGACCAGTGCATCAAAGATATCCCATGAAGGGACCAGTGCATCAAAGATATCCCATGAAGGGACCAGTGCATCAAAGATATCCCGGGACCAGTGCATCAAAGATATCCCATGAAGGGACCAGTGCACCAAAGATATCCCATTGAAGGGACTGATATCCCATGAAGGGACCAGTGCACCAAGGTTAGCCCATGAAGGGACAGATATTCCATGAAGGGACCAGTGCATCAAAGATATCCCATGAAGGGACAGATATCCCATGAAAGGACCAGTGCACCAAAGATATCCCATGAAGGGACCAGTGCATCAAAGATATCCCATGAAGGGACAGATATCCCATGAAGGGACCAGTGCATCAAAGATATCCCATGAAGGGACAGATATCCCATGAAGGGACCAGTGCATTAAAGATATCCCATGAAGGGACCAGTGCATCAAAGATATCCCATGAAGGGACCAGTGCACAAAAGATATCCCATGAAGGGACCAGTGCATCAAAGATATCCCATGTTGGGACCAGTGCATCAAAGATATCCCATGAAGGGACCAGTGCACCAAAGATATCCCATAAAGGGACAGATATCCAATGAAGGGACCAGTGCACCAAAGATATCCCCTAAAAGGGGCCGATATCCCATGAAGGGACCAGTGCATTATAGATATCCCATGAAGGGACAGATATCCCATGAAGGGACCAGCGCACCAAAGATATCCCATGAAGGGACCAGTGCATCAAAGATATCCCATGAAGGGACCATTGCATCAAAGATATCCCATGAAGGGACCAGTGCATCAAAGACATCCCATGAAGGGACCAGTGCACCAAAGATATCCCATGAAGGGACCAATGCACCAAAGATATCCCATGAAGGGACTGATATCCCATGAAGGGACCAGTGCATCAAAGATATCCCATGAAGGGACAGATATCCCATGAAGGGACCAGTGCATCAAAGATATCCCATGAAGGGACCAGTGCACCAAGTTTAGCCCATGAAGGGACAGATATTCCATGAAGGGACCAGTGCATCAAAGATATCCCATGAAGGGACAGATATCCCATGAAAGGACCAGTGCACCAAAGATATCCCATGAAGGGACCAGTGCATCAAAGATATCCCATGAAGGGACAGATATCCCATGAAGGGACCAGTGCATCAAAGATATCCCATGAAGGGACAGATATCCCATGAAGGGACCGTGCATCAAAGATATCCCATGAAGGGACCAGTGCACAAAAGATATCCCATGAAGGGACAGATATCCCATGAAGGGACCAGTGCATCAAAGATATCCCATGAAGGGACAGATATCCCATGAAAGGACCAGTGCACCAAAGATATCCCATGAAGGGACCAGTGCATCAAAGATATCCCATGAAGGGACCAGTGCACCAAAGATATCCCATGAAGGGACCAGTGCATCAAAGATATCCCATGAAGGGACCAGTGCATCAAAGATATCCCATGAAGGGACCATTGCATCAAAGATATCCCATGAAGGGACAGATATCCCATGAAGGGACCAGTGCATCAAAGATATCCCATGAAGGGACAGATATCCCATGAAGGGACCAGTGCATCAAAGATATCCCATGAAGGGACAGATATCCTATGAAGGGACCAGTGCATTAAAGATATCCCATGAAGGGACCAGTGCACAAAAGATATCCCATGAAGGGACAGATATCCCATGAAGGGACCAGTGCATCAAAGGTATCCCATTAAGGGACAGATATCCCATGAAAGGACCAGTGCACCAAAGATATCCCATGAAGGGACCAGTGCATCAAAGATATCCCATGAAGGGACCAGTGCATCAAAGATATCCCGGGACCAGTGCATCAAAGATATCCCATGAAGGGACCAGTGCACAAAAGATATCCCATGAAGGGACCAGTGCATCAAAGATATTCCATGTTGGGACCAGTGCATCAAAGATATCCCATGAAGGGACCATTGCATCAAAGATATCCCATGAAGGGACCAGTGCATCAAAGACATACCATGAAGGGATCAGTGCATCAAAGATATCCCATGAAGGGACCAGTGCACCAAAGATATCCCATGAAGGGACAGATATCCCATGAAGGGACCAGTGCACAAAAGATATCCCATGAAGGGACAGATATCCCATGAAGGGACCAGTGCACGAAAGATATCCCATGAAGGGACAGATATCCCATGAAGGGACCAGTGCACAAAAGATATCCCATAAAGGGACAGATATCCCATGAAGGGACCAGTGCACCAAAGATATCCCATGAAGGGACAGATATCCCATGAAGGGACCATTGCATCAAAGATATCCCATGAAGGGACCATTGCATCAAAGATATCCCATGAAGGGACCAGTGCATCAAAGATATCCCATGAAGTGACCAGTGCATCAAAGATATCCCATGAAGGGACCAGTGCATCAAAGATATCCCATGAAGGGACAGATATCCCATGAAGGGACCAGTTCACCAAAGATATCCCATGAAGGGACCAGTGCATCAAAGATATCCCATGAAGGGACCAGTGCATCAAAGATATCCCATGAAGGGACAGATATCCCATGAAGGGACCAGTGCACAAAAGATATCCCATGAAGGGACCAGTGCACAAAAGATATCCCATGAAGGGACAGATATCCCATGAAGGGACCAGTGCACCAAAGATAACCCATAAAGGGACCGATATCCCATGAAGGGACCAGTGCACCAAAGATATCCCATGAAGGGACAGATATCCCATGAAGGGACCAGTGCACAAAGGATATCCCATGAAGGGACCAGTGCACAAAAGAAATCCCATGAAGGGACAGATATCCCATGAAGGGACCAGTGCACCAAAGATAACCCATAAAGGGACCGATATCCCATGAAGGGACCAGTGCACCAAAGATATACCATGAAGGGACAGATATCCCATGAAGGGACCAGTGCACCAAAGATATCCCATGAAGGGACCAGTGCACCAAAGATATCCCATGAAGGGACCATTGCATCAAAGATATCCCATGAAGGGACCAGTGCATCAAAGATATCCCATGAAGGGACCAGTGCATCAAAGATATCCCATGAAGGGACCAGTGCATCAAAGATATCCCATGAAGGGACAGATATCCCATCAAGGGACCAGTGCACAAAAGATATCCCATGAAGGGACCAGTGCACAAAAGATATCCCATGAAGGGACAGATATCCCATGAAGGGACCAGTGCACCAAAGATATCCCATAAAGGGATCGATATCCCATGAAGGGACCAGTGCACCAAAGATATCCCATGAAGGGACAGATATCCCATGAAGGGACCAGTGCACCAAAGATATCCCATGAAGGGACAGATATCCCATGAAGGGACCAGTGCACCAAAGATATCCCATGAAGGGACAGATATCCCATGAAGGGACCAGTGCACCAAAGATATCCCATAAAGGGACAGATATCCCATGAAGGGACCAGTGCACCAAAGATATCCCATAAAGGGACAGATATCCCATGAAGGGACCAGTGCACAAAAGATATCCCATGAAGGGACAGATATCCCATGAAGGGACCAGTGCACCAAAGATATCCCATGAAGGGACAGATATCCCATGAAGGGACCAGTGCACCAAAGATATCCCATAAAGCGACAGATATCCCATGAAGGGACCAGTGCACAAAAGATATCCCATGAAGGGACAGATATCCCATGAAGGGACTAGTGCATCAAAGATATCCCATGAAGGGAACATTGCATCAAAGATATCCCATGAAGGGACCAGTGCATCAAAGACATCCCATGAAGGGACCAGTGCACCAAAGATGTCCCATGAAGGGACCAGTGCACCAAAGATATCCTATGAATGGACAGATATCCCATGAAGGGACCAGTGCACCAAAGATATCCCATAAAGGGACAGATATCCAATGAAGGGACCAGTGCACCAAAGATATCCCCTAAAAGGGGCCGATATCCCATGAAGGGACCAGTGCATTATAGATATCCCATGAAGGGACAGATATCCCATGAAGGGACCAGCGCACCAAAGATATCCCATGAAGGGACCAGTGCATCAAAGATATCCCATGAAGGGACCATTGCATCAAAGATATCCCATGAAGGGACCAGTGCATCAAAGACATCCCATTAAGGGACCAGTGCACCAAAGATATCCCATGAAGGGACCAGTGCACCAAAGATATCCCATGAAGGGACTGATATCCCATGAAGGGACCAGTGCATCAAAGATATCCCATGAAGGGACAGATATCCCATGAAGGGACCAGTGCATCAAAGATATCCCATGAAGGGACCAGTGCACCAAGTTTAGCCCATGAAGGGACAGATATTCCATGAAGGGACCAGTGCATCAAAGATATCCCATGAAGGGACAGATATCCCATGAAAGGACCAGTGCACCAAAGATATCCCATGAAGGGACCAGTGCATCAAAGATATCCCATGAAGGGACAGATATCCCATGAAGGGACCAGTGCATCAAAGATATCCCATGAAGGGACAGATATCCCATGAAGGGACCGTGCATCAAAGATATCCCATGAAGGGACCAGTGCACAAAAGATATCCCATGAAGGGACAGATATCCCATGAAGGGACCAGTGCATCAAAGATATCCCATGAAGGGACAGATATCCCATGAAAGGACCAGTGCACCCCATGAAGGGACCAGTGCATCAAAGATATCCCATGAAGGGACCAGTGCACCAAAGATATCCCATGAAGGGACCAGTGCATCAAAGATATCCCATGAAGGGACCAGTGCATCAAAGATATCCCATGAAGGGACCATTGCATCAAAGATATCCCATGAAGGGACAGATATCCCATGAAGGGACCAGTGCATCAAAGATATCCCATGAAGGGACAGATATCCCATGAAGGGACCAGTGCATCAAAGATATACCATGAAGGGACAGATATCATATGAAGGGACCAGTGCATTAAAGATATCCCATGAAGGGACCAGTGCACAAAAGATATCCCATGAAGGGACAGATATCCCATGAAGGGACCAGTGCATCAAAGGTATCCCATTAAGGGACAGATATCCCATGAAAGGACCAGTGCACCAAAGATATCCCATGAAGGGACCAGTGCATCAAAGATATCCCATGAAGGGACCAGTGCATCAAAGATATCCCATGAAGGGACCAGTGCATCAAAGATATCCCGGGACCAGTGCATCAAAGATATCCCATGAAGGGACCAGTGCACCAAAGATATCCCATTGAAGGGACTGATATCCCATGAAGGGACCAGTGCACCAAGGTTAGCCCATGAAGGGACAGATATTCCATGAAGGGACCAGTGCATCAAAGATATCCCATGAAGGGACAGATATCCCATGAAAGGACCAGTGCACCAAAGATATCCCATGAAGGGACAGATATCCCATGAAGGGACCAGTGCACAAAAGATATCCCATGAAGGGACCAGTGCACAAAAGATATCCCATGAAGGGACAGATATCCCATGAAGGGACCAGTGCACCAAAGATAACCCATAAAGGGACCGATATCCCATGAAGGGACCAGTGCACCAAAGATATACCATGAAGGGACAGATATCCCATGAAGGGACCAGTGCACCAAAGATATCCCATGAAGGGACCAGTGCACCAAAGATATCCCATGAAGGGACCATTGCATCAAAGATATCCCATGAAGGGACCAGTGCATCAAAGATATCCCATGAAGGGACCAGTGCATCAAAGATATCCCATGAAGGGACCAGTGCATCAAAGATATCCCATGAAGGGACAGATATCCCATCAAGGGACCAGTGCACAAAAGATATCCCATGAAGGGACCAGTGCACAAAAGATATCCCATGAAGGGACAGATATCCCATGAAGGGACCAGTGCACCAAAGATATCCCATAAAGGGATCGATATCCCATGAAGGGACCAGTGCACCAAAGATATCCCATGAAGGGACAGATATCCCATGAAGGGACCAGTGCACCAAAGATATCCCATGAAGGGACAGATATCCCATGAAGGGACCAGTGCACCAAAGATATCCCATGAAGGGACAGATATCCCATGAAGGGACCAGTGCACCAAAGATATCCCATAAAGGGACAGATATCCCATGAAGGGACCAGTGCACCAAAGATATCCCATAAAGGGACAGATATCCCATGAAGGGACCAGTGCACAAAAGATATCCCATGAAGGGACAGATATCCCATGAAGGGACCAGTGCACCAAAGATATCCCATGAAGGGACAGATATCCCATGAAGGGACCAGTGCACCAAAGATATCCCATAAAGCGACAGATATCCCATGAAGGGACCAGTGCACAAAAGATATCCCATGAAGGGACAGATATCCCATGAAGGGACTAGTGCATCAAAGATATCCCATGAAGGGAACATTGCATCAAAGATATCCCATGAAGGGACCAGTGCATCAAAGACATCCCATGAAGGGACCAGTGCACCAAAGATATCCCATGAAGGGACCAGTGCACCAAAGATATCCTATGAAGGGACAGATATCCCATGAAGGGACCAGTGCACCAAAGATATCCCATAAAGGGACAGATATCCAATGAAGGGACCAGTGCACCAAAGATATCCCCTAAAAGGGGCCGATATCCCATGAAGGGACCAGTGCATTATAGATATCCCATGAAGGGACAGATATCCCATGAAGGGACCAGCGCACCAAAGATATCCCATGAAGGGACCAGTGCATCAAAGATATCCCATGAAGGGACCATTGCATCAAAGATATCCCATGAAGGGACCAGTGCATCAAAGACATCCCATGAAGGGACCAGTGCACCAAAGATATCCCATGAAGGGACCAGTGCACCAAAGATATCCCATGAAGGGACTGATATCCCATGAAGGGACCAGTGCATCAAAGATATCCCATGAAGGGACAGATATCCCATGAAGGGACCAGTGCATCAAAGATATCCCATGAAGGGACCAGTGCACCAAGTTTAGCCCATGAAGGGACAGATATTCCATGAAGGGACCAGTGCATCAAAGATATCCCATGAAGGGACAGATATCCCATGAAAGGACCAGTGCACCAAAGATATCCCATGAAGGGACCAGTGCATCAAAGATATCCCATGAAGGGACAGATATCCCATGAAGGGACCAGTGCATCAAAGATATCCCATGAAGGGACAGATATCCCATGAAGGGA
The DNA here is from genome assembly GCF_964263255.1 of Lissotriton vulgaris. Taxonomy (NCBI): domain Eukaryota; kingdom Metazoa; phylum Chordata; class Amphibia; order Caudata; family Salamandridae; genus Lissotriton; species Lissotriton vulgaris. The sequence continues at coordinate 568,263 of NW_028252696.1, read as the reverse complement.
CCGTGCATCAAAGATATCCCATGAAGGGACCAGTGCACAAAAGATATCCCATGAAGGGACAGATATCCCATGAAGGGACCAGTGCATCAAAGATATCCCATGAAGGGACAGATATCCCATGAAAGGACCAGTGCACCCCATGAAGGGACCAGTGCATCAAAGATATCCCATGAAGGGACCAGTGCACCAAAGATATCCCATGAAGGGACCAGTGCATCAAAGATATCCCATGAAGGGACCAGTGCATCAAAGATATCCCATGAAGGGACCATTGCATCAAAGATATCCCATGAAGGGACAGATATCCCATGAAGGGACCAGTGCATCAAAGATATCCCATGAAGGGACAGATATCCCATGAAGGGACCAGTGCATCAAAGATATCCCATGAAGGGACAGATATCCTATGAAGGGACCAGTGCATTAAAGATATCCCATGAAGGGACCAGTGCACAAAAGATATCCCATGAAGGGACAGATATCCCATGAAGGGACCAGTGCATCAAAGGTATCCCATTAAGGGACAGATATCCCATGAAAGGACCAGTGCACCAAAGATATCCCATGAAGGGACCAGTGCATCAAAGATATCCCATGAAGGGACCAGTGCATCAAAGATATCCCATGAAGGGACCAGTGCATCAAAGATATCCCGGGACCAGTGCATCAAAGATATCCCATGAAGGGACCAGTGCACCAAAGATATCCCATTGAAGGGACTGATATCCCATGAAGGGACCAGTGCACCAAGGTTAGCCCATGAAGGGACAGATATTCCATGAAGGGACCAGTGCATCAAAGATATCCCATGAAGGGACAGATATCCCATGAAAGGACCAGTGCACCAAAGATATCCCATGAAGGGACAGATATCCCATGAAGGGACCAGTGCACAAAAGATATCCCATGAAGGGACCAGTGCACAAAAGATATCCCATGAAGGGACCAGTGCACAAAAGATATCCCATGAAGGGACAGATATCCCATGAAGGGACCAGTGCACCAAAGATAACCCATAAAGGGACCGATATCCCATGAAGGGACCAGTGCACCAAAGATATACCAGGAAGGGACAGATATCCCATGAAGGGACCAGTGCACCAAAGATATCCCATGAAGGGACCAGTGCACCAAAGATATCCCATGAAGGGACCATTGCATCAAAGATATCCCATGAAGGGACCAGTGCATCAAAGATATCCCATGAAGGGACCAGTGCATCAAAGATATCCCATGAAGGGACCAGTGCATCAAAGATATCCCATGAAGGGACAGATATCCCATCAAGGGACCAGTGCACAAAAGATATCCCATGAAGGGACCAGTGCACAAAAGATATCCCATGAAGGGACAGATATCCCATGAAGGGACCAGTGCACCAAAGATATCCCATAAAGGGATCGATATCCCATGAAGGGACCAGTGCACCAAAGATATCCCATGAAGGGACAGATATCCCATGAAGGGACCAGTGCACCAAAGATATCCCATGAAGGGACAGATATCCCATGAAGGGACCAGTGCACCAAAGATATCCCATGAAGGGACCAGTGCACCAAAGATATCCCATGAAGGGACCAGTGCACCAAAGATATCCCATGAAGGGACCAGTGCACCAAAGATATTCCATGAAGGGACAGATATCCCAATAAGGGACCAGTGCACCAAAGATATCCCATGAACGGACCATGCACCAAAGATATCCCATGAAGGGACAGATATCCCATGAAGGGACCAGTACATCAAAGATATCCCATGAAGGGACCAGTGCATCAAATATATCCCATGAAGGGACCAGTGCATCAAAGATATCCCATGAAGGGACCAGTGCATCAAAGATATCCCATGAAGGGACAGATCCCATGAAGGGACCAGTGCATCAAAGATATCCCATGAAGGGACAGATATCCCATGAAGGGACCGGTTCACCAAAGATATCCCATGAAGGGACCAGTGCACCAAGGTTAGCCCATAAAGGGACCGATATCCCATGAAGGGACCAGTGCACCAAAGATATCCCATAAAGGGACAGATATCCCATGAAGGGACCAGTGCACCAAAGATATCCCATAAAGGGACAGATATCCCATGAAGGGACCAGTGCACAAAAGATATCCCATGAAGGGACAGATATCCCATGAAGGGACCAGTGCACCAAAGATATCCCATGAAGGGACAGATATCCCATGAAGGGACCAGTGCACCAAAGATATCCCATAGAGCGACAGATATCCCATGAAGGGACCAGTGCACAAAAGATATCCCATGAAGGGACAGATATCCCATGAAGGGACTAGTGCATCAAAGATATCCCATGAAGGGAACATTGCATCAAAGATATCCCATGAAGGGACCAGTGCATCAAAGACATCCCATGAAGGGACCAGTGCACCAAAGATATCCCATGAAGGGACCAGTGCACCAAAGATATCCTATGAAGGGACAGATATCCCATGAAGGGACCAGCGCACCAAAGATATCCCATAAAGGGACAGATATCCAATGAAGGGACCAGTGCACCAAAGATATCCCCTAAAAGGGGCCGATATCCCATGAAGGGACCAGTGCATTATAGATATCCCATGAAGGGACAGATATCCCATGAAGGGACCAGCGCACCAAAGATATCCCATGAAGGGACCAGTGCATCAAAGATATCCCATGAAGGGACCATTGCATCAAAGATATCCCATGAAGGGACCAGTGCATCAAAGACATCCCATGAAGGGACCAGTGCACCAAAGATATCCCATGAAGGGACCAGTGCACCAAAGATATCCCATGAAGGGACTGATATCCCATGAAGGGACCAGTGCATCAAAGATATCCCATGAAGGGACAGATATCCCATGAAGGGACCAGTGCATCAAAGATATCCCATGAAGGGACCAGTGCACCAAGTTTAGCCCATGAAGGGACAGATATTCCATGAAGGGACCAGTGCATCAAAGATATCCCATGAAGGGACAGATATCCCATGAAAGGACCAGTGCACCAAAGATATCCCATGAAGGGACCAGTGCATCAAAGATATCCCATGAAGGGACAGATATCCCATGAAGGGACCAGTGCATCAAAGATATCCCATGAAGGGACAGATATCCCATGAAGGGACCGTGCATCAAAGATATCCCATGAAGGGACCAGTGCACAAAAGATATCCCATGAAGGGACAGATATCCCATGAAGGGACCAGTGCATCAAAGATATCCCATGAAGGGACAGATATCCCATGAAAGGACCAGTGCACCAAAGATATCCCATGAAGGGACCAGTGCATCAAAGATATCCCATGAAGGGACCAGTGCACCAAAGATATCCCATGAAGGGACCAGTGCATCAAAGATATCCCATGAAGGGACCAGTGCATCAAAGATATCCCATGAAGGGACCATTGCATCAAAGATATCCCATGAAGGGACAGATATCCCATGAAGGGACCAGTGCATCAAAGATATCACATGAAGGGACAGATATCCCATGAAGGGACCAGTGCATCAAAGATATCCCATGAAGGGACAGATATCCTATGAAGGGACCAGTGCATTAAAGATATCCCATGAAGGGACCAGTGCACAAAAGATATCCCATGAAGGGACAGATATCCCATGAAGGGACCAGTGCATCAAAGGTATCCCATTAAGGGACAGATATCCCATGAAAGGACCAGTGCACCAAAGATATCCCATGAAGGGACCAGTGCATCAAAGATATCCCATGAAGGGACCAGTGCATCAAAGATATCCCGGGACCAGTACATCAAAGATATCCCATGAAGGGACCAGTGCACAAAAGATATCCCATGAAGGGACCAGTGCATCAAAGATATTCCATGTTGGGACCAGTGCATCAAAGATATCCCATGAAGGGACCATTGCATCAAAGATATCCCATGAAGGGACCAGTGCATCAAAGACATACCATGAAGGGACCAGTGCATCAAAGATATCCCATGAAGGGACCAGTGCACCAAAGATATCCCATGAAGGGACAGATATCCCATGAAGGGACCAGTGCACAAAAGATATCCCATGAAGGGACAGATATCCCATGAAGGGACCAGTGCACGAAAGATATCCCATGAAGGGACAGATATCCCATGAAGGGACCAGTGCACAAAAGATATCCCATAAAGGGACAGATATCCCATGAAGGGACCAGTGCACCAAAGATATCCCATGAAGGGACAGATATCCCATGAAGGGACCATTGCATCAAAGATATCCCATGAAGGGACCATTGCATCAAAGATATCCCATGAAGGGACCAGTGCATCAAAGATATCCCATGAAGTGACCAGTGCATCAAAGATATCCCATGAAGGGACCAGTGCATCAAAGATATCCCATGAAGGGACAGATATCCCATGAAGGGACCAGTTCACCAAAGATATCCCATGAAGGGACCAGTGCATCAAAGATATCCCATGAAGGGACCAGTGCATCAAAGATATCCCATGAAGGGACAGATATCCCATGAAGGGACCAGTGCACAAAAGATATCCCATGAAGGGACCAGTGCACAAAAGATATCCCATGAAGGGACAGATATCCCATGAAGGGACCAGTGCACCAAAGATAACCCATAAAGGGACCGATATCCCATGAAGGGACCAGTGCACCAAAGATATCCCATGAAGGGACAGATATCCCATGAAGGGACCAGTGCACAAAAGATATCCCATGAAGGGACCAGTGCACAAAAGATATCCCATGAAGGGACAGATATCCCATGAAGGGACCAGTGCACCAAAGATAACCCATAAAGGGACCGATATCCCATGAAGGGACCAGTGCACCAAAGATATACCATGAAGGGACAGATATCCCATGAAGGGACCAGTGCACCAAAGATATCCCATGAAGGGACCAGTGCACCAAAGATATCCCATGAAGGGACCATTGCATCAAAGATATCCCATGAAGGGACCAGTGCATCAAAGATATCCCATGAAGGGACCAGTGCATCAAAGATATCCCATGAAGGGACCAGTGCATCAAAGATATCCCATGAAGGGACAGATATCCCATCAAGGGACCAGTGCACAAAAGATATCCCATGAAGGGACCAGTGCACAAAAGATATCCCATGAAGGGACAGATATCCCATGAAGGGACCAGTGCACCAAAGATATCCCATAAAGGGATCGATATCCCATGAAGGGACCAGTGCACCAAAGATATCCCATGAAGGGACAGATATCCCATGAAGGGACCAGTGCACCAAAGATATCCCATGAAGGGACAGATATCCCATGAAGGGACCAGTGCACCAAAGATATCCCATGAAGGGACAGATATCCCATGAAGGGACCAGTGCACCAAAGATATCCCATAAAGGGACAGATATCCCATGAAGGGACCAGTGCACCAAAGATATCCCATAAAGGGACAGATATCCCATGAAGGGACCAGTGCACAAAAGATATCCCATGAAGGGACAGATATCCCATGAAGGGACCAGTGCACCAAAGATATCCCATGAAGGGACAGATATCCCATGAAGGGACCAGTGCACCAAAGATATCCCATAAAGCGACAGATATCCCATGAAGGGACCAGTGCACAAAAGATATCCCATGAAGGGACAGATATCCCATGAAGGGACTAGTGCATCAAAGATATCCCATGAAGGGAACATTGCATCAAAGATATCCCATGAAGGGACCAGTGCATCAAAGACATCCCATGAAGGGACCAGTGCACCAAAGATATCCCATGAAGGGACCAGTGCACCAAAGATATCCTATGAAGGGACAGATATCCCATGAAGGGACCAGTGCACCAAAGATATCCCATAAAGGGACAGATATCCAATGAAGGGACCAGTGCACCAAAGATATCCCCTAAAAGGGGCCGATATCCCATGAAGGGACCAGTGCATTATAGATATCCCATGAAGGGACAGATATCCCATGAAGGGACCAGCGCACCAAAGATATCCCATGAAGGGACCAGTGCATCAAAGATATCCCATGAAGGGACCATTGCATCAAAGATATCCCATGAAGGGACCAGTGCATCAAAGACATCCCATGAAGGGACCAGTGCACCAAAGATATCCCATGAAGGGACCAGTGCACCAAAGATATCCCATGAAGGGACTGATATCCCATGAAGGGACCAGTGCATCAAAGATATCCCATGAAGGGACAGATATCCCATGAAGGGACCAGTGCATCAAAGATATCCCATGAAGGGACCAGTGCACCAAGTTTAGCCCATGAAGGGACAGATATTCCATGAAGGGACCAGTGCATCAAAGATATCCCATGAAGGGACAGATATCCCATGAAAGGACCAGTGCACCAAAGATATCCCATGAAGGGACCAGTGCATCAAAGATATCCCATGAAGGGACAGATATCCCATGAAGGGACCAGTGCATCAAAGATATCCCATGAAGGGACAGATATCCCATGAAGGGACCGTGCATCAAAGATATCCCATGAAGGGACCAGTGCACAAAAGATATCCCATGAAGGGACAGATATCCCATGAAGGGACCAGTGCATCAAAGATATCCCATGAAGGGACAGATATCCCATGAAAGGACCAGTGCACCCCATGAAGGGACCAGTGCATCAAAGATATCCCATGAAGGGACCAGTGCACCAAAGATATCCCATGAAGGGACCAGTGCATCAAAGATATCCCATGAAGGGACCAGTGCATCAAAGATATCCCATGAAGGGACCATTGCATCAAAGATATCCCATGAAGGGACAGATATCCCATGAAGGGACCAGTGCATCAAAGATATCCCATGAAGGGACAGATATCCCATGAAGGGACCAATGCATCAAAGATATCCCATGAAGGGACAGATATCCTATGAAGGGACCAGTGCATTAAAGATATCCCATGAAGGGACCAGTGCACAAAAGATATCCCATGAAGGGACAGATATCCCATGAAGGGACCAGTGCATCAAAGGTATCCCATTAAGGGACAGATATCCCATGAAAGGACCAGTGCACCAAAGATATCCCATGAAGGGACCAGTGCATCAAAGATATCCCATGAAGGGACCAGTGCATCAAAGATATCCCATGAAGGGACCAGTGCATCAAAGATATCCCGGGACCAGTGCATCAAAGATATCCCATGAAGGGACCAGTGCACCAAAGATATCCCATTGAAGGGACTGATATCCCATGAAGGGACCAGTGCACCAAGGTTAGCCCATGAAGGGACAGATATTCCATGAAGGGACCAGTGCATCAAAGATATCCCATGAAGGGACAGATATCCCATGAAAGGACCAGTGCACCAAAGATATCCCATGAAGGGACAGATATCCCATGAAGGGACCAGTGCACAAAAGATATCCCATGAAGGGACCAGTGCACAAAAGATATCCCATGAAGGGACAGATATCCCATGAAGGGACCAGTGCACCAAAGATAACCCATAAAGGGACCGATATCCCATGAAGGGACCAGTGCACCAAAGATATACCATGAAGGGACAGATATCCCATGAAGGGACCAGTGCACCAAAGATATCCCATGAAGGGACCAGTGCACCAAAGATATCCCATGAAGGGACCATTGCATCAAAGATATCCCATGAAGGGACCAGTGCATCAAAGATATCCCATGAAGGGACCAGTGCATCAAAGATATCCCATGAAGGGACCAGTGCATCAAAGATATCCCATGAAGGGACAGATATCCCATCAAGGGACCAGTGCACAAAAGATATCCCATGAAGGGACCAGTGCACAAAAGATATCCCATGAAGGGACAGATATCCCATGAAGGGACCAGTGCACCAAAGATATCCCATAAAGGGATCGATATCCCATGAAGGGACCAGTGCACCAAAGATATCCCATGAAGGGACAGATATCCCATGAAGGGACCAGTGCACCAAAGATATCCCATGAAGGGACAGATATCCCATGAAGGGACCAGTGCACCAAAGATATCCCATGAAGGGACCAGTGCACCAAAGATATCCCATGAAGGGACCAGTGCACCAAAGATATCCCATGAAGGGACAGATATCCCAATAAGGGACCAGTGCACCAAAGATATCCCATGAACGGACCATGCACCAAAGATATCCCATGAAGGGACAGATATCCCATGAAGGGACCAGTACATCAAAGATATCCCATGAAGGGACCAGTGCATCAAAGATATCCCATGAAGGGACCAGTGCATCAAAGATATCCCATGAAGGGACCAGTGCATCAAAGATATCCCATGAAGGGACAGATCCCATGAAGGGACCAGTGCATCAAAGATATCCCATGAAGGGACAGATATCCCATGAAGGGACCGGTTCACCAAAGATATCCCATGAAGGGACCAGTGCATCAATGATATCCCATGAAGGGACCAGTGCATCAAAGATATCCCATGAAGGGACCAGTGCATCAAAGATATCCCATGAAGGGACCAGTGCATCAAAGATATCCCATGAAGGGACCAGTGCATCAAAGATATCCCATGAAGGGACAGATATCCCATGAAGGGACCAGTGCACAAAAGATATCCCATGAAGGGACCAGTGCACAAAAGATATCCCATGAAGGGACAGCTATCCCATGAAGGGACCAGTGCACCAAAGATAACCCATAAAGGGACCGATATCCCATGAAGGGACCAGTGCACCAAAGATATCCCATGAAGGGACAGATATCCCATGAAGGGACCAGTGCACCAAAGATATCCCATGAAGGGACCAGTGCACCAAAGATATCCCATGAAGGGACCATTGCATCAAAGATATCCCATGAAGGGACCAGTGCATCAAAGATATCCCATGAAGGGACCAGTGCATCAAAGATATCCCATGAAGGGACCAGTGCATCCAAGATATCCCATGAAGGGACAGATATCCCATCAAGGGACCAGTGCACAAAAGATATCCCATGAAGGGACAGATATCCCATGAAGGGACCAGTGCACCAAAGATATCCCATAAAGGGACCGATATCCCATGAAGGGACCAGTGCACCAAAGATATCCCATGAAGGGACAGATAGCCCATGAAGGGACCAGTGCACCAAAGATATCCCATGAAGGGACAGATATCCCATGAAGGGACCAGTGCACCAAAGATATCCCATGAAGGGACAGATATCCCATGAAGGGACCAGTGCACCAAAGATATCCCATAAAGGGACAGATATCCCATGAAGGGACCAGTGCACAAAAGATATCCCATGAAGGGACTAGTGCATCAAAGATATCCCATGAAGGGACCATTGCATCAAAGATATCCCATGAAGGGACCAGTGCATCAAAGACATCCCATGAAGGGACCAGTGCACCAAAGATATCCCATAAGGGACCAGTGCACCAAAAATATCCCATGAAGGGACAGATATCCCATGAAGGGACCAGTGCACCAAAGATATCCCATGAAGGGACCAGTGCATCAAAGATATCCCATGAAGGGACCAGTGCATCAAAGATATCCCATGAAGGGACCATTGCATCAAAGATATCCCATGAAGGGACAGATATCCCATGAAGGGACCAGTGCATCAAAGATATCCCATGAAGGGACAGATATCCCATGAAGGGACCAGTGCATCAAAGATATACCATGAAGGGACAGATATTCCATGAAGGGACCAGTGCATCAAAGATATCCCATGAAGGGACCAGTGCACAAAAGATATCCCATGAAGGGACAGATATCCCATGAAGGGACCAGTGCATCAAAGATATCCCATTAAGGGACAGATATCCCATGAAAGGACCAGTGCACCAAAGATATCCCATGAAGGGACCAGTGCATCAAAGATATCCCATGAAGGGACCAGTGCATCAAAGATATCCCATGAAGGGACCAGTGCTTCAAAGATATCCCATGAAGGGACCAGTGCACCAAAGATATCCCATTGAAGGGACTGATATCCCATGAAGAGACCAGTGCACCAAGGTTAGCCCATGAAGGGACAGATATTCCATGAAGGGACCAGTGCACCAAAGATATCCCATGAAGGGACCAGTGCATCAAAGATATCCCATAAAGGGACAGATATCCTATGAAGGGACCAGTGCATCAAAGATATCCCATGAAGGGACCATTGCATCAAAGATATCCCATGAAGGGACCAGTGCATCAAAGACATCACATGAAGGGACCAGTGCATCAAAGATATCCCATGAAGGGGACCAGTGCACCAAAGATATCCCATGAAGGGACAGATATCCCATGAAGGGACCAGTGCACAAAAGATATCCCATGAAGGGACAGATATCCCATGAAGGGACAAGTGCACCAAAGAGATCCCATGAAGGGACCAGTGCATCAAAGATATCCCATGAAGGGACCAGTGCACCAAAGATATCCCACGAAGGGACCAGTGCATAAAAGATATCCCATGAAGGGACCAGTGCACCAAAGATATCCCATGAAGGGACCAGTGCACCAAAGATATCCCATGAAGGGACAGATATCCCAATAAGGGACCAGTGCACCAAAGATATCCCATGAACGGACCATGCACCAAAGATATCCCATGAAGGGACAGATATCCCATGAAGGGACCAGTGCATCAAAGATATCCCATGAAGGGACCAGTGCATCAAAGATATCCCATGAAGGGACCAGTGCATCAAAGATATCCCATGAAGGGACCGATATCCCATGAAGGGACCAGTTCACCAAAGATATCCCGTGAAGGGACCAGTGCATAAATGATATCCCATGAAGTGACCAGTGCATCAAAGATATCCCATGAAGGGACCAGTGCATCAAAGATATCCCATGAAGGGACAGATATCCCATGAAGGGACCAGTTCACCAAAGATATCCCATGAAGGGACCAGTGCATAAATGATATCCCATGAAGTGACCAGTGCATCAAAGATATCCCATGAAGGGACCAGTGCATCAAAGATATCCCATGAAGGGACCAGTGCATCAAAGATATCCCATGAACGGACCAGTGCATCAAAGATATCCCATGAAGGGACCAGTGCATCAAAGATATCCCATGAAGGGACAGATATCCCATGAAGGGACCAGTGCACAAAAGATATCCCATGAAGGGACCAGTGCACAAAAGATATCCCATGAAGGGACAGATATCCCATGAAGGGACCAGTGCACCAAAGATAACCCATAAAGGGACCGATATCCCATGAAGGGACCAGTGCACCAAAGATATACCATGAAGGGACAGATATCCCATGAAGGGACCAGTGCACCAAAGATATCCCATGAAGGGACCAGTGCACCAAAGATATCCCATGAAGGGACCATTGCATCAAAGATATCCCATGAAGGGACCAGTGCACAAAAGATATCCCATGAAGGGACCAGTGCACAAAAGATATCCCATGAAGGGACAGATATCCCATGAAGGGACCAGTGCACCAAAGATATCCCATAAAGGGATCGATATCCCATGAAGGGACCAGTGCACCAAAGATATCCCATGAAGGGACAGATATCCCATGAAGGGACCAGTGCACCAAAGATATCCCATGAAGGGACAGATATCCCATGAAGGGACCAGTGCACCAAAGACATCCCATGAAGGGACAGATATCCCATGAAGGGACCAGTGCACCAAAGATATCCCATAAAGGGACAGATATCCCATGAAGGGACCAGTGCACCAAAGATATCCCATAAAGGGACAGATATCCCATGAAGGGACCAGTGCACAAAAGATATCCCATGAAGGGACAGATATCCCATGAAGGGACCAGTGCACCAAAGATATCCCATGAAGGGACAGATATCCCATGAAGGGACCAGTGCACCAAAGATATCCCATAAAGCGACAGATATCCCATGAAGGGACCAGTGCACAAAAGATATCCCATGAAGGGACAGATATCCCATGAAGGGACTAGTGCATCAAAGATATCCCATGAAGGGAACATTGCATCAAAGATATCCCATGAAGGGACCAGTGCATCAAAGACATCCCATGAAGGGACCAGTGCACCAAAGATATCCCATGAAGGGACCAGTGCACCAAAGATATCCTATGAAGGGACAGATATCCCATGAAGGGACCAGTGCACCAAAGATATCCCATAAAGGGACAGATATCCAATGAAGGGACCAGTGCACCAAAGATATCCCCTAAAAGGGGCCGATATCCCATGAAGGGACCAGTGCATTATAGATATCCCATGAAGGGACAGATATCCCATGAAGGGACCAGCGCACCAAAGATATCCCATGAAGGGACCAGTGCATCAAAGATATCCCATGAAGGGACCAGTGCATCAAAGATATCCCATGAAGGGACCATTGCATCAAAGATATCCCATGAAGGGACCAGTGCATCAAAGACATCCCATGAAGGCACCAGTGCACCAAAGATATCCCATGAAGGGACCAGTGCACCAAAGATATCCCATGAAGGGACTGATATCCCGTGAAGGGACCAGTGCATCAAAGATATCCCATGAAGGGACAGATATCCCATGAAGGGACCAGTGCATCAAAGATATCCCATGAAGGGACCAGTGCACCAAGTTTAGCCCATGAAGGGACAGATATTCCATGAAGGGACCAGTGCATCAAAGATATCCCATGAAGGGACAGATATCCCATGAAAGGACCAGTGCACCAAAGATATCCCATGAAGGGACCAGTGCATCAAAGATATCCCATGAAGGGACAGATATCCCATGAAGGGACCAGTGCATCAAAGATATCCCATGAAGGGACAGATATCCCATGAAGGGACCGTGCATCAAAGATATCCCATGAAGGGACCAGTGCACAAAAGATATCCCATGAAGGGACAGATATCCCATGAAGGGACCAGTGCATCAAAGATATCCCATGAAGGGACAGATATCCCATGAAAGGACCAGTGCACCAAAGATATCCCATGAAGGGACCAGTGCATCAAAGATATCCCATGAAGGGACCAGTGCACCAAAGATATCCCATGAAGGGACCAGTGCATCAAAGATATCCCATGAAGGGACCAGTGCATCAAAGATATCCCATGAAGGGACCATTGCATCAAAGATATCCCATGAAGGGACAGATATCCCATGAAGGGACCAGTGCATCAAAGATATCCCATGAAGGGACAGATATCCCATGAAGGGACCAGTGCATCAAAGATATCCCATGAAGGGACAGATATCCTATGAAGGGACCAGTGCATTAAAGATATCCCATGAAGGGACCAGTGCACAAAAGATATCCCATGAAGGGACAGATATCCCATGAAGGGACCAGTGCATCAAAGGTATCCCATTAAGGGACAGATATCCCATGAAAGGACCAGTGCACCAAAGATATCCCATGAAGGGACCAGTGCATCAAAGATATCCCATGAAGGGACCAGTGCATCAAAGATATCCCATGAAGGGACCAGTGCATCAAAGATATCCCGGGACCAGTGCATCAAAGATATCCCATGAAGGGACCAGTGCACCAAAGATATCCCATTGAAGGGACTGATATCCCATGAAGGGACCAGTGCACCAAGGTTAGCCCATGAAGGGACAGATATTCCATGAAGGGACCAGTGCATCAAAGATATCCCATGAAGGGACAGATATCCCATGAAAGGACCAGTGCACCAAAGATATCCCATGAAGGGACCAGTGCATCAAAGATATCCCATGAAGGGACAGATATCCCATGAAGGGACCAGTGCATCAAAGATATCCCATGAAGGGACAGATATCCCATGAAGGGACCAGTGCATTAAAGATATCCCATGAAGGGACCAGTGCATCAAAGATATCCCATGAAGGGACCAGTGCACAAAAGATATCCCATGAAGGGACCAGTGCATCAAAGATATCCCATGTTGGGACCAGTGCATCAAAGATATCCCATGAAGGGACCATTGCATCAAAGATATCCCATGAAGGGACCAGTGCATCAAAGACATCCCATGAAGGGACCAGTGCATCAAAGATATCCCATGAAGGGACCAGTGCACCAAAGATATCCCATGAAGGGACAGATATCCCATGAAGGGACCAGTGCACAAAAGATATCCCATGAAGGGACAGATATCCCATGAAGGGACCAGTGCACGAAAGATATCCCATGAAGGGACAGATATCCCATGAAGGGACCAGTGCACAAAAGATATCCCATAAAGGGACAGATATCCCATGAAGGGACCAGTGCACCAAAGATATCCCATGAAGGGACAGATCCCATGAAGGGACCAGTGCATCAAAGATATCCCATGAAGGGACAGATATCCCATGAAGGGACCAGTTCACCAAAGATATCCCATGAAGGGACCAGTGCATCAATGATATCCCATGAAGGGACCAGTGCATCAAAGATATCCCATGAAGGGACCATTGCATCAAAGATATCCCATGAAGGGACAGATATCCCATGAAGGGACCAGTTCACCAAAGATATCCCATGAAGGGACCAGTGCATCAAAGATATCCCATGAAGGGACCAGTGCATCAAAGATATCCCATGAAGGGACAGATATCCCATGAAGGGACCAGTGCACAAAAGATATCCCATGAAGGGACCAGTGCACAAAAGATATCCCATGAAGGGACAGATATCCCATGAAGGGACCAGTGCACCAAAGATAACCCATAAAGGGACCGATATCCCATGAAGGGACCAGTGCACCAAAGATATCCCATGAAGGGACAGATATCCCATGAAGGGACCAGTGCACAAAAGATATCCCATGAAGGGACCAGTGCACAAAAGATATCCCATGAAGGGACAGATATCCCATGAAGGGACCAGTGCACCAAAGATAACCCATAAAGGGACCGATATCCCATGAAGGGACCAGTGCACCAAAGATATACCATGAAGGGACAGATATCCCATGAAGGGACCAGTGCACCAAAGATATCCCATGAAGGGACCAGTGCACCAAAGATATCCCATGAAGGGACCATTGCATCAAAGATATCCCATGAAGGGACCAGTGCATCAAAGATATCCCATGAAGGGACCAGTGCATCAAAGATATCCCATGAAGGGACCAGTGCATCAAAGATATCCCATGAAGGGACAGATATCCCATCAAGGGACCAGTGCACAAAAGATATCCCATGAAGGGACCAGTGCATCAAAGATATCCCATGAAGGGACAGATATCCCATGAAGGGACCAGTGCACCAAAGATATCCCATAAAGGGATCGATATCCCATGAAGGGACCAGTGCACCAAAGATATCCCATGAAGGGACAGATATCCCATGAAGGGACCAGTGCACCAAAGATATCCCATGAAGGGACAGATATCCCATGAAGGGACCAGTGCACCAAAGATATCCCATGAAGGGACAGATATCCCATGAAGGGACCAGTGCACCAAAGATATCCCATAAAGGGACAGATATCCCATGAAGGGACCAGTGCACAAAAGATATCCCATGAAGGGACAGATATCCCATGAAGGGACCAGTGCACCAAAGATATCCCATGAAGGGACAGATATCCCATGAAGGGACCAGTGCACCAAAGATATCCCATAAAGCGACAGATATCCCATGAAGGGACCAGTGCACAAAAGATATCCCATGAAGGGACAGATATCCCATGAAGGGACTAGTGCATCAAAGATATCCCATGAAGGGAACATTGCATCAAAGATATCCCATGAAGGGACCAGTGCATCAAAGACATCCCATGAAGGGACCAGTGCACCAAAGATATCCCATGAAGGGACCAGTGCACCAAAGATATCCTATGAAGGGACAGATATCCCATGAAGGGACCAGTGCACCAAAGATATCCCATAAAGGGACAGATATCCAATGAAGGGACCAGTGCACCAAAGATATCCCCTAAAAGGGGCCGATATCCCATGAAGGGACCAGTGCATTATAGATATCCCATGAAGGGACAGATATCCCATGAAGGGACCAGCGCACCAAAGATATCCCATGAAGGGACCAGTGCATCAAAGATATCCCATGAAGGGACCATTGCATCAAAGATATCCCATGAAGGGACCAGTGCATCAAAGACATCCCATGAAGGGACCAGTGCACCAAAGATATCCCATGAAGGGACCAGTGCACCAAAGATATCCCATGAAGGGACTGATATCCCATGAAGGGACCAGTGCATCAAAGATATCCCATGAAGGGACAGATATCCCATGAAGGGACCAGTGCATCAAAGATATCCCATGAAGGGACCAGTGCACCAAGTTTAGCCCATGAAGGGACAGATATTCCATGAAGGGACCAGTGCATCAAAGATATCCCATGAAGGGACAGATATCCCATGAAAGGACCAGTGCACCAAAGATATCCCATGAAGGGACCAGTGCATCAAAGATATCCCATGAAGGGACAGATATCCCATGAAGGGACCAGTGCATCAAAGATATCCCATGAAGGGACAGAAATCCCATGAAGGGACCGTGCATCAAAGATATCCCATGAAGGGACCAGTGCACAAAAGATATCCCATGAAGGGACAGATATCCCATGAAGGGACCAGTGCATCAAAGATATCCCATGAAGGGACAGATATCCCATGAAAGGACCAGTGCACCAAAGATATCCCATGAAGGGACCAGTGCATCAAAGATATCCCATGAAGGGACCAGTGCACCAAAGATATCCCATGAAGGGACCAGTGCATCAAAGATATCCCATGAAGGGACCAGTGCATCAAAGATATCCCATGAAGGGACCATTGCATCAAAGATATCCCATGAAGGGACAGATATCCCATGAAGGGACCAGTGCATCAAAGATATCCCATGAAGGGACAGATATCCCATGAAGGGACCAGTGCATCAAAGATATCCCATGAAGGGACAGATATCCTATGAAGGGGCCAGTGCATTAAAGATATCCCATGAAGGGACCAGTGCACAAAAGATATCCCATGAAGGGACAGATATCCCATGAAGGGACCAGTGCATCAAAGGTATCCCATTAAGGGACAGATATCCCATGAAAGGACCAGTGCACCAAAGATATCCCATGAAGGGACCAGTGCATCAAAGATATCCCATGAAGGGACCAGTGCATCAAAGATATCCCATGAAGGGACCAGTGCATCAAAGATATCCCGGGACCAGTGCATCAAAGATATCCCATGAAGGGACCAGTGCACCAAAGATATCCCATTGAAGGGACTGATATCCCATGAAGGGACCAGTGCACCAAGGTTAGCCCATGAAGGGACAGATATTCCATGAAGGGACCAGTGCATCAAAGATATCCCATGAAGGGACAGATATCCCATGAAAGGACCAGTGCACCAAAGATATCCCATGAAGGGACCAGTGCATCAAAGATATCCCATGAAGGGACAGATATCCCATGAAGGGACCAGTGCATCAAAGATATCCCATGAAGGGACAGATATCCCATGAAGGGACCAGTGCATCAAAGATATCCCATGAAGGGACCAGTGCATCAAAGATATCCCATGAAGGGACCAGTGCACAAAAGATATCCCATGAAGGGACCAGTGCATCAAAGATATCCCATGTTGGGACCAGTGCATCAAAGATATCCCATGAAGGGACCATTGCATCAAAGATATCCCATGAAGGGACCAGTGCATCAAAGACATACCATGAAGGGACCAGTGCATCAAAGATATCCCATGAAGGGACCAGTGCACCAAAGATATCCCATGAAGGGACAGATATCCCATGAAGGGACCAGTGCACAAAAGATATCCCATGAAGGGACAGATATCCCATGAAGGGACCAGTGCACGAAAGATATCCCATGAAGGGACAGATATCCCATGAAGGGACCAGTGCACAAAAGATATCCCATAAAGGGACAGATATCCCATGAAGGGACCAGTGCACCAAAGATATCCCATGAAGGGACAGATATCCCATGAAGGGACCATTGCATCAAAGATATCCCATGAAGGGACCATTGCATCAAAGATATCCCATGAAGGGACCAGTGCATCAAAGATATCCCATGAAGTGACCAGTGCATCAAAGATATCCCATGAAGGGACCAGTGCATCAAAGATATCCCATGAAGGGACAGATATCCCATGAAGGGACCAGTTCACCAAAGATATCCCATGAAGGGACCAGTGCATCAAAGATATCCCATGAAGGGACCAGTGCATCAAAGATATCCCATGAAGGGACAGATATCCCATGAAGGGACCAGTGCACAAAAGATATCCCATGAAGGGACCAGTGCACAAAAGATATCCCATGAAGGGACAGATATCCCATGAAGGGACCAGTGCACCAAAGATAACCCATAAAGGGACCGATATCCCATGAAGGGACCAGTGCACCAAAGATATCCCATGAAGGGACAGATATCCCATGAAGGGACCAGTGCACAAAAGATATCCCATGAAGGGACCAGTGCACAAAAGATATCCCATGAAGGGACAGATATCCCATGAAGGGACCAGTGCACCAAAGATAACCCATAAAGGGACCGATATCCCATGAAGGGACCAGTGCACCAAAGATATACCATGAAGGGACAGATATCCCATGAAGGGACCAGTGCACCAAAGATATCCCATGAAGGGACCAGTGCACCAAAGATATCCCATGAAGGGACCATTGCATCAAAGATATCCCATGAAGGGACCAGTGCATCAAAGATATCCCATGAAGGGACCAGTGCATCAAAGATATCCCATGAAGGGACAGATATCCCATCAAGGGACCAGTGCACAAAAGATATCCCATGAAGGGACCAGTGCACAAAAGATATCCCATGAAGGGACAGATATCCCATGAAGGGACCAGTGCACCAAAGATATCCCATAAAGGGATCGATATCCCATGAAGGGACCAGTGCACCAAAGATATCCCATGAAGGGACAGATATCCCATGAAGGGACCAGTGCACCAAAGATATCCCATGAAGGGACAGATATCCCATGAAGGGACCAGTGCACCAAAGATATCCCATGAAGGGACAGATATCCCATGAAGGGACCAGTGCACCAAAGATATCCCATAAAGGGACAGATATCCCATGAAGGGACCAGTGCACCAAAGATATCCCATAAAGGGACAGATATCCCATGAAGGGACCAGTGCACAAAAGATATCCCATGAAGGGACAGATATCCCATGAAGGGACCAGTGCACCAAAGATATCCCATGAAGGGACAGATATCCCATGAAGGGACCAGTGCACCAAAGATATCCCATAAAGCGACAGATATCCCATGAAGGGACCAGTGCACAAAAGATATCCCATGAAGGGACAGATATCCCATGAAGGGACTAGTGCATCAAAGATATCCCATGAAGGGAACATTGCATCAAAGATATCCCATGAAGGGACCAGTGCATCAATGACATCCCATGAAGGGACCAGTGCACCAAAGATATCCCATGAAGGGACCAGTGCACCAAAGATATCCTATGAAGGGACAGATATCCCATGAAGGGACCAGTGCACCAAAGATATCCCATAAAGGGACAGATATCCAATGAAGGGACCAGTGCACCAAAGATATCCCCTAAAAGGGGCCGATATCCCATGAAGGGACCAGTGCATTATAGATATCCCATGAAGGGACAGATATCCCATGAAGGGACCAGCGCACCAAAGATATCCCATGAAGGGACCAGTGCATCAAAGATATCCCATGAAGGGACCATTGCATCAAAGATATCCCATGAAGGGACCAGTGCATCAAAGACATCCCATGAAGGGACCAGTGCACCAAAGATATCCCATGAAGGGACCAGTGCACCAAAGATATCCCATGAAGGGACTGATATCCCATGAAGGGACCAGTGCATCAAAGATATCCCATGAAGGGACAGATATCCCATGAAGGGACCAGTGCATCAAAGATATCCCATGAAGGGACCAGTGCACCAAGTTTAGCCCATGAAGGGACAGATATTCCATGAAGGGACCAGTGCATCAAAGATATCCCATGAAGGGACAGATATCCCATGAAAGGACCAGTGCACCAAAGATATCCCATGAAGGGACCAGTGCATCAAAGATATCCCATGAAGGGACAGATATCCCATGAAGGGACCAGTGCATCAAAGATATCCCATGAAGGGACAGATATCCCATGAAGGGACCGTGCATCAAAGATATCCCATGAAGGGACCAGTGCACAAAAGATATCCCATGAAGGGACAGATATCCCATGAAGGGACCAGTGCATCAAAGATATCCCATGAAGGGACAGATATCCCATGAAAGGACCAGTGCACCAAAGATATCCCATGAAGGGACCAGTGCATCAAAGATATCCCATGAAGGGACCAGTGCACCAAAGATATCCCATGAAGGGACCAGTGCATCAAAGATATCCCATGAAGGGACCAGTGCATCAAAGATATCCCATGAAGGGACCATTGCATCAAAGATATCCCATGAAGGGACAGATATCCCATGAAGGGACCAGTGCATCAAAGATATCCCATGAAGGGACAGATATCCCATGAAGGGACCAGTGCATCAAAGATATCCCATGAAGGGACAGATATCCTATGAAGGGACCAGTGCATTAAAGATATCCCATGAAGGGACCAGTGCACAAAAGATATCCCATGAAGGGACAGATATCCCATGAAGGGACCAGTGCATCAAAGGTATCCCATTAAGGGAGAGATATCCCATGAAAGGACCAGTGCACCAAAGATATCCCATGAAGGGACCAGTGCATCAAAGATATCCCATGAAGGGACCAGTGCATCAAAGATATCCCGGGACCAGTGCATCAAAGATATCCCATGAAGGGACCAGTGCACAAAAGATATCCCATGAAGGGACCAGTGCATCAAAGATATTCCATGTTGGGACCAGTGCATCAAAGATATCCCATGAAGGGACCATTGCATCAAAGATATCCCATGAAGGGACCAGTGCATCAAAGACATACCATGAAGGGATCAGTGCATCAAAGATATCCCATGAAGGGACCAGTGCACCAAAGATATCCCATGAAGGGACAGATATCCCATGAAGGGACCAGTGCACAAAAGATATCCCATGAAGGGACAGATATCCCATGAAGGGACCAGTGCACGAAAGATATCCCATGAAGGGACAGATATCCCATGAAGGGACCAGTGCACAAAAGATATCCCATAAAGGGACAGATATCCCATGAAGGGACCAGTGCACCAAAGATATCCCATGAAGGGACAGATATCCCATGAAGGGACCATTGCATCAAAGATATCCCATGAAGGGACCATTGCATCAAAGATATCCCATGAAGGGACCAGTGCATCAAAGATATCCCATGAAGTGACCAGTGCATCAAAGATATCCCATGAAGGGACCAGTGCATCAAAGATATCCCATGAAGGGACAGATATCCCATGAAGGGACCAGTTCACCAAAGATATCCCATGAAGGGACCAGTGCATCAAAGATATCCCATGAAGGGACCAGTGCATCAAAGATATCCCATGAAGGGACAGATATCCCATGAAGGGACCAGTGCACAAAAGATATCCCATGAAGGGACCAGTGCACAAAAGATATCCCATGAAGGGACAGATATCCCATGAAGGGACCAGTGCACCAAAGATAACCCATAAAGGGACCGATATCCCATGAAGGGACCAGTGCACCAAAGATATCCCATGAAGGGACAGATATCCCATGAAGGGACCAGTGCACAAAGGATATCCCATGAAGGGACCAGTGCACAAAAGAAATCCCATGAAGGGACAGATATCCCATGAAGGGACCAGTGCACCAAAGATAACCCATAAAGGGACCGATATCCCATGAAGGGACCAGTGCACCAAAGATATACCATGAAGGGACAGATATCCCATGAAGGGACCAGTGCACCAAAGATATCCCATGAAGGGACCAGTGCACCAAAGATATCCCATGAAGGGACCATTGCATCAAAGATATCCCATGAAGGGACCAGTGCATCAAAGATATCCCATGAAGGGACCAGTGCATCAAAGATATCCCATGAAGGGACCAGTGCATCAAAGATATCCCATGAAGGGACAGATATCCCATCAAGGGACCAGTGCACAAAAGATATCCCATGAAGGGACCAGTGCACAAAAGATATCCCATGAAGGGACAGATATCCCATGAAGGGACCAGTGCACCAAAGATATCCCATAAAGGGATCGATATCCCATGAAGGGACCAGTGCACCAAAGATATCCCATGAAGGGACAGATATCCCATGAAGGGACCAGTGCACCAAAGATATCCCATGAAGGGACAGATATCCCATGAAGGGACCAGTGCACCAAAGATATCCCATGAAGGGACAGATATCCCATGAAGGGACCAGTGCACCAAAGATATCCCATAAAGGGACAGATATCCCATGAAGGGACCAGTGCACCAAAGATATCCCATAAAGGGACAGATATCCCATGAAGGGACCAGTGCACAAAAGATATCCCATGAAGGGACAGATATCCCATGAAGGGACCAGTGCACCAAAGATACCCCATGAAGGGACAGATATCCCATGAAGGGACCAGTGCACCAAAGATATCCCATAAAGCGACAGATATCCCATGAAGGGACCAGTGCACAAAAGATATCCCATGAAGGGACAGATATCCCATGAAGGGACTAGTGCATCAAAGATATCCCATGAAGGGAACATTGCATCAAAGATATCCCATGAAGGGACCAGTGCATCAAAGACATCCCATGAAGGGACCAGTGCACCAAAGATATCCCATGAAGGGACCAGTGCACCAAAGATATCCTATGAAGGGACAGATATCCCATGAAGGGACCAGTGCACCAAAGATATCCCATAAAGGGACAGATATCCAATGAAGGGACCAGTGCACCAAAGATATCCCCTAAAAGGGGCCGATATCCCATGAAGGGACCAGTGCATTATAGATATCCCATGAAGGGACAGATATCCCATGAAGGGACCAGCGCACCAAAGATATCCCATGAAGGGACCAGTGCATCAAAGATATCCCATGAAGGGACCATTGCATCAAAGATATCCCATGAAGGGACCAGTGCATCAAAGACATCCCATGAAGGGACCAGTGCACCAAAGATATCCCATGAAGGGACCAGTGCACCAAAGATATCCCATGAAGGGACTGATATCCCATGAAGGGACCAGTGCATCAAAGATATCCCATGAAGGGACAGATATCCCATGAAGGGACCAGTGCATCAAAGATATCCCATGAAGGGACCAGTGCACCAAGTTTAGCCCATGAAGGGACAGATATTCCATGAAGGGACCAGTGCATCAAAGATATCCCATGAAGGGACAGATATCCCATGAAAGGACCAGTGCACCAAAGATATCCCATGAAGGGACCAGTGCATCAAAGATATCCCATGAAGGGACAGATATCCCATGAAGGGACCAGTGCATCAAAGATATCCCATGAAGGGACAGATATCCCATGAAGGGACCGTGCATCAAAGATATCCCATGAAGGGACCAGTGCACAAAAGATATCCCATGAAGGGACAGATATCCCATGAAGGGACCAGTGCATCAAAGATATCCCATGAAGGGACAGATATCCCATGAAAGGACCAGTGCACCCCATGAAGGGACCAGTGCATCAAAGATATCCCATGAAGGGACCAGTGCACCAAAGATATCCCATGAAGGGACCAGTGCATCAAAGATATCCCATGAAGGGACCAGTGCATCAAAGATATCCCATGAAGGGACCATTGCATCAAAGATATCCCATGAAGGGACAGATATCCCATGAAGGGACCAGTGCATCAAAGATATCCCATGAAGGGACAGATATCCCATGAAGGGACCAGTGCATCAAAGATATCCCATGAAGGGACAGATATCATATGAAGGGACCAGTGCATTAAAGATATCCCATGAAGGGACCAGTGCACAAAAGATATCCCATGAAGGGACAGATATCCCATGAAGGGACCAGTGCATCAAAGGTATCCCATTAAGGGACAGATATCCCATGAAAGGACCAGTGCACCAAAGATATCCCATGAAGGGACCAGTGCATCAAAGATATCCCATGAAGGGACCAGTGCATCAAAGATATCCCATGAAGGGACCAGTGCATCAAAGATATCCCGGGACCAGTGCATCAAAGATATCCCATGAAGGGACCAGTGCACCAAAGATATCCCATTGAAGGGACTGATATCCCATGAAGGGACCAGTGCACCAAGGTTAGCCCATGAAGGGACAGATATTCCATGAAGGGACCAGTGCATCAAAGATATCCCATGAAGGGACAGATATCCCATGAAAGGACCAGTGCACCAAAGATATCCCATGAAGGGACAGATATCCCATGAAGGGACCAGTGCACAAAAGATATCCCATGAAGGGACCAGTGCACAAAAGATATCCCATGAAGGGACAGATATCCCATGAAGGGACCAGTGCACCAAAGATAACCCATAAAGGGACCGATATCCCATGAAGGGACCAGTGCACCAAAGATATACCATGAAGGGACAGATATCCCATGAAGGGACCAGTGCACCAAAGATATCCCATGAAGGGACCAGTGCACCAAAGATATCCCATGAAGGGACCATTGCATCAAAGATATCCCATGAAGGGACCAGTGCATCAAAGATATCCCATGAAGGGACCAGTGCATCAAAGATATCCCATGAAGGGACCAGTGCATCAAAGATATCCCATGAAGGGACAGATATCCCATCAAGGGACCAGTGCACAAAAGATATCCCATGAAGGGACCAGTGCACAAAAGATATCCCATGAAGGGACAGATATCCCATGAAGGGACCAGTGCACCAAAGATATCCCATAAAGGGATCGATATCCCATGAAGGGACCAGTGCACCAAAGATATCCCATGAAGGGACAGATATCCCATGAAGGGACCAGTGCACCAAAGATATCCCATGAAGGGACAGATATCCCATGAAGGGACCAGTGCACCAAAGATATCCCATGAAGGGACAGATATCCCATGAAGGGACCAGTGCACCAAAGATATCCCATAAAGGGACAGATATCCCATGAAGGGACCAGTGCACCAAAGATATCCCATAAAGGGACAGATATCCCATGAAGGGACCAGTGCACAAAAGATATCCCATGAAGGGACAGATATCCCATGAAGGGACCAGTGCACCAAAGATATCCCATGAAGGGACAGATATCCCATGAAGGGACCAGTGCACCAAAGATATCCCATAAAGCGACAGATATCCCATGAAGGGACCAGTGCACAAAAGATATCCCATGAAGGGACAGATATCCCATGAAGGGACTAGTGCATCAAAGATATCCCATGAAGGGAACATTGCATCAAAGATATCCCATGAAGGGACCAGTGCATCAAAGACATCCCATGAAGGGACCAGTGCACCAAAGATATCCCATGAAGGGACCAGTGCACCAAAGATATCCTATGAAGGGACAGATATCCCATGAAGGGACCAGTGCACCAAAGATATCACATAAAGGGACAGATATCCAATGAAGGGACCAGTGCACCAAAGATATCCCCTAAAAGGGGCCGATATCCCATGAAGGGACCAGTGCATTATAGATATCCCATGAAGGGACAGATATCCCATGAAGGGACCAGCGCACCAAAGATATCCCATGAAGGGACCAGTGCATCAAAGATATCCCATGAAGGGACCATTGCATCAAAGATATCCCATGAAGGGACCAGTGCATCAAAGACATCCCATGAAGGGACCAGTGCACCAAAGATATCCCATGAAGGGACCAGTGCACCAAAGATATCCCATGAAGGGACTGATATCCCATGAAGGGACCAGTGCATCAAAGATATCCCATGAAGGGACAGATATCCCATGAAGGGACCAGTGCATCAAAGATATCCCATGAAGGGACCAGTGCACCAAGTTTAGCCCATGAAGGGACAGATATTCCATGAAGGGACCAGTGCATCAAAGATATCCCATGAAGGGACAGATATCCCATGAAGGGACCAGTGCATCAAAGATATCCCATGAAGGGACAGATATCCCATGAAGGGACCGTGCATCAAAGATATCCCATGAAGGGACCAGTGCACAAAAGATATCCCATGAAGGGACAGATATCCCATGAAGGGACCAGTGCATCAAAGATATCCCATGAAGGGACAGATATCCCATGAAAGGACCAGTGCACCAAAGATATCCCATGAAGGGACCAGTGCATCAAAGATATCCCATGAAGGGACCAGTGCACCAAAGATATCCCATGAAGGGACCAGTGCATCAAAGATATCCCATGAAGGGACCAGTGCATCAAAGATATCCCATGAAGGGACCATTGCATCAAAGATATCCCATGAAGGGACAGATATCCCATGAAGGGACCAGTGCATCAAAGATATCCCATGAAGGGACAGATATCCCATGAAGGGACCAGTGCATCAAAGATATCCCATGAAGGGACAGATATCCTATGAAGGGACCAGTGCATTAAAGATATCCCATGAAGGGACCAGTGCACAAAAGATATCCCATGAAGGGACAGATATCCCATGAAGGGACCAGTGCATCAAAGGTATCCCATTAAGGGACAGATATCCCATGAAAGGACCAGTGCACCAAAGATATCCCATGAAGGGACCAGTGCATCAAAGATATCCCATGAAGGGACCAGTGCATCAAAGATATCCCATGAAGGGACCAGTGCATCAAAGATATCCCGGGACCAGTGCATCAAAGATATCCCATGAAGGGACCAGTGCACAAAAGATATCCCATGAAGGGACCAGTGCATCAAAGATATCCCATGTTGGGACCAGTGCATCAAAGATATCCCATGAAGGGACCATTGCATCAAAGATATCCCATGAAGGGACCAGTGCATCAAAGACATACCATGAAGGGACCAGTGCATCAAAGATATCCCATGAAGGGACCAGTGCACCAAAGATATCCCATGAAGGGACAGATATCCCATGAAGGGACCAGTGCACAAAAGATATCCCATGAAGGGACAGATATCCCATGAAGGGACCAGTGCACCAAAGATATCCCATGAAGGGACAGATATCCCATGAAGGGACCAGTGCACAAAAGATATCCCATAAAGGGACAGATATCCCATGAAGGGACCAGTGCACCAAAGATATCCCATGAAGGGACAGATATCCCATGAAGGGACCATTGCATCAAAGATATCCCATGAAGGGACCATTGCATCAAAGATATCCCATGAAGGGACCAGTGCATCAAAGATATCCCATGAAGTGACCAGTGCATCAAAGATATCCCATGAAGGGACCAGTGCATCAAAGATATCCCATGAAGGGACAGATATCCCATGAAGGGACCAGTTCACCAAAGATATCCCATGAAGGGACCAGTGCATCAAAGATATCCCATGAAGGGACCAGTGCATCAAAGATATCCCATGAAGGGACAGATATCCCATGAAGGGACCAGTGCACAAAAGATATCCCATGAAGGGACCAGTGCACAAAAGATATCCCATGAAGGGACAGATATCCCATGAAGGGACCAGTGCACCAAAGATAACCCATAAAGGGACCGATATCCCATGAAGGGACCAGTGCACCAAAGATATCCCATGAAGGGACAGATATCCCATGAAGGGACCAGTGCACAAAAGATATCCCATGAAGGGACCAGTGCACAAAAGATATCCCATGAAGGGACAGATATCCCATGAAGGGACCAGTGCACCAAAGATAACCCATAAAGGGACCGATATCCCATGAAGGGACCAGTGCACCAAAGATATACCATGAAGGGACAGATATCCCATGAAGGGACCAGTGCACCAAAGATATCCCATGAAGGGACCAGTGCACCAAAGATATCCCATGAAGGGACCATTGCATCAAAGATATCCCATGAAGGGACCAGTGCATCAAAGATATCCCATGAAGGGACCAGTGCATCAAAGATATCCCATGAAGGGACCAGTGCATCAAAGATATCCCATGAAGGGACAGATATCCCATCAAGGGACCAGTGCACAAAAGATATCCCATGAAGGGACCAGTGCACAAAAGATATCCCATGAAGGGACAGATATCCCATGAAGGGACCAGTGCACCAAAGATATCCCATAAAGGGATCGATATCCCATGAAGGGACCAGTGCACCAAAGATATCCCATGAAGGGACAGATATCCCATGAAGGGACCAGTGCACCAAAGATATCCCATGAAGGGACAGATATCCCATGAAGGGACCAGTGCACCAAAGATATCCCATGAAGGGACAGATATCCCATGAAGGGACCAGTGCACCAAAGATATCCCATAAAGGGACAGATATCCCATGAAGGGACCAGTGCACCAAAGATATCCCATAAAGGGACAGATATCCCATGAAGGGACCAGTGCACAAAAGATATCCCATGAAGGGACAGATATCCCATGAAGGGACCAGTGCACCAAAGATATCCCATGAAGGGACAGATATCCCATGAAGGGACCAGTGCACCAAAGATATCCCATAAAGCGACAGATATCCCATGAAGGGACCAGTGCACAAAAGATATCCCATGAAGGGACAGATATCCCATGAAGGGACTAGTGCATCAAAGATATCCCATGAAGGGAACATTGCATCAAAGATATCCCATGAAGGGACCAGTGCATCAAAGACATCCCATGAAGGGACCAGTGCACCAAAGATATCCCATGAAGGGACCAGTGCACCAAAGATATCCTATGAAGGGACAGATATCCCATGAAGGGACCAGTGCACCAAAGATATCCCATAAAGGGACAGATATCCAATGAAGGGACCAGTGCACCAAAGATATCCCCTAAAAGGGGCCGATATCCCATGAAGGGACCAGTGCATTATAGATATCCCATGAAGGGACAGATATCCCATGAAGGGACCAGCGCACCAAAGATATCCCATGAAGGGACCAGTGCATCAAAGATATCCCATGAAGGGACCATTGCATCAAAGATATCCCATGAAGGGACTAGTGCATCAAAGACATCCCATGAAGGGACCAGTGCACCAAAGATATCCCATGAAGGGACCAGTGCACCAAAGATATCCCATGAAGGGACTGATATCCCATGAAGGGACCAGTGCATCAAAGATATCCCATGAAGGGACAGATATCCCATGAAGGGACCAGTGCATCAAAGATATCCCATGAAGGGACCAGTGCACCAAGTTTAGCCCATGAAGGGACAGATATTCCATGAAGGGACCAGTGCATCAAAGATATCCCATGAAGGGACAGATATCCCATGAAAGGACCAGTGCACCAAAGATATCCCATGAAGGGACCAGTGCATCAAAGATATCCCATGAACGGACAGATATCCCATGAAGGGACCAGTGCATCAAAGATATCCCATGAAGGGACAGATATCCCATGAAGGGACCGTGCATCAAAGATATCCCATGAAGGGACCAGTGCACAAAAGATATCCCATGAAGGGACAGATATCCCATGAAGGGACCAGTGCATCAAAGATATCCCATGAAGGGACAGATATCCCATGAAAGGACCAGTGCACCAAAGATATCCCATGAAGGGACCAGTGCATCAAAGATATCCCATGAAGGGACCAGTGCACCAAAGATATCCCATGAAGGGACCAGTGCATCAAAGATATCCCATGAAGGGACCAGTGCATCAAAGATATCCCATGAAGGGACCATTGCATCAAAGATATCCCATGAAGGGACAGATATCCCATGAAGGGACCAGTGCATCAAAGATATCCCATGAAGGGACAGATATCCCATGAAGGGACCAGTGCATCAAAGATATCCCATGAAGGGACAGATATCCTATGAAGGGACCAGTGCATTAAAGATATCCCATGAAGGGACCAGTGCACAAAAGATATCCCATGAAGGGACAGATATCCCATGAAGGGACCAGTGCATCAAAGGTATCCCATTAAGGGACAGATATCCCATGAAAGGACCAGTGCACCAAAGATATCCCATGAAGGGACCAGTGCATCAAAGATATCCCATGAAGGGACCAGTGCATCAAAGATATCCCATGAAGGGACCAGTGCATCAAAGATATCCCGGGACCAGTGCATCAAAGATATCCCATGAAGGGACCAGTGCACAAAAGATATCCCATGAAGGGACCAGTGCATCAAAGATATCCCATGTTGGGACCAGTGCATCAAAGATATCCCATGAAGGGACCATTGCATCAAAGATATCCCATGAAGGGACCAGTGCATCAAAGACATACCATGAAGGGACCAGTGCATCAAAGATATCCCATGAAGGGACCAGTGCACCAAAGATATCCCATGAAGGGACAGATATCCCATGAAGGGACCAGTGCACAAAAGATATCCCATGAAGGGACAGATATCCCATGAAGGGACCAGTGCACGAAAGATATCCCATGAAGGGACAGATATCCCATGAAGGGACCAGTGCACAAAAGATATCCCATAAAGGGACAGATATCCCATGAAGGGACCAGTGCACCAAAGATATCCCATGAAGGGACAGATATCCCATGAAGGGACCATTGCATCAAAGATATCCCATGAAGGGACCATTGCATCAAAGATATCCCATGAAGGGACCAGTGCATCAAAGATATCCCATGAAGTGACCAGTGCATCAAAGATATCCCATGAAGGGACCAGTGCATCAAAGATATCCCATGAAGGGACAGATATCCCATGAAGGGACCAGTTCACCAAAGATATCCCATGAAGGGACCAGTGCATCAAAGATATCCCATGAAGGGACCAGTGCATCAAAGATATCCCATGAAGGGACAGATATCCCATGAAGGGACCAGTGCACAAAAGATATCCCATGAAGGGACCAGTGCACAAAAGATATCCCATGAAGGGACAGATATCCCATGAAGGGACCAGTGCACCAAAGATAACCCATAAAGGGACCGATATCCCATGAAGGGACCAGTGCACCAAAGATATCCCATGAAGGGACAGATATCCCATGAAGGGACCAGTGCACAAAAGATATCCCATGAAGGGACCAGTGCACAAAAGATATCCCATGAAGGGACAGATATCCCATGAAGGGACCAGTGCACCAAAGATAACCCATAAAGGGACCGATATCCCATGAAGGGACCAGTGCACCAAAGATATACCATGAAGGGACAGATATCCCATGAAGGGACCAGTGCACCAAAGATATCCCATGAAGGGACCAGTGCACCAAAGATATCCCATGAAGGGACCAGTGCATCAAAGATATCCCATGAAGGGACCAGTGCATCAAAGATATCCCATGAAGGGACAGATATCCCATCAAGGGACCAGTGCACAAAAGATATCCCATGAAGGGACCAGTGCACAAAAGATATCCCATGAAGGGACAGATATCCCATGAAGGGACCAGTGCACCAAAGATATCCCATAAAGGGATCGATATCCCATGAAGGGACCAGTGCACCAAAGATATCCCATGAAGGGACAGATATCCCATGAAGGGACCAGTGCACCAAAGATATCCCATGAAGGGACAGATATCCCATGAAGGGACCAGTGCACCAAAGATATCCCATGAAGGGACAGATATCCCATGAAGGGACCAGTGCACCAAAGATATCCCATAAAGGGACAGATATCCCATGAAGGGACCAGTGCACCAAAGATATCCCATAAAGGGACAGATATCCCATGAAGGGACCAGTGCACAAAAGATATCCCATGAAGGGACAGATATCCCATGAAGGGACCAGTGCACCAAAGATATCCCATGAAGGGACAGATATCCCATGAAGGGACCAGTGCACCAAAGATATCCCATAAAGCGACAGATATCCCATGAATGGACCAGTGCACAAAAGATATCCCATGAAGGGACAGAAATCCCATGAAGGGACTAGTGCATCAAAGATATCCCATGAAGGGAACATTGCATCAAAGATATCCCATGAAGGGACCAGTGCATCAAAGACATCCCATGAAGGGACCAGTGCACCAAAGATATCCCATGAAGGGACCAGTGCACCAAAGATATCCTATGAAGGGACAGATATCCCAGGAAGGGACCAGTGCACCAAAGATATCCCATAAAGGGACAGATATCCAATGAAGGGACCAGTGCACCAAAGATATCCCCTAAAAGGGGCCGATATCCCATGAAGGGACCAGTGCATTATAGATATCCCATGAAGGGACAGATATCCCATGAAGGGACCAGCGCACCAAAGATATCCCATGAAGGGACCAGTGCATCAAAGATATCCCATGAAGGGACCATTGCATCAAAGATATCCCATGAAGGGACCAGTGCATCAAAGACATCCCATGAAGGGACCAGTGCACCAAAGATATCCCATGAAGGGACCAGTGCACCAAAGATATCCCATGAAGGGACTGATATCCCATGAAGGGACCAGTGCATCAAAGATATCCCATGAAGGGACAGATATCCCATGAAGGGACCAGTGCATCAAAGATATCCCATGAAGGGACCAGTGCACCAAGTTTAGCCCATGAAGGGACAGATATTCCATGAAGGGACCAGTGCATCAAAGATATCCCATGAAGGGACAGATATCCCATGAAAGGACCAGTGCACCAAAGATATCCCATGAAGGGACCAGTGCATCAAAGATATCCCATGAAGGGACAGATATCCCATGAAGGGACCAGTGCATCAAAGATATCCCATGAAGGGACAGATATCCCATGAAGGGACCGTGCATCAAAGATATCCCATGAAGGGACCAGTGCACAAAAGATATCCCATGAAGGGACAGATATCCCATGAAGGGACCAGTGCATCAAAGATATCCCATGAAGGGACAGATATCCCATGAAAGGACCAGTGCACCAAAGATATCCCATGAAGGGACCAGTGCATCAAAGATATCCCATGAAGGGACCAGTGCACCAAAGATATCCCATGAAGGGACCAGTGCATCAAAGATATCCCATGAAGGGACCAGTGCATCAAAGATATCCCATGAAGGGACCATTGCATCAAAGATATCCCATGAAGGGACAGATATCCCATGAAGGGACCAGTGCATCAAAGATATCCCATGAAGGGACAGATATCCCATGAAGGGACCAGTGCATCAAAGATATCCCATGAAGGGACAGATATCCTATGAAGGGACCAGTGCATTAAAGATATCCCATGAAGGGACCAGTGCACAAAAGATATCCCATGAAGGGACAGATATCCCATGAAGGGACCAGTGCATCAAAGGTATCCCATTAAGGGACAGATATCCCATGAAAGGACCAGTGCACCAAAGATATCCCATGAAGGGACCAGTGCATCAAAGATATCCCATGAAGGGACCAGTGCATCAAAGATATCCCATGAAGGGACCAGTGCATCAAAGATATCCCGGGACCAGTGCATCAAAGATATCCCATGAAGGGACCAGTGCACCAAAGATATCCCATTGAAGGGACTGATATCCCATGAAGGGACCAGTGCACCAAGGTTAGCCCATGAAGGGACAGATATTCCATGAAGGGACCAGTGCATCAAAGATATCCCATGAAGGGACAGATATCCCATGAAAGGACCAGTGCACCAAAGATATCCCATGAAGGGACCAGTGCATCAAAGATATCCCATGAAGGGACAGATATCCCATGAAGGGACCAGTGCATCAAAGATATCCCATGAAGGGACAGATATCCCATGAAGGGACCAGTGCATCAAAGATATCCCATGAAGGGACCAGTGCATCAAAGATATCCCATGAAGGGACCAGTGCACAAAAGATATCCCATGAAGGGACCAGTGCATCAAAGATATCCCATGTTGGGACCAGTGCATCAAAGATATCCCATGAAGGGACCATTGCATCAAAGATATCCCATGAAGGGACCAGTGCATCAAAGACATACCATGAAGGGACCAGTGCATCAAAGATATCCCATGAAGGGACCAGTGCACCAAAGATATCCCATGAAGGGACAGATATCCCATGAAGGGACCAGTGCACAAAAGATATCCCATGAAGGGACAGATATCCCATGAAGGGACCAGTGCACGAAAGATATCCCATGAAGGGACAGATATCCCATGAAGGGACCAGTGCACAAAAGATATCCCATAAAGGGACAGATATCCCATGAAGGGACCAGTGCACCAAAGATATCCCATGAAGGGACAGATATCCCATGAAGGGACCAGTGCACCAAAGATATCCCATGAAGGGACCAGTGCATCAAAGATATCCCATGAAGGGACCAGTGCATCAAAGATATCCCATGAAGGGACCAGTGCACCAAAGATATCCCATGAAGGGACCAGTGCACCAACGATATCCCATGAAGGGACCAGTGCACCAAAGATATCCCATGAAGGGACAGATATCCAATAAGGGACCAGTGCACCAAAGATATCCCATGAACGGACCATGCACCAAAGATATCCCATGAAGGGACAGATATCCCATGAAGGGGCCAGTGCATCAAAGATATCCCATGAAGGGACCAGTGCATCAAAGATATCCCATGAAGGGACCAGTGCATCAAAGATATCCCATGAAGGGACAGATATCCCATGAAGGGACCAGTGCATCAAAAATATCCCATGAAGGGACAGATATCCCATGAAGGGACCAGTTCACCAAAGATATCCCATGAAGGGACCAGTGCATCAAAGATATCCCATGAAGGGACCAGTGCATCAAAGATATCCCATGAAGGGACAGATATCCCATGAAGGGACAGATTTCCCATGAAGGGACCAGTTCACCAAAGATATCCCATGAAGGGACCAGTGCACCAACGATATCCCATGAAGGGACCATTGCATCAAAGATATCCCATGAAGGGACCAGTGCATCAAAGATATCCCATGAAGGGACCAGTGCATCAAAGATATCCCAAGAAGGGACCAGTGCATCAAAGATATCCCATGAAGGGACCAGTGCATCAAAGATATCCCATGAAGGGACCAGTGCATCAAAGATATCCCATGAAGGGACAGATATCCCATGAAGGGACCAGTGCACAAAAGATATCCCATGAAGGGACCAGTGCACAAAAGATATCCCATGAAGGGACAGATATCCCATGAAGGGACCAGTGCACCAAAGATATCCCATAAAGGGACCGATATCCCATGAAGGGACCAGTGCACCAAAGATATCCCATGAAGGGACAGATATCCCATGAAGGGACCAGTGCACCAAAGATATCCCATAAAGGGACCGATATCCCATGAAGGGACCAGTGCACCAAAGATATCCCATGAAGGGACCAGTGCACCAAAGATATCCCATGAAGGGACAGATATCCCAATAGGGACCAGTGCACCAAAGATATCCCATGAACGGACCATGCACCAAAGATATCCCATGAAGGGACAGATATCCCATGAAGGGACCAGTGCATCAAAGATATCCCATGAAGGGACCAGTGCATCAAAGATATCCCATGAAGGGACCAGTGCATCAAAGATATCCCATGAAGGGACAGATCCCATGAAGGGACCAGTGCATCAAAGATATCCCATGAAGGGACAGATATCCCATGAAGGGACCAGTTCACCAAGGATATCCCATGAAGGGACCAGTGCATCAATGATATCCCATGAAGGGACCAGTGCATCAAAGATATCCCATGAAGGGACCAGTGCATCAAAGATATCCCATGAAGGGACCAGTGCATCAAAGATATCCCATGAAGGGACCAGTGCATCAAAGATATCCCATGAAGGGACCAGTGCATCAAAGATATCCCATGAAGGGACAGATATCCCATGAAGGGACCAGTGCACAAAAGATATCCCATGAAGGGACAGATATCCCATGAAGGGACCAGTGCATCAAAGATATCCCATAAAGGGACCGATATCCCATGAAGGGACCAGTGCATCAAAGATATCCCATGAAGGGACCAGTGCACCAACGATATCCCATGAAGGGACCATTGCATCAAAGATATCCCATGAAGGGACCAGTGCATCAAAGATATCCCATGAAGGGACCAGTGCATCAAAGATATCCCAAGAAGGGACCAGTGCATCAAAGATATCCCATGAAGGGACCAGTGCATCAAAGATATCCCATGAAGGGACCAGTGCATCAAAGATATCCCATGAAGGGACAGATATCCCCTCAAGGGACCAGTGCACAAAAGATATCCCATGAAGGGGCCAGTGCTCAAAAGATATTCCATGAAGGGACAGATATCCCATGAAGGGACCAGTGCACCAAAGATATCTCATAAAGGGACCGATATCCCATGAAGGGACCAGTGCACCAAAGATATCCCATGAAGGGACAGATATCCCATGAAGAGACCAGTGCACCAAAGATATCCCATGAAGGGACAGATATCCCATGAAGGGGCCAGTGCACCAAAGATATCCCATGAAGGGACAGATATCCCATGAAGGGACCAGTGCACCAAAGATATCCCATAAAGGGACAGATATCCCATGAAGGGAGAAGTGCACAAAAGATATCCCATGAAGGGACTAGTGCATCAAAGATATCCCATGAAGGGACCATTGCATCAAAGATATCCCATGAAGGGACCAGTGCATCAAAGACATCCCATGAAGGGACCAGTGCACCAAAGATATCCCATGAAGGGACCAGTGCACCAAAGATATCCCATGAAGGGACAGATATCCCATGAAGGGACCAGTGCACCAAAGATATTCCATAAAGGGACAGATATCCCATGAAGGGACCAGTGCACCAAAGATATCCCCTAAAAGGGACCGATATCCCATGAAGGGACCAGTGCATTATAGATATCCCATGAAGGGACAGATATCCCATGAAGGGACCAGCGCACCAAAGATATCCCATGAAGGGACCAGTGCATCAAAGATATCCCATGAAGGGACCAGTGCACCAAAGATATCCCATGAAGGGACCAGTGCATCAAAGATATCCCATGAAGGGACTGATATCCCATGAAGGGACCAGTGCATCAAAGATATCCCATGAAGGGACAGATATCCCATTAAGGGACCAGTGCATCAAAGATATCCCATGAAGGGACCAGTGCACCAAGGTTAGCCCATGAAGGGACAGATATTCCATGAAGGGACCAGTGCATCAAAGATATCCCATGAAGGGACAGATATCCCATGAAAGGACCAGTGCACCAAAGATATCCCATGAAGGGACCAGTGCACCAAAGATATCCCATGAAGGGACAGATATCCCATGAAGGGACCAGTGCACCAAAGATATCCCATAAAGGGACAGATATCCCATGAAGGGACCAGTGCACAAAAGATATCCCATGAAGGGACTAGTGCATCAAAGATATCCCATGAAGGGACCATTGCATCAAAGATATCCCATGAAGGGACCAGTGCATCAAAGACATCCCATGAAGGGACCAGTGCACCAAAGATATCCCATGTAGGGACCAGTGCACCAAAGATATCCCATGAAGGGACAGATATCCCATGAAGGGACCAGTGCACCAAAGATATCCCATAAAGGGACAGATATCCCACAAAGGGACCAGTGCACCAAAGATATCCCCTAAAAGGGACCGATATCCCATGAAGGGACCAGTGCATTATAGATATCCCATGAAGGGACAGATATCCCATGAAGGGACCAGTGCATCAAAGATATCCCATGAAGGGACCATTGCATCAAAGATATCCCATGAAGGGACCAGTGCATCAAAGACATCCCATGAAGGGACCAGTGCATCAAAGATATCCCATGAAGGGACCAGTGCACCAAAGATATCCCATGAAGGGACCAGTGCACCAAAGATATCCCATGAAGGGACTGATATCCCATGAAGGGACCAGTGCATCAAAGATGTCCCATGAAGGGACAGATATCCCATGAAGGGACCAGTGCATCAAAGATATCCCATGAAGGGACCAGTGCACCAAGTTTAGCCCATGAAGGGACAGATATTCCATGAAGGGACCAGTGCATCAAAGATATCCCATGAAGGGACCAGTGCACCAAAGATATCCCATGAAGGGACCAGTGCACCAAAGATATCCCATGAAGGGACCAGTGCACCAAAGATATCCCATGAAGGGACTGATATCCCATGAAGGGACCAGTGCATCAAAGATATCCAATGAAGGGACAGATATCCCATGAAGGGACCAGTGCATCAAAGATATCCCATGAAGGGACCAGTGCACCAAGTTTAGCCCATGAAGGGACAGATATTCCATGAAGGGACCAGTGCATCAAAGATATCCCATGAAGGGACAGATATCCCATGAAAGGACCAGTGCACCAAAGATATCCCATGAAGGGACCAGTGCATCAAAGATATCCAATGAAGGGACAGATATCCCATGAAGGGACCAGTGCATCAAAGATATCCCATGAAGGGACCAGTGCACCAAGTTTAGCCCATGAAGGGACAGATATTCCATGAAGGGACCAGTGCATCAAAGATATCCCATGAAGGGACAGATATCCCATGAAAGGACCAGTGCACCAAAGATATCCCATGAAGGGACCAGTGCATCAAAGATATCCCATGAAGGGACCAGTGCATCAAAGATATCCCATGAAGGGACCATTGCATCAAAGATATCCCATGAAGGGACAGATATCCCATGAAGGGACCAGTGCATCAAAGATATCCCATGAAGGGACAGATATCCCATGAAGGGACCAGTGCATCAAAGATATCCCATGAAGGGACAGATATCCCATGAAGGGACCAGTGCAGCAAAAATATATCACATGAAGGGACCAGTGCACAAAAGATATCCCATGAAGGGACAGATATCCCATGAAGGGACCAGTGCATCAAAGATATCCCATGAAGGGACAGATATCCCATGAAAGGACCAGTGCACCAAAGATATCCCATGAAGGGACCAGTGCATCAAAGATATCCCATGAAGGGACCAGTGCACCAAAGATATCCCATGAAGGGACCAGTGCATCAAAGATATCCCATGAAGGGACCAGTGCATCAAAGATATCCCATGAAGGGACCATTGCATCAAAGATATCCCATGAAGGGACAGATATCCCATGAAGGGACCAGTGCATCAAAGATATCCCATGAAGGGACAGATATCCCATGAAGGGACCAGTGCATCAAAGATATCCCATGAAGGGACAGATATCCCATGAAGGGACCAGTGCAGCAAAAATATATCACATGAAGGGACCAGTGCACAAAAGATATCCCATGAAGGGACAGATATCCCATGAAGGGACCAGTGCATCAAAGATATCCCATTAAGGGACAGATATCCCATGAAAGGACCAGTGCACCAAAGATATCCCATGAAGGGACCAGTGCATCAAAGATATCCCATGAAGGGACCAGTGCATCAAAGATATCCCATGAAGGGACCAGTGCACCAAAGATATCCCATTGAAGGGACTGATATCCCATGAAGGGACCAGTGCACCAAGGTTAGCCCATGAAGGGACAGATATTCCATGAAGGGACCAGTGCATCAAAGATATCCCATGAAGGGACAGATATCCCATGAAAGGACCAGTGCACCAAAGATATCCCATGAAGGGACCAGTGCATCAAAGATATCCCATAAAGGGACAGATATCCCATGAAGGGACCAGTGCATCAAAGATATCCCATGAAGGGACCAGTGCACAAAAGATATCCCATGAAGGGACCAGTGCATCAAAGATATCCCATGAAGGGACCATTGCATCAAAGATATCCCATGAAGGGACCAGTGCATCAAAGACATCCCATGAAGGGACCAGTGCATCAAAGATATCCCATGAAGGGACCAGTGCATCAAAGATATCCCATGAAGGGACCAGTGCATCAAAGATATCCCATGAAGGGACAGATATCCCATGAAGGGACCAGTGCACAAAAGATATCCCATGAAGGGACCAGTGCACAAAAGATATCCCATGAAGGGACAGATATCCCATGAAGGGACCAGTGCACCAAAGATATCCCATAAAGGGACCGATATCCCATGAAGGGACCAGTGCACCAAAGATATCCCATGAAGGGACAGATATCCCATGAAGGGACCAGTGCACCAAAGATATCCCATAAAGGGACCGATATCCCATGAAGGGACCAGTGCACCAAAGATATCCCATGAAGGGACCAGTGCACCAAAGATATCCCATGAAGGGACAGATATCCCAATAGGGACCAGTGCACCAAAGATATCCCATGAACGGACCATGCACCAAAGATATCCCATGAAGGGACAGATATCCCATGAAGGGACCAGTGCATCAAAGATATCCCATGAAGGGACCAGTGCATCAAAGATATCCCATGAAGGGACCAGTGCATCAAAGATATCCCATGAAGGGACAGATCCCATGAAGGGACCAGTGCATCAAAGATATCCCATGAAGGGACAGATATCCCATGAAGGGACCAGTTCACCAAGGATATCCCATGAAGGGACCAGTGCATCAATGATATCCCATGAAGGGACCAGTGCATCAAAGATATCCCATGAAGGGACCAGTGCATCAAAGATATCCCATGAAGGGACCAGTGCATCAAAGATATCCCATGAAGGGACCAGTGCATCAAAGATATCCCATGAAGGGACCAGTGCATCAAAGATATCCCATGAAGGGACAGATATCCCATGAAGGGACCAGTGCACAAAAGATATCCCATGAAGGGACAGATATCCCATGAAGGGACCAGTGCATCAAAGATATCCCATAAAGGGACCGATATCCCATGAAGGGACCAGTGCATCAAAGATATCCCATGAAGGGACCAGTGCACCAACGATATCCCATGAAGGGACCATTGCATCAAAGATATCCCATGAAGGGACCAGTGCATCAAAGATATCCCATGAAGGGACCAGTGCATCAAAGATATCCCAAGAAGGGACCAGTGCATCAAAGATATCCCATGAAGGGACCAGTGCATCAAAGATATCCCATGAAGGGACCAGTGCATCAAAGATATCCCATGAAGGGACAGATATCCCCTCAAGGGACCAGTGCACAAAAGATATCCCATGAAGGGGCCAGTGCTCAAAAGATATTCCATGAAGGGACAGATATCCCATGAAGGGACCAGTGCACCAAAGATATCTCATAAAGGGACCGATATCCCATGAAGGGACCAGTGCACCAAAGATATCCCATGAAGGGACAGATATCCCATGAAGAGACCAGTGCACCAAAGATATCCCATGAAGGGACAGATATCCCATGAAGGGGCCAGTGCACCAAAGATATCCCATGAAGGGACAGATATCCCATGAAGGGACCAGTGCACCAAAGATATCCCATAAAGGGACAGATATCCCATGAAGGGAGAAGTGCACAAAAGATATCCCATGAAGGGACTAGTGCATCAAAGATATCCCATGAAGGGACCATTGCATCAAAGATATCCCATGAAGGGACCAGTGCATCAAAGACATCCCATGAAGGGACCAGTGCACCAAAGATATCCCATGAAGGGACCAGTGCACCAAAGATATCCCATGAAGGGACAGATATCCCATGAAGGGACCAGTGCACCAAAGATATTCCATAAAGGGACAGATATCCCATGAAGGGACCAGTGCACCAAAGATATCCCCTAAAAGGGACCGATATCCCATGAAGGGACCAGTGCATTATAGATATCCCATGAAGGGACAGATATCCCATGAAGGGACCAGCGCACCAAAGATATCCCATGAAGGGACCAGTGCATCAAAGATATCCCATGAAGGGACCAGTGCACCAAAGATATCCCATGAAGGGACCAGTGCATCAAAGATATCCCATGAAGGGACTGATATCCCATGAAGGGACCAGTGCATCAAAGATATCCCATGAAGGGACAGATATCCCATTAAGGGACCAGTGCATCAAAGATATCCCATGAAGGGACCAGTGCACCAAGGTTAGCCCATGAAGGGACAGATATTCCATGAAGGGACCAGTGCATCAAAGATATCCCATGAAGGGACAGATATCCCATGAAAGGACCAGTGCACCAAAGATATCCCATGAAGGGACCAGTGCACCAAAGATATCCCATGAAGGGACAGATATCCCATGAAGGGACCAGTGCACCAAAGATATCCCATAAAGGGACAGATATCCCATGAAGGGACCAGTGCACAAAAGATATCCCATGAAGGGACTAGTGCATCAAAGATATCCCATGAAGGGACCATTGCATCAAAGATATCCCATGAAGGGACCAGTGCATCAAAGACATCCCATGAAGGGACCAGTGCACCAAAGATATCCCATGTAGGGACCAGTGCACCAAAGATATCCCATGAAGGGACAGATATCCCATGAAGGGACCAGTGCACCAAAGATATCCCATAAAGGGACAGATATCCCACAAAGGGACCAGTGCACCAAAGATATCCCCTAAAAGGGACCGATATCCCATGAAGGGACCAGTGCATTATAGATATCCCATGAAGGGACAGATATCCCATGAAGGGACCAGTGCATCAAAGATATCCCATGAAGGGACCATTGCATCAAAGATATCCCATGAAGGGACCAGTGCATCAAAGACATCCCATGAAGGGACCAGTGCATCAAAGATATCCCATGAAGGGACCAGTGCACCAAAGATATCCCATGAAGGGACCAGTGCACCAAAGATATCCCATGAAGGGACTGATATCCCATGAAGGGACCAGTGCATCAAAGATGTCCCATGAAGGGACAGATATCCCATGAAGGGACCAGTGCATCAAAGATATCCCATGAAGGGACCAGTGCACCAAGTTTAGCCCATGAAGGGACAGATATTCCATGAAGGGACCAGTGCATCAAAGATATCCCATGAAGGGACCAGTGCACCAAAGATATCCCATGAAGGGACCAGTGCACCAAAGATATCCCATGAAGGGACCAGTGCACCAAAGATATCCCATGAAGGGACTGATATCCCATGAAGGGACCAGTGCATCAAAGATATCCAATGAAGGGACAGATATCCCATGAAGGGACCAGTGCATCAAAGATATCCCATGAAGGGACCAGTGCACCAAGTTTAGCCCATGAAGGGACAGATATTCCATGAAGGGACCAGTGCATCAAAGATATCCCATGAAGGGACAGATATCCCATGAAAGGACCAGTGCACCAAAGATATCCCATGAAGGGACCAGTGCATCAAAGATATCCAATGAAGGGACAGATATCCCATGAAGGGACCAGTGCATCAAAGATATCCCATGAAGGGACCAGTGCACCAAGTTTAGCCCATGAAGGGACAGATATTCCATGAAGGGACCAGTGCATCAAAGATATCCCATGAAGGGACAGATATCCCATGAAAGGACCAGTGCACCAAAGATATCCCATGAAGGGACCAGTGCATCAAAGATATCCCATGAAGGGACCAGTGCATCAAAGATATCCCATGAAGGGACCATTGCATCAAAGATATCCCATGAAGGGACAGATATCCCATGAAGGGACCAGTGCATCAAAGATATCCCATGAAGGGACAGATATCCCATGAAGGGACCAGTGCATCAAAGATATCCCATGAAGGGACAGATATCCCATGAAGGGACCAGTGCAGCAAAAATATATCACATGAAGGGACCAGTGCACAAAAGATATCCCATGAAGGGACAGATATCCCATGAAGGGACCAGTGCATCAAAGATATCCCATGAAGGGACAGATATCCCATGAAAGGACCAGTGCACCAAAGATATCCCATGAAGGGACCAGTGCATCAAAGATATCCCATGAAGGGACCAGTGCACCAAAGATATCCCATGAAGGGACCAGTGCATCAAAGATATCCCATGAAGGGACCAGTGCATCAAAGATATCCCATGAAGGGACCATTGCATCAAAGATATCCCATGAAGGGACAGATATCCCATGAAGGGACCAGTGCATCAAAGATATCCCATGAAGGGACAGATATCCCATGAAGGGACCAGTGCATCAAAGATATCCCATGAAGGGACAGATATCCCATGAAGGGACCAGTGCAGCAAAAATATATCACATGAAGGGACCAGTGCACAAAAGATATCCCATGAAGGGACAGATATCCCATGAAGGGACCAGTGCATCAAAGATATCCCATTAAGGGACAGATATCCCATGAAAGGACCAGTGCACCAAAGATATCCCATGAAGGGACCAGTGCATCAAAGATATCCCATGAAGGGACCAGTGCATCAAAGATATCCCATGAAGGGACCAGTGCACCAAAGATATCCCATTGAAGGGACTGATATCCCATGAAGGGACCAGTGCACCAAGGTTAGCCCATGAAGGGACAGATATTCCATGAAGGGACCAGTGCATCAAAGATATCCCATGAAGGGACAGATATCCCATGAAAGGACCAGTGCACCAAAGATATCCCATGAAGGGACCAGTGCATCAAAGATATCCCATAAAGGGACAGATATCCCATGAAGGGACCAGTGCATCAAAGATATCCCATGAAGGGACCAGTGCACAAAAGATATCCCATGAAGGGACCAGTGCATCAAAGATATCCCATGAAGGGACCATTGCATCAAAGATATCCCATGAAGGGACCAGTGCATCAAAGACATCCCATGAAGGGACCAGTGCATCAAAGATATCCCATGAAGGGACCAGTGCACCAAAGATATCCCATGAAGGGACAGATATCCCATGAAGGGACCAGTGCACAAAAGATATCCCATGAAGGGACAGATATCCCATGAAGGGACCAGTGCACAAAAGATATCCCATGAAGGGACAGATATCCCATGAAGGGACCAGTGCACAAAAGATATCCCATAAAGGGACAGATATCCCATGAAGGGACCAGTGCACCAAAGATATCCCATGAAGGGACAGATATCCCATGAAGGGACCAGTGCACCAAAGATATCCCATGAAGGGACCAGTGCACCAAAGATATCCCATGAAGGGACCAGTGCACCAAAGATATCCCATGAAGGGACCAGTGCACCAAAGATATCCCATGAAGGGACCAGTGCACCAAAGATATCCCATGAAGGGACCAGTGCACCAAAGATATCCCATGAAGGGACAGATATCCCAATAAGGGACCAGTGCACCAAAGATATCCCATGAACGGACCATGCACCAAAGATATCCCATGAAGGGACAGATATCCCATGAAGGGACCAGTGCATCAAAGATATCCCATGAAGGGAC
Source organism: Lissotriton vulgaris (assembly GCF_964263255.1). Classification (NCBI taxonomy): domain Eukaryota; kingdom Metazoa; phylum Chordata; class Amphibia; order Caudata; family Salamandridae; genus Lissotriton; species Lissotriton vulgaris. The sequence continues at coordinate 523,414 of NW_028252696.1, read as the reverse complement.
CAGTGCATCAAAGATATCCCATGAAGGGACCAGTGCATCAAAGATATCCCATGAAGGGACAGATATCCCATGAAGGGACCAGTGCATCAAAAATATCCCATGAAGGGACAGATATCCCATGAAGGGACCAGTTCACCAAAGATATCCCATGAAGGGACCATTGCATCAAAGATATCCCATGAAGGGACCAGTGCATCAAAGATATCCCATGAAGGGACCAGTGCATCAAAGATATCCCATGAAGGGACCAGTGCATCAAAGATATCCCATGAAGGGACCAGTGCATCAAAGATATCCCATGAAGGGACAGATATCCCCTCAAGGGACCAGTGCACAAAAGATATCCCATGAAGGGGCCAGTGCACAAAAGATATCCCATGAAGGGACCGATATCCCATGAAGGGACCAGTGCACCAAAGATATCCCATGAAGGGACAGATATCCCATGAAGGGACCAGTGCACCAAAGATATCCATGAAGGAACAGATATCCCATGAAGGGACCAGTGCACCAAAGATATCCCATGAAGGGACAGATATCCCATGAAGGGACCAGTGCACCAAAGATATCCCATAAAGGGACAGATATCCCATGAAGGGACCAGTGCACAAAAGATATCTAATGAAGGGACTAGTGCATCAAAGATATCCCATGAAGGGACCATTGCATCAAAGATATCCCATGAAGGGACCAGTGCATCAAAGACATCCCATGAAGGGACCAGTGCACCAAAGATATCCCATGAAGGGACCAGTGCACCAAAGATATCCCATGAAGGGACCAGTGCACCAAAGATATTCCATGAAGGGACAGATATCCCATGAAGGGACCAGTGCACCAAAGATATTCCATAAAGGGACAGATATCCCATGAAGGGACCAGTGCACCAAAGATATCCCCTAAAAGGGACCGATATCCCATGAAGGGACCAGTGCATTATAGATATCCCATGAAGGGACAGATATCCCATGAAGGGACCAGCGCACCAAAGATATCCCATGAAGGGACCAGTGCATCAAAGATATCCCATGAAGGGACCAGTGCACCAAAGATATCCCATGAAGGGACCAGTGCATCAAAGATATCCCATGAAGGGACTGATATCCCATGAAGGGACCAGTGCATCAAAAGGGACCAGTGCATCAAAGATATCCCATGAAGGGACCAGTGCACCAAGGTTAGCCCATGAAGGGACAGATATTCCATGAAGGGACCAGTGCATCAAAGATATCCCATGAAGGGACCAGTGCATCAAAGATATTCCATGAAGGGACCAGTGCACCAAGGTTAGCCCATGAAGGGACAGATATTCCATGAAGGGAACAGTGCATCAAAGATATCCCATGAAGGGACAGATATCCCATGAAAGGACCAGTGCACCAAAGATATCCCATGAAGGGACCAGTGCATCAAAGATATCCCATGAAGGGACAGATATCCCATGAAGGGACCAGTGCATCAAAGATATCCCATGAAGGGACAGATATCCCATGAAGGGACCAGTGCACCAAAGATATCCCATGAAGGGACCAGTGCATCAAAGATATCCCATGAAGGGACCAGTGCATCAAAGATATCCCAGGAAGGGACCAGTGCATCAAAGACATCCCATGAAGGGACCAGTGCATCAAAGACATCCCATGAAGGGACCAGTGCACCAAAGATATCCCATGAAGGGACCAGTGCACCAAAGATATCCCATGAAGGGACCAGTGCACCAAAGATATCCCATGAAGGGACCAGAGCACCAAAGATATCCCATGAAGGGACAGATATCCCAATAAGGGACCAGTGCACCAAAGATATCCCATGAACGGACCATGCACCAAAGATATCCCATGAAGGGACAGATATCCCATGAAGGGACCAGTACATCAAAGATATCCCATGAAGGGACCAGTGCATCAAAGATATCCCATGAAGGGACCAGTGCATCAAAGATATCCCATGAAGGGACAGATCCCATGAAGGGACCAGTGCATCAAAGATATCCCATGAAGGGACAGATATCCCATGAAGGGACCAGTTCACCAAAGATATCCCATGAAGGGACCAGTGCATCAATGATATCCCATGAAGGGACCAGTGCATCAAAGATATCCCATGAAGGGACCAGTGCATGAAAGATATCCCATGAAGGGACCAGTGCATCAAAGATATCCCATGAAGGGACCAGTGCATCAAAGATATCCCATGAAGGGACAGATATCCCATGAAGGGACCAGTGCACAAAAGATATCCCATGAAGGGACCAGTGCACAAAAGATATCCCATGAAGGGACAGATATCCCATGAAGGGACCAGTGCACCAAAGATAACCCATAAAGGGACCGATATCCCATGAAGGGACCAGTGCACCAAAGATATCCCATGAAGGGACAGATAGCCCATGAAGGGACCAGTGCACCAAAGATATCCCATGAAGGGACAGATATCCCATGAAGGGACCAGTGCACCAAAGATATCCCATGAAGGGACAGATATCCCATGAAGGGACCAGTGCACCAAAGATATCCCATAAAGGGACAGATATCCCATGAAGGGACCAGTGCACAAAAGATATCCCATGAAGGGACTAGTGCATCAAAGATATCCCATGAAGGGACCATTGCATCAAAGATATCCCATGAAGGGAGCAGTGCATCAAAGACATCCCATGAAGGGACCAGTGCACCAAAGATATCCCATAAGGGACCAGTGCACCAAAGATATCCCATGAAGGGACAGATATCCCATGAAGGGACCAGTGCACCAAAGATATCCCATAAAGGGACAGATATCCCATGAAGGGACCAGTGCACCAAAGATATCCCCTAAAAGGGACCGATATCCCATGAAGGGACCAGTGCATTATAGATATCCCATGAAGGGACAGATATCCCATGAAGGGACCAGTGCATCAAAGATATCCCATGAAGGGACCATTGCATCAAAGATATCCCATGAAGGGACCAGTGCATCAAAGACATCCCATGAAGGGACCAGTGCATCAAAGATATCCCATGAAGGGACCAGTGCACCAAAGATATCCCATGAAGGGACAGATATCCCATGAAGGGACCAGTGCATCAAAGATATCCCATGAAGGGACCAGTGCACCAAGTTTAGCCCATGAAGGGACAGATATTCCATGAAGGGACCAGTGCATAAAAGATATCCCATGAAGGGACAGATATCCCATGAAGGGACCAGTGCATCAAAGATATCCCATGAAGGGACCAGTGCACCAAGTTTAGCCCATGAAGGGACAGATATTCCATGAAGGGACCAGTGCATCAAAGATATCCCATGAAGGGACAGATATCCCATGAAAGGACCAGCGCACCAAAGATATCCCATGAAGGGACCAGTGCATCAAAGATATCCCATGAAGGGACAGATATCCCATGAAGGGACCAGTGCATCAAAGATATCCCATGAAGGGACAGATATCCCATGAAGGGACCGTGCATCAAAGATATCCCATGAAGGGACCAGTGCACAAAAGATATCCCATGAAGGGACAGATATCCCATGAAGGGACCAGTGCATCAAAGATATCCCATGAAGGGACAGATATCCCATGAAAGGACCAGTGCACCAAAGATATCCCATGAAGGGCCCAGTGCATCAAAGATATCCCATGAAGGGACCAGTGCATCAAAGATATCCCATGAAGGGACCAGTGCATCAAAGATATCCCATGAAGGGACCATTGCATCAAAAATATCCCATGAAGGGACAGATATCCCATGAAGGGACCAGTGCATCAAAGATATCCCATGAAGGGACAGATATCCCATGAAGGGACCAGTGCATCAAAGATATCCCATGAAGGGACAGATATCCCATGAAGGGACCAGTGCATCAAAGATATCCCATGAAGGGACCAGTGCACAAAAGATATCCCATGAAGGGACAGATATCCCATGAAGGGACCAGCGCATCAAAGATATCCCATTAAGGGACAGATATCCCATGAAAGGACCAGTGCACCAAAGATATCCCATGAAGGGGCCAGTGCATCAAAGATATCCCATGAAGGGACCAGTGCATCAAAGATATCCCATGAAGGGACCAGTGCATCAAAGATATCCCATGAAGGGACCAGTGCACCAAAGATATCCCATGAAGGGACAGATATCCCATGAAGGGACCAGTGCACCAAAGATATCCCATAAAGGGACCGATATCCCATGAAGGGACCAGTGCACCAAAGATATCCCCTAAAAGGGACCGATATCCCATGAAGGGACCAGTGCATTATAGATATCCCATGAAGGGACCAGTGCACCAAAGATATCCCATGAAGGGACAGATATCCCATCAAGGGACCAGTGCACAAAAGATATCCCATGAAGGGACAGATATCCCATGAAGGGACCAGTGCACAAAAGATATCCCATGAAGGGACAGATATCCCATGAAGGGACCAGTGCACCAAAGATATCCCATAAAGGGACAGATATCCCATGAAGGGACCAGTGCACAAAAGATATCCCATGAAGGGACTAGTGCATCAAAGATATCCCATGAAGGGACCATTGCATCAAAGATATCCAATGAAGGGACCAGGCATCAAAGACATCCCATGAAGGGACCAGTGCACCAAAGATATCCCATGAAGGGACCAGTGCACCAAAGATATCCCACGAAGGGACAGATATCCCATGAAGGGACCAGTGCACCAAAGATATCCCATAAAGGGACAGATATCCCATGAAGGGACCAGTGCACCAAAGATATCCCATGAAGGGACCAGTGCATCAAAGATATCCCATGAAGGGACCAGTGCATCAAAGATATCCCATGAAGGGACCAGTGCATCAAAGATATCCCATGAAGGGACCAGTGCATCAAAGATATCCCATGAAGGGACAGATATCCCATCAAGGGACCAGTGCACAAAAGATATCCCATGAAGGGACCAGTGCACAAAAGATATCCCATGAAGGGACAGATATCCCATGAAGGGACCAGTGCACCAAAGATATCCCATAAAGGGACCGATATCCCATGAAGGGACCAGTGCACCAGAGATATCCCATGAAGGGACCAGTGCACCAAAGATATCCCATGAAGGGACAGATATCCCAATAAGGGACCAGTGCACCAAAGATATCCCATGAACGGACCATGCACCAAAGATATCCCATGAAGGGACAGATATCCCATGAAGGGACCAGTGCATCAAAGATATCCCATGAAGGGACCAGTGCATCAAAGATATCCCATGAAGGGACCAGTGCATCAAAGATATCCCATGAAGGGACCAGTGCATCAAAGATATCCCATGAAGGGACCAGTGCATCAAAGATATCCCATGAAGGGACAGATATCCCATGAAGGGACCAGTGCACAAAAGATATCCCATGAAGGGACCAGTGCACAAAAGATATCCCATGAAGGGACAGATATCCCATGAAGGGACCAGTGCACCAAAGATATCCCATAAAGGGACCGATATCCCATGAAGGGACCAGTGCACCAAAGATATCCCATGAAGGGACCAGTGCACCAACGATATCCCATGAAGGGACCATTGCATCAAAGATATCCCATGAAGGGACCAGTGCATCAAAGATATCTCATGAAGGGACCAGTGCATCAAAGACATCCCATGAAGGGACCAGTGCATCAAAGATATCCCATGAAGGGACAGATATCCCATGAAGGGACCAGTGCACCAAAGATATCTCATAAAGGGACCGATATCCCATGAAGGGACCAGTGCACCAAAGATATCCCATGAAGGGACAGATAACCCATGAAGGGACCAGTGCACCAAAGATATCCCATGAAGGGACAGATATCCCATGAAGGGACCAGTGCACCAAAGATATCCCATGAAGGGACAGATATCCCATGAAGGGACCAGTGCACCAAAGATATCCCATAAAGGGACAGATATCCCATGAAGGGACCAGTGCACCAAAGATATCCCATAAAGGGATAGATAACCCATGAAGGGACCAGTGCACACAAGATATCCCATGAAGGGACTAGTGCATCAAAGATATCCCATGAAGGGACCATTGCATCAAAGATATCCCATGAAGGGACCAGTGCATCAAAGACATCCCATGAAGGGACCAGTGCACCAAAGATATCCCATGAAGGGACCAGTGCACCAAAGATATCCCATGAAGGGACAGATATCCCATGAAGGGACCAGTGCACCAAAGATATTCCATAAAGGGACAGATATCCCATGAAGGGACCAGTGCACCAAAGATATCCCCTAAAAGGGACCGATATCCCATGAAGGGACCAGTGCATTATAGATATCCCATGAAGGGACAGATATCCCATGAAGGGACCAGCGCACCAAAGATATCCCATGAAGGGACCAGTGCATCAAAGATATCCCATGAAGGGACCAGTGCACCAAAGATATCCCATGAAGGGACCAGTGCACCAAAGATATCCCATGAAGGGACTGATATCCCATGAAGGGACCAGTGCATCAAAGATATCCCATGAAGGGACAGATATCCCATGAAGGGACCAGTGCATCAAAGATATCCCATGAAGGGACAGATATCCCATGAAGGGACCAGTGCATCAAAGATATCCCATGAAGGGACCAGTGCCCCAAGGTTAGCCCATGAAGGGACAGATATTCCATGAAGGGACCAGTGCATCAAAGATATCCCATGAAGGGACAGATATCCCATGAAGGGACCAGTGCATCAAAGATATCCCATGAAGGGACCAGTGCCCCAAGGTTAGCCCATGAAGGGACAGATATCCCATGAAGGGACCAGTGCATCAATGATATCCCATGAAGGGACCAGTGCATCAAAGATATCCCATGAAGGGACCAGTGCATCAAAGATATCCCATGAAGGGACCAGTGCATCAAAGATATCCCATGAAGGGACCAGTGCATCAAAGATATCCCATGAAGGGACCAGTGCATCAAAGATATCCCATGAAGGGACCAGTGCCCCAAGGTTAGCCCATGAAGGGACAGATATTCCATGAAGGGACCAGTGCATCAAAGATATCCCATGAAGGGACAGATATCCCATGAAGGGACCAGTGCATCAAAGATATCCCATGAAGGGACCAGTGCCCCAAGGTTAGCCCATGAAGGGACAGATATCCCATGAAGGGACCAGTGCATCAATGATATCCCATGAAGGGACCAGTGCATCAAAGATATCCCATGAAGGGACCATTGCATCAAAGATATCCCATGAAGGGACCAGTGCATCAAAGACATCCCATGAAGGGACCAGTGCATCAAAGATATCCCATGAAGGGACCCGTGCATCAAAGATATCCCATGAAGGGACCAGTGCACCAAAGATATCCCATGAAGGGACAGATATCCCATGAAGGGGCCAGTGCACAAAAGATATCCCATGAAGGGACAGATATCCCATGAAGGGACCAGTGCACAAAAGATATCCCATGAAGGGACAGATATCCCATGAAGGGACCAGTGCACAAAAGATATCCCATAAAGGGACAGATATCCCATGAAGGGACCAGTGCACCAAAGATATCCCATGAAGGGACAGATATCCCATGAAGGGACCAGTGCACCAAAGATATCCCATGAAGGGACCAGTGCACCAAAGATATCCCATGAAGGGACCAGTGCACCAAAGATATCCCATGAAGGGACCAGTGCACCAAAGATATCCCATGAAGGGACCAGTGCACCAAAGATATCCCATGAAGGGACCAGTGCACCAAAGATATCCCATGAAGGGACAGATATCCCAATAAGGGACCAGTGCACCAAAGATATCCCATGAACGGACCATGCACCAAAGATATCCCATGAAGGGACAGATATCCCATGAAGGGACCAGTGCATCAAAGATATCCCATGAAGGGACCAGTGCATCAAAGATATCCCATGAAGGGACCAGTGCATCAAAGATATCCCATGAAGGGACAGATATCCCATGAAGGGACCAGTGCATCAAAAATATCCCATGAAGGGACAGATATCCCATGAAGGGACCAGTTCACCAAAGATATCCCATGAAGGGACCAGTGCATAAATGATATCCCATGAAGTGACCAGTGCATCAAAGATATCCCATGAAGGGACCAGTGCATCAAAGATATCCCATGAAGGGACCAGTGCATCAAAGATATCCCATGAAGGGACCAGTGCATCAAAGATATCCCATGAAGGGACAGATATCCCATGAAGGGACCAGTGCACAAAAGATATCCCATGAAGGGACCAGTGCACAAAAGATATCCCATGAAGGGACAGATATCCCATGAAGGGACCAGTGCACCAAAGATATCCCATAAAGGGACCGATATCCCATGAAGGGACCAGTGCACCAAAGATATCCCATGAAGGGACAGATATCCCATGAAGGGACCAGTGCACCAAAGATATCCCATGAAGGGACCAGTGCATCAAAGATATCCCATGAAGGGACCAGTGCATCAAAGATATCCCATGAAGGGACCAGTGCATCAAAGATATCCCATGAAGGGACCAGTGCATCAAAGATATCCCATGAAGGGACAGATATCCCATCAAGGGACCAGTGCACAAAAGATATCCCATGAAGGGACCAGTGCACAAAAGATATCCCATGAAGGGACAGATATCCCATGAAGGGACCAGTGCACCAAAGATATCCCATAAAGGGACAGATATCCCATGAAGGGACCAGTTCACCAAAGATATCCCATGAAGGGACCAGTGCATCAATGATATCCCATGAAGGGACCAGTGCATCAAAGATATCCCATGAAGGGACCAGTGCATCAAAGATATCCCATGAAGGGACCAGTGCATCAATGATATCCCATGAAGGGACCAGTGCACCAAAGATATCCCATGAAGGGACAGATATCCCAATAAGGGACCAGTGCACCAAAGATATCCCATGAACGGACCATGCACCAAAGATATCCCATGAAGGGACAGATATCCCATGAAGGGACCAGTGCATCAAAGATATCCCATGAAGGGACCAGTGCATCAAAGATATCCCATGAAGGGACCAGTGCATCAAAGATATCCCATGAAGGGACAGATCCCATGAAGGGACCAGTGCATCAAAGATATCCCATGAAGGGACAGATATCCCATGAAGGGACCAGTTCACCAAAGATATCCCATGAAGGGACCAGTGCATCAATGATATCCCATGAAGGGACCAGTGCATCAAAGATATCCCATGAAGGGACCAGTGCATCAAAGATATCCCATGAAGGGACCAGTGCATCAAAGATATCCCATGAAGGGACAGATATCCCATGAAGGGACCAGTGCACAAAAGATATCCCATGAAGGGACCAGTGCACAAAAGATATCCCATGAAGGGACAGATATCCCATGAAGGGACCAGTGCACCAAAGATATCCCATGAAGGGACCAGTGCACCAACGATATCCCATGAAGGGACCATTGCATCAAAGATATCCCATGAAGGGACCAGTGCATCAAAGATATCCCATGAAGGGACCAGTGCATCAAAGATATCCCATGAAGGGACCAGTGCATCAAAGATATCCCATGAAGGGACCAGTGCATCAAAGATATCCCATGAAGGGACAGATATCCCCTCAAGGGACCAGTGCACAAAAGATATCCCATGAAGGGGCCAGTGCACAAAAGATATCCCATGAAGGGACCGATATCCCATGAAGGGACCAGTGCACCAAAGATATCCCATGAAGGGACAGATATCCCATGAAGGGACCAGTGCACCAAAGATATCCATGAAGGGACGGATATCCCATGAAGGGACCAGTGCACCAAAGATATCCCATGAAGGGACAGATATCCCATGAAGGGACCAGTGCACCAAAGATATCCCATAAAGGGACAGATATCCCATGAAGGGACCAGTGCACAAAAGATATCTAATGAAGGGACTAGTGCATCAAAGATATCCCATGAAGGGACCATTGCATCAAAGATATCCCATGAAGGGACCAGTGCATCAAAGACATCCCATGAAGGGACCAGTGCACCAAAGATATCCCATGAAGGGACCAATGCACCAAAGATATCCCATGAAGGGACCAGTGCACCAAAGATATCCCATGAAGGGACAGATATCCCATGAAGGGACCAGTGCACCAAAGATATTCCATAAAGGGACAGATATCCCATGAAGGGACCAGTGCACCAAAGATATCCCCTAAAAGGGACCGATATCCCATGAAGGGACCAGTGCATTATAGATATCCCATGAAGGGACAGATATCCCATGAAGGGACCAGCGCACCAAAGATATCCCATGAAGGGACCAGTGCATCAAAGATATTCCATGAAGGGACCAGTGCACCAAAGATATCCCATGAAGGGACCAGTGCATCAAAGATATCCCATGAAGGGACTGATACCCCATGAAGGGACCAGTGCATCAAAAGGGACCAGTGCATCAAAGATATCCCATGAAGGGACCAGTGCACCAAGGTTAGCCCATGAAGGGACAGATATTCCATGAAGGGACCAGTGCATCAAAGATATCCCATGAAGGGACCAGTGCATCAAAGATATTCCATGAAGGGACCAGTGCACCAAGGTTAGCCCATGAAGGGACAGATATTCCATGAAGGGACCAGTGCATCAAAGATATCTCATGAAGGGACAGATATCCCATGAAAGGACCAGTGCACCAAAGATATCCCATGAAGGGACCAGTGCATCAAAGATATCCCATGAAGGGACAGATATCCCATGAAGGGACCAGTGCATCAAAGATATCCCATGAAGGGACAGCTATCCCATGAAGGGACCAGTGCACCAAAGATATCCCATGAAGGGACCAGTGCATCAAAGATATCCCATGAAGGGACCAGTGCATCAAAGATATCCCAGGAAGGGACCAGTGCATCAAAGACATCCCATGAAGGGACCAGTGCATCAAAGACATCCCATGAAGGGACCAGTGCACCAAAGATATCCCATGAAGGGACCAGTGCACCAAAGATATCCCATGAAGGGACCAGTGCACCAAAGATATCCCATGAAGGGACCAGTGCACCAAAGATATCCCATGAAGGGACAGATATCCCATGAAGGGACCAGTGCATCAAAGATATCCCATGAAGGGACAGATATCCCATGAAGGGACCAGTGCACCAAAGATATCCCATGAAGGGACCAGTGCACCAAAGATATCCCATGAAGGGACCAATGCACCAAAGATATCCCATGAAGGGACCAGTGCACCAAAGATATCCCATGAAGGGACAGATATCCCATGAAGGGACCAGTGCACCAAAGATATTCCATAAAGGGACAGATATCCCATGAAGGGACCAGTGCACCAAAGATATCCCCTAAAAGGGACCGATATCCCATGAAGGGACCAGTGCATTATAGATATCCCATGAAGGGACAGATATCCCATGAAGGGACCAGCGCACCAAAGATATCCCATGAAGGGACCAGTGCATCAAAGATATTCCATGAAGGGACCAGTGCACCAAAGATATCCCATGAAGGGACCAGTGCATCAAAGATATCCCATGAAGGGACTGATATCCCATGAAGGGACCAGTGCATCAAAAGGGACCAGTGCATCAAAGATATCCCATGAAGGGACCAGTGCACCAAGGTTAGCCCATGAAGGGACAGATATTCCATGAAGGGACCAGTGCATCAAAGATATCCCATGAAGGGACCAGTGCATCAAAGATATTCCATGAAGGGACCAGTGCACCAAGGTTAGCCCATGAAGGGACAGATATTCCATGAAGGGACCAGTGCATCAAAGATATCCCATGAAGGGACAGATATCCCATGAAAGGACCAGTGCACCAAAGATATCCCATGAAGGGACCAGTGCATCAAAGATATCCCATGAAGGGACAGATATCCCATGAAGGGACCAGTGCATCAAAGATATCCCATGAAGGGACAGATATCCCATGAAGGGACCAGTGCACCAAAGATATCCCATGAAGGGACCAGTGCATCAAAGATATCCCATGAAGGGACCAGTGCATCAAAGATATCCCAGGAAGGGACCAGTGCATCAAAGACATCCCATGAAGGGACCAGTGCATCAAAGACATCCCATGAAGGGACCAGTGCACCAAAGATATCCCATGAAGGGACCAGTGCACCAAAGATATCCCATGAAGGGACCAGTGCACCAAAGATATCACATGAAGGGACCAGTGCACCAAAGATATCCCATGAAGGGACAGATATCCCAATAAGGGACCAGTGCACCGAAGATATCCCATGAACGGACCATGCACCAAAGATATCCCATGAAGGGACAGATATCCCATGAAGGGACCAGTACATCAAAGATATCCCATGAAGGGACCAGTGCATCAAAGATATCCCATGAAGGGACCAGTGCATCAAAGATATCCCATGAAGGGACAGATCCCATGAAGGGACCAGTGCATCAAAGATATCCCATGAAGGGACAGATATCCCATGAAGGGACCAGTTCACCAAAGATATCCCATGAAGGGACCAGTGCATCAATGATATCCCATGAAGGGACCAGTGCATCAAAGATATCCCATGAAGGGACCAGTGCATGAAAGATATCCCATGAAGGGACCAGTGCATCAAAGATATCCCATGAAGGGACCAGTGCATCAAAGATATCCCATGAAGGGACAGATATCCCATGAAGGGACCAGTGCACAAAAGATATCCCATGAAGGGACCAGTGCACAAAAGATATCCCATGAAGGGACAGATATCCCATGAAGGGACCAGTGCACCAAAGATAACCCATAAAGGGACCGATATCCCATGAAGGGACCAGTGCACCAAAGATATCCCATGAAGGGACAGATATCCCATGAAGGGACCAGTGCACCAAAGATATCCCATGAAGGGACCAGTGCACCAAAGATATCCCATGAAGGGACCATTGCATCAAAGATATCCCATGAAGGGACCAGTGCATCAAAGATATCCCATGAAGGGACCAGTGCATCAAAGATATCCCATGAAGGGACCAGTGCATCCAAGATATCCCATGAAGGGACAGATATCCCATGAAGGGACCAGTGCACCAAAGATATCCCATAAAGGGACCGATATCCCATGAAGGGACCAGTGCATCAAAGATATCCCATGAAGGGACCAGTGCATCAAAGATATCCCATGAAGGGACCAGTGCATCAAAGATATCCCATGAAGGGACCAGTGCATCAAAGATATCCCATGAAGGGACAGATATCCCATGAAGGGACCAGTGCACAAAAGATATCCCATGAAGGGACCAGTGCACAAAAGATATCCCATGAAGGGACAGATATCCCATGAAGGGACCAGTGCACCAAAGATATCCCATGAAGGGACAGATATCCCATGAAGGGACCAGTGCACCAAAGATATCCCATAAAGGGACAGATATCCCATGAAGGGACCAGTGCACAAAAGATATCCCATGAAGGGACTAGTGCATCAAATATATCCCATGAAGGGACCATTGCATCAAAGATATCCCATGAAGGGACCAGTGCATCAAAGACATCCCATGAAGGGACCAGTGCACCAAAGATATCCCATAAGGGACCAGTGCACCAAAGATATCCCATGAAGGGACAGATATCCCATGAAGGGACCAGTGCACCAAAGATATCCCATAAAGGGACAGATATCCCATGAAGGGACCAGTGCACCAAAGATATCCCCTAAAAGGGACCGATATCCCATGAAGGGACCAGTGCATTATAGATATCCCATGAAGGGACAGATATCCCATGAAGGGACCAGTGCATCAAAGATATCCCATGAAGGGACCATTGCAAAGATATCCCATGAAGGGACCAGTGCATCAAAGACATCCCATGAAGGAACCAGTGCATCAAAGATATCCCATGAAGGGACCAGTGCACCAAAGATATCCCATGAAGGGACCAGTGCACCAAAGATATCCCATGAAGGGACTGATATCCCATGAAGGGACCAGTGCATCAAAGATATCCCATGAAGGGACAGATATCCCATGAAGGGACCAGTGCATCAAAGATATCCCATGAAGGGACCAGTGCACCAAGTTTAGCCCATGAAGGGACAGATATTCCATGAAGGGACCAGTGCATCAAAGATATCCCATGAAGGGACAGATATCCCATGAAAGGACCAGCGCACCAAAGATATCCCATGAAGGGACCAGTGCATCAAAGATATCCCATGAAGGGACAGATATCCCATGAAGGGACCAGTGCATCAAAGATATCCCATGAAGGGACAGATATCCCATGAAAGGACCAGTGCACCAAAGATATCCCATGAAGGGCCCAGTGCATCAAAGATATCCCATGAAGGGACCAGTGCACCAAAGATATCCCATGAAGGGACCAGTGCATCAAAGATATCCCATGAAGGGACCAGTGCACAAAAGATATCCCATGAAGGGACAGATATCCCATGAAGGGACCAGTGCATCAAAGATATCCCATGAAGGGACAGATATCCCATGAAAGGACCAGTGCACCAAAGATATCCCATGAAGGGCCCAGTACATCAAAGATATCCCATGAAGGGACCAGTGCACCAAAGATATCCCATGAAGGGACCAGTGCATCAAAGATATCCCATGAAGGGACCAGTGCATCAAAGATATCCCATGAAGGGACCATTGCATCAAAGATATCCCATGAAGGGACAGATATCCCATGAAGGGACCAGTGCATCAAAGATATCCCATGAAGGGACAGATATCCCATGAAGGGACCAGTGCATCAAAGATATCCCATGAAGGGACAGATATCCCATGAAGGGACCAGTGCATCAAAGATATCCCATGAAGGGACCAGTGCACAAAAGATATCCCATGAAGGGACAGATATCCCATGAAGGGACCAGCGCATCAAAGATATCCCATTAAGGGACAGATATCCCATGAAAGGACCAGTGCACCAAAGATATCCCATGAAGGGGCCAGTGCATCAAAGATATCCCATGAAGGGACCAGTGCATCAAAGATATCCCATGAAGGGAAGAGTGCATCAAAGATATCCCATGAAGGGACCAGTGCACCAAAGATATCCCATTGAAGGGACTGATATCCCATGAAGGGACCAGTGCACCAAGGTTAGCCCATGAAGGGACAGATATTCCATGAAGGGACCAGTGCATCAAAGATATCCCATGAAGGGACAGATATCCCATGAAAGGACCAGTGCACCAAAGATATCCCATGAAGGGACCAGTGCATCAAAGATATCCCATAAAGGGACAGATATCCCATGAAGGGACCAGTGCATCAAAGATATCCCATGAAGGGACCAGTGCACAAAAGATATCCCATGAAGGGACCAGTGCATCAAAGATATCCCATGAAGGGACCATTGCATCAAAGATATCCCATGAAGGGACCAGTGCATCAAAGACATCCCATGAAGGGACCAGTGCATCAAAGATATCCCATGAAGGGACCAGTGCACCAAAGATATCCCATGAAGGGACAGATATCCCATGAAGGGACCAGTGCACAAAAGATATCCCATGAAGGGACAGATATCCCATGAACGGACCAGTGCACAAAAGATATCCCATGAAGGGACAGATATCCCATGAAGGGACCAGTGCACAAAAGATATCCCATAAAGGGACAGATATCCCATGAAGGGACCAGTGCACCAAAGATATCCCATGAAGGGACAGATATCCCATGAAGGGACCAGTGCACCAAAGATATTCCATGAAGGGACCAGTGCATCAAAGATATCCCATGAAGGGACCAGTGCATCAAAGATATCCCATGAAGGGACCAGTGCACCAAAGATATCCCATGAAGGGACCAGTGCACCAAAGATATCCCCTAAAAGGGACCGATATCCCATGAAGGGACCAGTGCATTATAGATATCCCATGAAGGGACAGATATGCCATGAAGGGACCAGCGCACCAAAGATATCCCATGAAGGGACCAGTGCATCAAAGATATCCCATGAAGGGACCAGTGCATCAAAGATATCCCATGAAGGGACCAGTGCATCAAAGATATCCCATGAAGGGACCAGTGCATCAAAGACATCCCATGAAGGGACCAGTGCATCAAAGATATCCCATGAAGGGACCAGTGCACCAAAGATATCCCATGAAGGGACCAGTGCACCAAAGATATCCCATGAAGGGACTGATATCCCATGAAGGGACCAGTGCATCAAAGATATCCCATGAAGGGACAGATATCCCATGAAGGGACCAGCGCATCAAAGATATTCCATGAAGGGACCAGTGCACCAAGTTTAGCCCATGAAGGGACAGATATTCCATGAAGGGACCAGTGCATCAAAGATATCCCATGAAGGGACAGATATCCCATGAAAGGACCAGTGCACCAAAGATATCCCATGAAGGGACCAGTCCATCAAAGATATCCCATGAAGGGACAGATATCCCATGAAGGGACCAGTGCATCAAAGATATCCCATGAAGGGACAGATATCCCATGAAGGGACCGTGCATCAAAGATATCCCATGAAGGGACCAGTGCACAAAAGATATCCCATGAAGGGACAGATATCCCATGAAGGGACCAGTGCATCAAAGATATCCCATGAAGGGACAGATATCCCATGAAAGGACCAGTGCACCAAAGATATCCCATGAAGGGACCAGTGCATCAAAGATATCCCATGAAGGGACCAGTGCACCAAAGATATCCCATGAAGGGACCAGTGCACCAAAGATATCCCATGAAGGGACCAGTGCACTAAAGATATCCCATGAAGGGACCAGTGCATCAAAGATATCCCATGAAGGGACCATTGCATCAAAGATATCCCATGAAGGGACAGATATCCCATGAAGGGACCAGTGCATCAAAGATATCCCATTAAGGGACAGATATCCCATGAAGGGACCAGTGCATCAAAGATATCCCATGAAGGGACAGATATCCCATGAAGGGACCAGTGCATCAAAGATATCCCATGAAGGGACCAGTGCACAAAAGATATCCCATGAAGGGACAGATATCCCATGAAGGGACCAGTGCATGAAAGATATCCCATTAAGGGACAGATATCCCATGAAAGGACCAGTGCACCAAAGATATCCCATGAAGGGACCAGTGCATCAAAGATATCCCATGAAGGGACCAGTGCATCACAGATATCCCATGAAGGGACCAGTGCATCACAGATATCCCATGAAGGGACCAGTGCATCAAAGATATCCCATGAAGGGACCAGTGCACCAAAGATATCCCATGAAGGGACCAGTGCATCAAAGATATCCCACGAAGGGACAGATATCCCATGAAGGGACCAGTGCACAAAAGATATCCCATGAAGGGACAGATATTCCATGAAGGGACCAGTGCACCAAAGATAACCCATAAAGGGACCGATATCCCATGAAGGGACCAGTGCACCAAAGATATCCCATGAAGGGACAGATATCCCATGAAGGGACCAGTGCACCAAAGATATCCCATGAAGGGACCAGTGCACCAAAGATATCCCATGAAGGGACCATTGCATCAAAGATATCCCATGAAGGGACCAGTGCATCAAAGATATCCCATGAAGGGACCAGTGCATCAAAGATATCCCATGAAGGGACCAGTGCATCAAAGATATCCCATGAAGGGACAGATATCCCATCAAGGGACCAGTGCACAAAAGATATCCCATGAAGGGACAGATATCCCATGAAGGGACCAGTGCACCAAAGATATCCCATAAAGGGACCGATATCCCATGAAGGGACCAGTGCACCAAAGATATCCCATGAAGGGACAGATATCCCATGAAGGGACCAGTGCACCAAAGATATCCCATGAAGGGACAGATATCCCATGAAGGGACCAGTGCACAAAAGATATCCCATGAAGGGACAGATATCCCATGAAGGGACCAGTGCACCAAAGATATCCCATAAAGGGACAGATATCCCATGAAGGGACCAGTGCACAAAAGATATCCCATGAAGGGACTAGTGCATCAAAGATATCCCATGAAGGGACCATTGCATCAAAGATATCCAATGAAGGGACCAGGCATCAAAGACATCCCATGAAGGGACCAGTGCACCAAAGATATCCCATGAAGGGACCAGTGCACCAAAGATATCCCACGAAGGGACAGATATCCCATGAAGGGACCAGTGCACCAAAGATATCCCATAAAGGGACAGATATCCCATGAAGGGACCAGTGCACCAAAGATATCCCTTAAAAGGGACCGATATCCCATGAAGGGACCAGTGCATTATAGATATCCCATGAAGGGACAGATATGCCATGAAGGGACCAGCGCACCAAAGATATCCCATGAAGGGACCAGTGCATCAAAGATATCCCATGAAGGGACCAGTGCATCAAAGATATCCCATGAAGGGACCAGTGCATCAAAGATATCCCATGAAGGGACCAGTGCATCAAAGACATCCCATGAAGGGACCAGTGCATCAAAGATATCCCATGAAGGGACCAGTGCACCAAAGATATCCCATGAAGGGACCAGTGCACCAAAGATATCCCATGAAGGGACTGATATCCCATGAAGGGACCAGTGCATCAAAGATATCCCATGAAGGGACAGATATCCCATGAAGGGACCAGTGCATCAAAGATATTCCATGAAGGGACCAGTGCACCAAGTTTAGCCCATGAAGGGACAGATATTCCATGAAGGGACCAGTGCATCAAAGATATCCCATGAAGGGACAGATATCCCATGAAAGGACCAGTGCACCAAAGATATCCCAAGAAGGGACCAGTGCATCAAAGATATCCCATGAAGGGACAGATATCCCATGAAGGGACCAGTGCATCAAATATATCCCATGAAGGGACAGATATCCCATGAAGGGACCAGTGCATCAAAGATATCCCATGAAGGGACCAGTGCATCAAAGATATCCCATGAAGGGACCAGTGCATCAAAGATATCCCATGAAGGGACCAGTGCATCAAAGACATCCCATGAAGGGACCAGTGCATCAAAGATATCCCATGAAGGGACCAGTGCACCAAAGATATCCCATGAAGGGACCAGTGCACCAAAGATATCCCATGAAGGGACTGATATCCCATGAAGGGACCAGTGCATCAAAGATATCCCATGAAGGGACAGATATCCCATGAAGGGACCAGTGCATCAAAGATATTCCATGAAGGGACCAGTGCACCAAGTTTAGCCCATGAAGGGACAGATATTCCATGAAGGGACCAGTGCATCAAAGATATCCCATGAAGGGACAGATATCCCATGAAAGGACCAGTGCACCAAAGATATCCCATGAAGGGACCAGTGCATCAAAGATATCCCATGAAGGGACAGATATCCCATGAAGGGACCAGTGCATCAAAGATATCCCATGAAGGGACAGATATCCCATGAAGGGACCGTGCATCAAAGATATCCCATGAAGGGACAGATATCCCATGAAGGGACCAGTGCACCAAAGATATCCCATGAAGGGACCAGTGCATCAAAGATATCGCATGAAGGGACCAGTGCACCAAAGATATCCCATGAAGGGACCAGTGTACCAAAGATATCCCATGAAGGGACCAGTGCACCAAAGATATCCCATGAAGGGACCAGTGCATCAAAGATATCCCATGAAGGGACCATTGCATCAAAGATATCCCATGAAGGGACAGATATCCCATGAAGGGACCAGTGCATCAAAGATATCCCATTAAGGGACAGATATCCCATGAAGGGACCAGTGCATCAAAGATATCTCATGAAGGGACAGATATCCCATGAAGGGACCAGTGCATCAAAGATATCCCATGAAGGGACCAGTGCACAAAAGATATCCCATGAAGGGACAGCTATCCCATGAAGGGACCAGTGCATCAAAGATATCCCATTAAGGGACAGATATCCCATGAAAGGACCAGTGCACCAAAGATATCCCATGAAGGGACCAGTGCATCAAAGATATCCCATGAAGGGACCAGTGCATCAAAGATATCCCATGAAGGGACCAGTGCATCAAAGATATCCCATGAAGGGACCAGTGCACCAAAGATATCCCATTGAAGGGACTGATATCCCATGAAGGGACCAGTGCACCAAGGTTAGCCCATGAAGGGACAGATATTCCATGAAGGGGCCAGTGCATCAAAGATATCCCATGAAGGGACAGATATCCCATGAAAGGACCAGTGCACCAAAGATATCCCATGAAGGGACCAGTGCATCAAAGATATCCCATGAAGGGACAGATATCCCATGAAGGGACCAGTGCATCAAAGATATCCCATGAAGGGACAGATATCCCATGAAGGGACCAGTGCATCAAAGATATCCCATGAAGGGACCAGTGCACAAAAGATATCCCATGAAGGGACCAGTGCATCAAAGATATCCCATGAAGGGACCATTGCATCAAAGATATCCCATGAAGGGACCAGTGCATCAAAGACATCCCATGAAGGGACCAGTGCATCAAAGATATCCCATGAAGGGACCAGTGCACCAAAGATATCCCATGAAGGGACAGATATCCCATGAAGGGACCAGTGCACAAAAGATATCCCATGAAGGGACAGATATCCCATGAAGGGACCAGTGCACGAAAGATATCCCATGAAGGGACAGATATCCCATGAAGGGACCAGTGCACAAAAGATATCCCATAAAGGGACAGATATCCCATGAAGGGACCAGTGCACCAAAGATATCCCATGAAGGGACCAGTGCACCAAAGATATCCCATGAAGGGACCAGTGCACCAAAGATATCCCATGAAGGGACAGATATCCCAATAAGGGACCAGTGCACCAAAGATATCCCATGAACGGACCATGCACCAAAGATATCCCATGAAGGGACAGATATCCCATGAAGGGACCAGTGCATCAAAGATATCCCATGAAGAGACCAGTGCATCAAAGATATCCCATGAAGGGACCAGTGCATCAAAGATATCCCATGAAGGGACCAGTGCATCAAAGATATCCCATGAAGGGACAGATCCCATGAAGGGACCAGTGCATCAAAGATATCCCATGAAGGGACAGATATCCCATGAAGGGACCAGTTCACCAAAGATATCCCATGAAGGGACCAGTGCATCAATGATATCCCATGAAGGGACCAGTGCATCAAAGATATCCCATGAAGGGACCAGTGCATCAAAGATATCCCATGAAGGGACCAGTGCATCAAAGATATCCCATGAAGGGACCAGTGCATCAAAGATATCCCATGAAGGGACCAGTGCATCAAAGATATCCCATGAAGGGACCAGTGCACCAAAGATATCCCATGAAGGGACCAGTGCATCAAAGATATCCCATGAAGGGACAGATATCCCATGAAGGGACCAGTGCACAAAAGATATCCCATGAAGGGACCAGTGCACAAAAGATATCCCATGAAGGGACAGATATTCCATGAAGGGACCAGTGCACCAAAGATAACCCATAAAGGGACCGATATCCCATGAAGGGACCAGTGCACCAAAGATATCCCATGAAGGGACAGATATCCCATGAAGGGACCAGTGCACCAAAGATATCCCATGAAGGGACCAGTGCACCAAAGATATCCCATGAAGGGACCATTGCATCAAAGATATCCCATGAAGGGACCAGTGCATCAAAGATATCCCATGAAGGGACCAGTGCATCAAAGATATCCCATGAAGGGACCAGTGCATCAAAGATATCCCATGAAGGGACAGATATCCCATCAAGGGACCAGTGCACAAAAGATATCCCATGAAGGGACAGATATCCCATGAAGGGACCAGTGCACCAAAGATATCCCATAAAGGGACCGATATCCCATGAAGGGACCAGTGCACCAAAGATATCCCATGAAGGGACAGATATCCCATGAAGGGACCAGTGCACCAAAGATATCCCATGAAGGGACAGATATCCCATGAAGGGACCAGTGCACAAAAGATATCCCATAAAGGGACAGATATCCCATGAAGGGACCAGTGCACAAAAGATATCCCATGAAGGGACTAGTGCATCAAAGATATCCCATGAAGGGACCATTGCATCAAAGATATCCAATGAAGGGACCAGGCATCAAAGACATCCCATGAAGGGACCAGTGCACCAAAGATATCCCATGAAGGGACCAGTGCACCAAAGATATCCCACGAAGGGACAGATATCCCATGAAGGGACCAGTGCACCAAAGATATCCCATAAAGGGACAGATATCCCATGAAGGGACCAGTGCACCAAAGATATCCCCTAAAAGGGACCGATATCCCATGAAGGGACCAGTGCATTATAGATATCCCATGAAGGGACAGATATGCCATGAAGGGACCAGCGCACCAAAGATATCCCATGAAGGGACCAGTGCATCAAAGATATCCCATGAAGGGACCAGTGCATCAAAGATATCCCATGAAGGGACCAGTGCATCAAAGATATCCCATGAAGGGACCAGTGCATCAAAGACATCCCATGAAGGGACCAGTGCATCAAAGATATCCCATGAAGGGACCAGTGCACCAAAGATATCCCATGAAGGGACCAGTGCACCAAAGATATCCCATGAAGGGACTGATATCCCATGAAGGGACCAGTGCATCAAAGATATCCCATGAAGGGACAGATATCCCATGAAGGGACCAGTGCATCAAATATATTCCATGAAGGGACCAGTGCACCAAGTTTAGCCCATGAAGGGACAGATATTCCATGAAGGGACCAGTGCATCAAAGATATCCCATGAAGGGACAGATATCCCATGAAAGGACCAGTGCACCAAAGATATCCCATGAAGGGACCAGTGCATCAAAGATATCCCATGAAGGGACAGATATCCCATGAAGGGACCAGTGCATCAAAGATATCCCATGAAGGGACAGATATCCCATGAAGGGACCGTGCATCAAAGATATCCCATGAAGGGACCAGTGCACAAAAGATATCCCATGAAGGGACAGATATCCCATGAAGGGACCAGTGCATCAAAGATATCCCATGAAGGGACAGATATCCCATGAAAGGACCAGTGCACCAAAGATATCCCATGAAGGGACCAGTGCATCAAAGATATCCCATGAAGGGACCAGTGCACCAAAGATATCCCATGAAGGGACCAGTGCACCAAAGATATCCCATGAAGGGACCAGTGCATCAAAGATATCCCATGAAGGGACCATTGCATCAAAGATATCCCATGAAGGGACAGATATCCCATGAAGGGACCAGTGCATCAAAGATATCCCATTAAGGGACAGATATCCCATGAAGGGACCAGTGCATCAAAGATATCCCATGAAGGGACAGATATCCCATGAAGGGACCAGTGCATCAAAGATATCCCATGAAGGGACCAGTGCACAAAAGATATCCCATGAAGGGACAGATATCCCATGAAGGGACCAGTGCATGAAAGATATCCCATTAAGGGACAGATATCCCATGAAAGGACCAGTGCACCAAAGATATCCCATGAAGGGACCAGTGCATCAAAGATATCCCATGAAGGGACCAGTGCATCACAGATATCCCATGAAGGGACCAGTGCATCACAGATATCCCATGAAGGGACCAGTGCATCAAAGATATCCCATGAAGGGACCAGTGCACCAAAGATATCCCATTGAAGGGACTGATATCCCATGAAGGGACCAGTGCACCAAGGTTAGCCCATGAAGGGACAGATATTCCATGAAGGGACCAGTGCATCAAAGATATCCCATGAAGGGACAGATATCCCATGAAAGGACCAGTGCACCAAAGATATCCCATGAAGGGACCAGTGCATCAAAGATATCCCATGAAGGGACAGATATCCCATGAAGGGACCAGTGCATCAAAGATATCCGATGAAGGGACAGATATCCCATGAAGGGACCAGTGCATCAAAGATATCCCATGAAGGGACCAGTGCACAAAAGATATCCCATGAAGGGACCAGTGCATCAAAGATATCCCATGAAGGGACCATTGCATCAAAGATATCCCATGAAGGGACCAGTGCATCAAAGACATCCCATGAAGGGACCAGTGCATCAAAGATATCCCATGAAGGGACCAGTGCATCAAAGATATCCCATGAAGGGACCAGTGCACAAAAGATATCCCATGAAGGGACAGATATCCCATGAAGGGACCAGTGCACGAAAGATATCCCATGAAGGGACAGATATCCCATGAAGGGACCAGTGCACAAAAGATATCCCATAAAGGGACAGATATCCCATGAAGGGACCAGTGCACCAAAGATATCCCATGAAGGGACAGATATCCCATGAAGGGACCAGTGCACCAAAGATATCCCATGAAGGGACCAGCGCATCAAAGATATCCCATGAAGGGACCAGTGCATCAAAGATATCCCATGAAGGGACCAGTGCACCAAAGATATCCCATGAAGGGACCAGTGCACCAAAGATATCCCATGAAGGGACCAGTGCACCAAAGATATCCCATGAAGGGACAGATATCCCAATAAGGGACCAGTGCACCAAAGATATCCCATGAACGGACCATGCACCAAAGATATCCCATGAAGGGACAGATATCCCATGAAGGGACCAGTGCATCAAAGATATCCCATGAAGGGACCAGTGCATCAAAGATATCCCATGAAGGGACCAGTGCATCAAAGATATCCCATGAAGGGACAGATATCCCATGAAGGGACCAGTGCATCAAAAATATCCCATGAAGGGACATATCCCATGAAGGGACCAGTTCACCAAAGATATCCCATGAAGGGACCAGTGCACAAAAGATATCCCATGAAGGGACCAGTGCACAAAAGATATCCCATGAAGGGACAGATATCCCATGAAGGGACCAGTGCACCAAAGATATCCCATAAAGGGACCGATATCCCATGAAGGGACCAGTGCACCAAAGATATCCCATGAAGGGACCAGTGCACCAACAATATCCCATGAAGGGACCATTGCATCAAAGATATCCCATGAAGGGACCAGTGCAAAGATATCCCATGAAGGGACCAGTGCATCAAAGATATCCCATGAAGGGACCAGTGCATCAAAGATATCCCATGAAGGGACCATTGCATCAAAGATATCCCATGAAGGGACAGATATCCCATGAAGGGACCAGTGCATCAAAGATATCCCATGAAGGGACAGATATCCCATGAAGGGACCAGTGCATCAAAAATATACCATGAAGGGACAGATATCCCATGAAGGGACCAGTGCATCAAAGATATCCCATGAAGGGACCAGTGCACAAAAGATATCCCATGAAGGGACAGATATCCCATGAAGGGACCAGTGCATCAAAGATATCCCATTAAGGGACAGATATCCCATGAAAGGACCAGTGCACCAAAGATATCCCATGAAGGGACCAGTGCATCAAAGATATCCCATGAAGGGACCAGTGCATCAAAGATATCCCATGAAGGGACCAGTGCATCAAAGATATCCCATGAAGGGACCAGTGCATCAAAGATATGCCATGAAGGGACCAGTGCACCAAAGATATCCCATTGAAGGGACTGATATCCCATGAAGGGACCAGTGCACCAAGGTTAGCCCATGAAGGGACAGATATTCCATGAAGGGACCAGTGCATCAAAGATATCCCATGAAGGGACAGATATCCCATGAAAGGACCAGTGCACCAAAGATATCCCATGAAGGGACCAGTGCATCAAAGATATCCCATGAAGGGACTGATATCCCATGAAGGGACCAGTGCACCAAGGTTAGCCCATGAAGGGACAGATATTCCATGAAGGGACCAGTGCATCAAAGATATCCCATGAAGGGACAGATATCCCATGAAAGGACCAGTGCACCAAAGATATCCCATGAAGGGACCAGTGCATCAAAGATATCCCATGAAGGGACAGATATCCCATGAAGGGACCAGTGCATCAAAGATATCCCATGAAGGGACCAGTGCACAAAAGATATCCCATGAAGGGACCAGTGCATCAAAGATATCCCATGAAGGGACCATTGCATCAAAGATATCCCATGAAGGGACCAGTGCATCAAAGACATCCCATGAAGGGACCAGTGCATCAAAGATATCCCATGAAGGGACCAGTGCACCAAAGATATCCCATGAAGGGACGGATATCCCATGAAGGGACCAGTGCACAAAAGATATCCCATGAAGGGACCAGTGCACAAAAGATATCCCATAAAGGGACAGATATCCCATGAAGGGACCAGTGCATCAAAGATCTCCCATGAAGGGACAGATATCCCATGAAGGGACCAGTGCATCAAAGATATCCCATGAAGGGACCAGTGCATCAATGACATCCCATGAAGGGACCAGTGCATCAAAGACATCCCATCAAGGGACCAGTGCACCAAAGATATCTATGAAGGGACCAGTGCACCAAAGATATCCCATGAAGGGACCAGTGCACCAAAGATATCCCATGAAGGGACCAGTGCACCAAAGATATCCCATGAAGGGACCAGTGCACCAAAGATATCCCATGAAGGGACAGATATCCCAATAAGGGACCAGTGCACCAAAGATATCCCATGAACGGACCATGCACCAAAGATATCCAATGAAGGGACAGATATCCCATGAAGGGACCAGTGCATCAAAGATATCCCATGAAGGGACCAGTGCATCAAAGATATCCCATGAAGGGACCAGTGCATCAAAGATATCCCATGAAGGGACCAGTGCATCAAAGATATCCCATGAAGGGACAGATCCCATGAAGGGACCAGTGCATCAAAGATATCCCATGAAGGGACAGATATCCCATGAAGGGACCAGTTCACCAAAGATATCCCATGAAGGGACCAGTGCATCAATGATATCCCATGAAGGGACCAGTGCATCAAAGATATCCCATGAAGGGACCAGTGCATCAAAGATATCCCATGAAGGGACCAGTGCATCAAAGATATCCCATGAAGGGACCAGTGCATCAAAGATATCCCATGAAGGGACAGATATCCCATGAAGGGACCAGTGCACAAAAGATATCCCATGAAGGGACCAGTGCACAAAAGATATCCCATGAAGGGACAGATATCCCATGAAGGGACCAGTGCACCAAAGATAACCCATAAAGGGACAGATATCCCATGAAGGGACCAGTGCACCAAAGATAACCCATAAAGGGACTGATATCCCATGAAGGGACCAGTGCACCAAAGATATCCCATGAAGGGACAGATATCCCATGAAGGGACCAGTGCATCAAAAATATCCCATGAAGGGACAGATATCCCATGAAGGGACCAGTTCACCAAAGATATCCCATGAAGGGACCAGTGCACCAAAGATATCCCATGAAGGGACCAGTGCATCAAAGATATCCCATGAAGGGACCAGTGCATCAAAGATATCCCATGAAGGGACAGATATCCCATGAAGGGACCAGTGCACAAAAGATATCCCATGAAGGGACCAGTGCACAAACGATATCCCATGAAGGGACAGATATTCAATGAAGGGACCAGTGCACCAAAGATAACCCATAAAGGGACCGATATCCCATGAAGGGACCAGTGCACCAAAGATATCCCATGAAGGGACAGATATCCCATGAAGGGACCAGTGCACCAAAGATATCCCATGAAGGGACCAGTGCACCAAAGATATCCCATGAAGGGACCAGTGCACCAAAGATATCCCATGAAGGGACCAGTGCATCAAAGATATCCCATGAAGGGACCAGTGCATCAAAGATATCCCATGAAGGGACCAGTGCATCAAAGATATCCCATGAAGGGACCAGTGAATCAAAGATATCCCATGAAGGGACAGATATCCCATCAAGGGACCAGTGCACAAAAGATATCCCATGAAGGGACAGATATCCCATGAAGGGACCAGTGCACCAAAGATATCCCATAAAGGGACCGATATCCCATGAAGGGACCAGTGCACCAAAGATATCCCATGAAGGGACAGATATCCCATCAAGGGACCAGTGCACAAAAGATATCCCATGAAGGGACAGATATCCCATGAAGGGACCAGTGCACAAAAGATATCCCATGAAGGGACAGATATCCCATGAAGGGACCAGTGCACCAAAGATATCCCATAAAGGGACAGATATCCCATGAAGGGACCAGTGCACAAAAGATATCCCATGAAGGGACTAGTGCATCAAAGATATCCCATGAAGGGACCATTGCATCAAAGATATCCAATGAAGGGACCAGGCATCAAAGACATCCCATGAAGGGACCAGTGCACCAAAGATATCCCATGAAGGGACCAGTGCACCAAAGATATCCCACGAAGGGACAGATATCCCATGAAGGGACCAGTGCACCAAAGATATCCCATAAAGGGACAGATATCCCATGAAGGGACCAGTGCACCAAAGATATCCCATGAAGGGACCAGTGCATCAAAGATATCCCATGAAGGGACCAGTGCATCAAAGATATCCCATGAAGGGACCAGTGCATCAAAGATATCCCATGAAGGGACCAGTGCATCAAAGATATCCCATGAAGGGACAGATATCCCATCAAGGGACCAGTGCACAAAAGATATCCCATGAAGGGACCAGTGCACAAAAGATATCCCATGAAGGGACAGATATCCCATGAATGGACCAGTGCACCAAAGATATCCCATAAAGGGACCGATATCCCATGAAGGGACCAGTGCACCAGAGATATCCCATGAAGGGACCAGTGCACCAAAGATATCCCATGAAGGGACAGATATCCCAATAAGGGACCAGTGCACCAAAGATATCCCATGAACGGACCATGCACCAAAGATATCCCATGAAGGGACAGATATCCCATGAAGGGACCAGTGCATCAAAGATATCCCATGAAGGGACCAGTGCATCAAAGATATCCCATGAAGGGACCAGTGCATCAAAGATATCCCATGAAGGGACCAGTGCATCAAAGATATCCCATGAAGGGACCAGTGCATCAAAGATATCCCATGAAGGGACCAGTGCATCAAAGATATCCCATGAAGGGACAGATATCCCATGAAGGGACCAGTGCACAAAAGATATCCCATGAAGGGACCAGTGCACAAAAGATATCCCATGAAGGGACAGATATCCCATGAAGGGACCAGTGCACCAAAGATATCCCATAAAGGGACCGATATCCCATGAAGGGACCAGTGCACCAAAGATATCCCATGAAGGGACCAGTGCACCAACGATATCCCATGAAGGGACCATTGCATCAAAGATATCCCATGAAGGGACCAGTGCATCAAAGATATCTCATGAAGGGACCAGTGCATCAAAGACATCCCATGAAGGGACCAGTGCATCAAAGATATCCCATGAAGGGACAGATATCCCATGAAGGGACCAGTGCACCAAAGATATCTCATAAAGGGACCGATATCCCATGAAGGGACCAGTGCACCAAAGATATCCCATGAAGGGACAGATATCCCATGAAGGGACCAGTGCACCAAAGATATCCCATGAAGGGACAGATATCCCATGAAGGGACCAGTGCACCAAAGATATCCCATGAAGGGACAGATATCCCATGAAGGGACCAGTGCACCAAAGATATCCCATAAAGGGACAGATATCCCATGAAGGGACCAGTGCACCAAAGATATCCCATAAAGGGATAGATAACCCATGAAGGGACCAGTGCACACAAGATATCCCATGAAGGGACTAGTGCATCAAAGATATCCCATGAAGGGACCATTGCATCAAAGATATCCCATGAAGGGACCAGTGCATCAAAGACATCCCTTGAAGGGACCAGTGCACCAAAGATATCCCATGAAGGGACCAGTGCACCAAAGATATCCCATGAAGGGACAGATATCCCATGAAGGGACCAGTGCACCAAAGATATTCCATAAAGGGACAGATATCCCATGAAGGGACCAGTGCACCAAAGATATCCCCTAAAAGGGACCGATATCCCATGAAGGGACCAGTGCATTATAGATATCCCATGAAGGGACAGATATCCCATGAAGGGACCAGCGCACCAAAGATATCCCATGAAGGGACCAGTGCATCAAAGATATCCCATGAAGGGACCAGTGCACCAAAGATATCCCATGAAGGGACCAGTGCACCAAAGATATCCCATGAAGGGACTGATATCCCATGAAGGGACCAGTGCATCAAAGATATCCCATGAAGGGACAGATATCCCATGAAGGGACCAGTGCATCAAAGATATCCCATGAAGGGACAGATATCCCATGAAGGGACCAGTGCATCAAAGATATCCCATGAAGGGACCAGTGCCCCAAGGTTAGCCCATGAAGGGACAGATATTCCATGAAGGGACCAGTGCATCAAAGATATCCCATGAAGGGACAGATATCCCATGAAGGGACCAGTGCATCAAAGATATCCCATGAAGGGACCAGTGCCCCAAGGTTAGCCCATGAAGGGACAGATATCCCATGAAGGGACCAGTGCATCAATGATATCCCATGAAGGGACCAGTGCATCAAAGATATCCCATGAAGGGACCAGTGCATCAAAGATATCCCATGAAGGGACCAGTGCATCAAAGATATCCCATGAAGGGACAGATATCCCATGAAGGGACCAGTTCACCAAAGATATCCCATGAAGGGACCAGTGCACCAAAGATATCCCATGAAGGGACCAGTGCATCAAAGATATCCCATGAAGGGACCAGTGCATCAAAGATATCCCATGAAGGGACAGATATCCCATGAAGGGACCAGTGCACAAAAGATATCCCATGAAGGGACCAGTGCACAAACGATATCCCATGAAGGGACAGATATTCAATGAAGGGACCAGTGCACCAAAGATAACCCATAAAGGGACCGATATCCCATGAAGGGACCAGTGCACCAAAGATATCCCATGAAGGGACAGATATCCCATGAAGGGACCAGTGCACCAAAGATATCCCATGAAGGGATCAGTGCACCAAAGATATCCCATGAAGGGACCAGTGCACCAAAGATATCCCATGAAGGGACCAGTGCATCAAAGATATCCCATGAAGGGACCAGTGCATCAAAGATATCCCATGAAGGGACCAGTGCATCAAAGATATCCCATGAAGGGACAGATATCCCATCAAGGGACCAGTGCACAAAAGATATCCCATGAAGGGACAGATATCCCATGAAGGGACCAGTGCACCAAAGATATCCCATAAAGGGACCGATATCCCATGAAGGGACCAGTGCACCAAAGATATCCCATGAAGGGACAGATATCCCATCAAGGGACCAGTGCACAAAAGATATCCCATGAAGGGACAGATATCCCATGAAGGGACCAGTGCACAAAAGATATCCCATGAAGGGACAGATATCCCATGAAGGGACCAGTGCACCAAAGATATCCCATAATGGGACAGATATCCCATGAAGGGACCAGTGCACAAAAGATATCCCATGAAGGGACTAGTGCATCAAAGATATCCCATGAAGGGACCATTGCATCAAAGATATCCAATGAAGGGACCAGGCATCAAAGACATCCCATGAAGGGACCAGTGCACCAAAGATATCCCATGAAGGGACCAGTGCACCAAAGATATCCCACGAAGGGACAGATATCCCATGAAGGGACCAGTGCACCAAAGATATCCCATAAAGGGACAGATATCCCATGAAGGGACCAGTGCACCAAAGATATCCCATGAAGGGACCAGTGCATCAAAGATATCCCATGAAGGGACCAGTGCATCAAAGATATCCCATGAAGGGACCAGTGCATCAAAGATATCCCATGAAGGGACCAGTGCATCAAAGATATCCCATGAAGGGACAGATATCCCATCAAGGGACCAGTGCACAAAAGATATCCCATGAAGGGACCAGTGCACAAAAGATATCTCATGAAGGGACAGATATCCCATGAAGGGACCAGTGCACCAAAGATATCCCATAAAGGGACCGATATCCCATGAAGGGACCAGTGCACCAGAGATATCCCATGAAGGGACCAGTGCACCAAAGATATCCCATGAAGGGACAGATATCCCAATAAGGGACCAGTGCACCAAAGTTATATCCCATGAACGGACCATGCACCAAAGATATCCCATGAAGGGACAGATATCCCATGAAGGGACCAGTGCATCAAAGATATCCCATGAAGGGACCAGTGCATCAAAGATATCCCATGAAGGGACCAGTGCATCAAAGATATCCCATGAAGGGACCAGTGCATCAAAGATATCCCATGAAGGGACCAGTGCATCAAAGATATCCCATGAAGGGACAGATATCCCATGAAGGGACCAGTGCACAAAAGATATCCCATGAAGGGACCAGTGCACAAAAGATATCCCATGAAGGGACAGATATCCCATGAAGGGACCAGTGCACCAAAGATATCCCATAAAGGGACCGATATCCCATGAAGGGACCAGTGCACCAAAGATATCCCATGAAGGGACCAGTGCACCAACGATATCCCATGAAGGGACCATTGCATCAAAGATATCCCATGAAGGGACCAGTGCATCAAAGATATCTCATGAAGGGACCAGTGCATCAAAGACATCCCATGAAGGGACCAGTGCATCAAAGATATCCCATGAAGGGACAGATATCCCATGAAGGGACCAGTGCACCAAAGATATCTCATAAAGGGACCGATATCCCATGAAGGGACCAGTGCACCAAAGATATCCCATGAAGGGACAGATATCCCATGAAGGGACCAGTGCACCAAAGATATCCCATGAAGGGACTAGTGCATCAAAGATATCCCATGAAGGGACCATTGCATCAAAGATATCCCATGAAGGGACCAGTGCATCAAAGACATCCCATGAAGGGACCAGTGCACCAAAGATATCCCATGAAGGGACCAGTGCACCAAAGATATCCCATGAAGGGACAGATATCCCATGAAGGGACCAGTGCACCAAAGATATCCCATGAAGGGACAGATATCCCATGAAGGGACCAGTGCACCAAAGATATCCCATAAAGGGACAGATATCCCATGAAGGGACCAGTGCACCAAAGATATCCCATAAAGGGATAGATAACCCATGAAGGGACCAGAGCACACAAGATATCCCATGAAGGGACTAGTGCATCAAAGATATCCCATGAAGGGACCATTGCATCAAAGATATCCCATGAA
The DNA here is from genome assembly GCF_964263255.1 of Lissotriton vulgaris. Lineage (NCBI taxonomy): Eukaryota > Metazoa > Chordata > Amphibia > Caudata > Salamandridae > Lissotriton > Lissotriton vulgaris. The sequence continues at coordinate 490,519 of NW_028252696.1, read as the reverse complement.
GGGACCAGTGCATCAAAGACATCCCATGAAGGGACCAGTGCACCAAAGATATCCCATGAAGGGACCAGTGCACCAAAGATATCCCATGAAGGGACAGATATCCCATGAAGGGACCAGTGCACCAAAGATATTCCATAAAGGGACAGATATCCCATGAAGGGACCAGTGCACCAAAGATATCCCCTAAAAGGGACCGATATCCCATGAAGGGACCAGTGCATTATAGATATCCCATGAAGGGACCAGTGCATCAAAGATATCCCATGAAGGGACCATTGCAAAGATATCCCATGAAGGGACCAGTGCATCAAAGACATCCCATGAAGGAACCAGTGCATCAAAGATATCCCATGAAGGGACCAGTGCACCAAAGATATCCCATGAAGGGACCAGTGCACCAAAGATATCCCATGAAGGGACTGATATCCCATGAAGGGACCAGTGCATCAAAGATATCCCATGAAGGGACAGATATCCCATGAAGGGACCAGTGCATCAAAGATATCCCATGAAGGGACCAGTGCACCAAGTTTAGCCCATGAAGGGACAGATATTCCATGAAGGGACCAGTGCATCAAAGATATCCCATGAAGGGACAGATATCCCATGAAAGGACCAGCGCACCAAAGATATCCCATGAAGGGACCAGTGCATCAAAGATATCCCATGAAGGGACAGATATCCCATGAAGGGACCAGTGCATCAAAGATATCCCATGAAGGGACAGATATCCCATGAAAGGACCAGTGCACCAAAGATATCCCATGAAGGGCCCAGTGCATCAAAGATATCCCATGAAGGGACCAGTGCACCAAAGATATCCCATGAAGGGACCAGTGCATCAAAGATATCCCATGAAGGGACCAGTGCACAAAAGATATCCCATGAAGGGACAGATATCCCATGAAGGGACCAGTGCATCAAAGATATCCCATGAAGGGACAGATATCCCATGAAAGGACCAGTGCACCAAAGATATCCCATGAAGGGCCCAGTACATCAAAGATATCCCATGAAGGGACCAGTGCACCAAAGATATCCCATGAAGGGACCAGTGCATCAAAGATATCCCATGAAGGGACCAGTGCATCAAAGATATCCCATGAAGGGACCATTGCATCAAAGATATCCCATGAAGGGACAGATATCCCATGAAGGGACCAGTGCATCAAAGATATCCCATGAAGGGACAGATATCCCATGAAGGGACCAGTGCATCAAAGATATCCCATGAAGGGACAGATATCCCATGAAGGGACCAGTGCATCAAAGATATCCCATGAAGGGACCAGTGCACAAAAGATATCCCATGAAGGGACAGATATCCCATGAAGGGACCAGCGCATCAAAGATATCCCATTAAGGGACAGATATCCCATGAAAGGACCAGTGCACCAAAGATATCCCATGAAGGGGCCAGTGCATCAAAGATATCCCATGAAGGGACCAGTGCATCAAAGATATCCCATGAAGGGAAGAGTGCATCAAAGATATCCCATGAAGGGACCAGTGCACCAAAGATATCCCATTGAAGGGACTGATATCCCATGAAGGGACCAGTGCACCAAGGTTAGCCCATGAAGGGACAGATATTCCATGAAGGGACCAGTGCATCAAAGATATCCCATGAAGGGACAGATATCCCATGAAAGGACCAGTGCACCAAAGATATCCCATGAAGGGACCAGTGCATCAAAGATATCCCATAAAGGGACAGATATCCCATGAAGGGACCAGTGCATCAAAGATATCCCATGAAGGGACCAGTGCACAAAAGATATCCCATGAAGGGACCAGTGCATCAAAGATATCCCATGAAGGGACCATTGCATCAAAGATATCCCATGAAGGGACCAGTGCATCAAAGACATCCCATGAAGGGACCAGTGCATCAAAGATATCCCATGAAGGGACCAGTGCACCAAAGATATCCCATGAAGGGACAGATATCCCATGAAGGGACCAGTGCACAAAAGATATCCCATGAAGGGACAGATATCCCATGAACGGACCAGTGCACAAAAGATATCCCATGAAGGGACAGATATCCCATGAAGGGACCAGTGCACAAAAGATATCCCATAAAGGGACAGATATCCCATGAAGGGACCAGTGCACCAAAGATATCCCATGAAGGGACAGATATCCCATGAAGGGACCAGTGCACCAAAGATATTCCATGAAGGGACCAGTGCATCAAAGATATCCCATGAAGGGACCAGTGCATCAAAGATATCCCATGAAGGGACCAGTGCACCAAAGATATCCCATGAAGGGACCAGTGCACCAAAGATATCCCCTAAAAGGGACCGATATCCCATGAAGGGACCAGTGCATTATAGATATCCCATGAAGGGACAGATATGCCATGAAGGGACCAGCGCACCAAAGATATCCCATGAAGGGACCAGTGCATCAAAGATATCCCATGAAGGGACCAGTGCATCAAAGATATCCCATGAAGGGACCAGTGCATCAAAGATATCCCATGAAGGGACCAGTGCATCAAAGACATCCCATGAAGGGACCAGTGCATCAAAGATATCCCATGAAGGGACCAGTGCACCAAAGATATCCCATGAAGGGACCAGTGCACCAAAGATATCCCATGAAGGGACTGATATCCCATGAAGGGACCAGTGCATCAAAGATATCCCATGAAGGGACAGATATCCCATGAAGGGACCAGCGCATCAAAGATATTCCATGAAGGGACCAGTGCACCAAGTTTAGCCCATGAAGGGACAGATATTCCATGAAGGGACCAGTGCATCAAAGATATCCCATGAAGGGACAGATATCCCATGAAAGGACCAGTGCACCAAAGATATCCCATGAAGGGACCAGTCCATCAAAGATATCCCATGAAGGGACAGATATCCCATGAAGGGACCAGTGCATCAAAGATATCCCATGAAGGGACAGATATCCCATGAAGGGACCGTGCATCAAAGATATCCCATGAAGGGACCAGTGCACAAAAGATATCCCATGAAGGGACAGATATCCCATGAAGGGACCAGTGCATCAAAGATATCCCATGAAGGGACAGATATCCCATGAAAGGACCAGTGCACCAAAGATATCCCATGAAGGGACCAGTGCATCAAAGATATCCCATGAAGGGACCAGTGCACCAAAGATATCCCATGAAGGGACCAGTGCACCAAAGATATCCCATGAAGGGACCAGTGCACTAAAGATATCCCATGAAGGGACCAGTGCATCAAAGATATCCCATGAAGGGACCATTGCATCAAAGATATCCCATGAAGGGACAGATATCCCATGAAGGGACCAGTGCATCAAAGATATCCCATTAAGGGACAGATATCCCATGAAGGGACCAGTGCATCAAAGATATCCCATGAAGGGACAGATATCCCATGAAGGGACCAGTGCATCAAAGATATCCCATGAAGGGACCAGTGCACAAAAGATATCCCATGAAGGGACAGATATCCCATGAAGGGACCAGTGCATGAAAGATATCCCATTAAGGGACAGATATCCCATGAAAGGACCAGTGCACCAAAGATATCCCATGAAGGGACCAGTGCATCAAAGATATCCCATGAAGGGACCAGTGCATCACAGATATCCCATGAAGGGACCAGTGCATCACAGATATCCCATGAAGGGACCAGTGCATCAAAGATATCCCATGAAGGGACCAGTGCACCAAAGATATCCCATGAAGGGACCAGTGCATCAAAGATATCCCACGAAGGGACAGATATCCCATGAAGGGACCAGTGCACAAAAGATATCCCATGAAGGGACAGATATTCCATGAAGGGACCAGTGCACCAAAGATAACCCATAAAGGGACCGATATCCCATGAAGGGACCAGTGCACCAAAGATATCCCATGAAGGGACAGATATCCCATGAAGGGACCAGTGCACCAAAGATATCCCATGAAGGGACCAGTGCACCAAAGATATCCCATGAAGGGACCATTGCATCAAAGATATCCCATGAAGGGACCAGTGCATCAAAGATATCCCATGAAGGGACCAGTGCATCAAAGATATCCCATGAAGGGACCAGTGCATCAAAGATATCCCATGAAGGGACAGATATCCCATCAAGGGACCAGTGCACAAAAGATATCCCATGAAGGGACAGATATCCCATGAAGGGACCAGTGCACCAAAGATATCCCATAAAGGGACCGATATCCCATGAAGGGACCAGTGCACCAAAGATATCCCATGAAGGGACAGATATCCCATGAAGGGACCAGTGCACCAAAGATATCCCATGAAGGGACAGATATCCCATGAAGGGACCAGTGCACAAAAGATATCCCATGAAGGGACAGATATCCCATGAAGGGACCAGTGCACCAAAGATATCCCATAAAGGGACAGATATCCCATGAAGGGACCAGTGCACAAAAGATATCCCATGAAGGGACTAGTGCATCAAAGATATCCCATGAAGGGACCATTGCATCAAAGATATCCAATGAAGGGACCAGGCATCAAAGACATCCCATGAAGGGACCAGTGCACCAAAGATATCCCATGAAGGGACCAGTGCACCAAAGATATCCCACGAAGGGACAGATATCCCATGAAGGGACCAGTGCACCAAAGATATCCCATAAAGGGACAGATATCCCATGAAGGGACCAGTGCACCAAAGATATCCCTTAAAAGGGACCGATATCCCATGAAGGGACCAGTGCATTATAGATATCCCATGAAGGGACAGATATGCCATGAAGGGACCAGCGCACCAAAGATATCCCATGAAGGGACCAGTGCATCAAAGATATCCCATGAAGGGACCAGTGCATCAAAGATATCCCATGAAGGGACCAGTGCATCAAAGATATCCCATGAAGGGACCAGTGCATCAAAGACATCCCATGAAGGGACCAGTGCATCAAAGATATCCCATGAAGGGACCAGTGCACCAAAGATATCCCATGAAGGGACCAGTGCACCAAAGATATCCCATGAAGGGACTGATATCCCATGAAGGGACCAGTGCATCAAAGATATCCCATGAAGGGACAGATATCCCATGAAGGGACCAGTGCATCAAAGATATTCCATGAAGGGACCAGTGCACCAAGTTTAGCCCATGAAGGGACAGATATTCCATGAAGGGACCAGTGCATCAAAGATATCCCATGAAGGGACAGATATCCCATGAAAGGACCAGTGCACCAAAGATATCCCAAGAAGGGACCAGTGCATCAAAGATATCCCATGAAGGGACAGATATCCCATGAAGGGACCAGTGCATCAAATATATCCCATGAAGGGACAGATATCCCATGAAGGGACCAGTGCATCAAAGATATCCCATGAAGGGACCAGTGCATCAAAGATATCCCATGAAGGGACCAGTGCATCAAAGATATCCCATGAAGGGACCAGTGCATCAAAGACATCCCATGAAGGGACCAGTGCATCAAAGATATCCCATGAAGGGACCAGTGCACCAAAGATATCCCATGAAGGGACCAGTGCACCAAAGATATCCCATGAAGGGACTGATATCCCATGAAGGGACCAGTGCATCAAAGATATCCCATGAAGGGACAGATATCCCATCAAGGGACCAGTGCATCAAAGATATTCCATGAAGGGACCAGTGCACCAAGTTTAGCCCATGAAGGGACAGATATTCCATGAAGGGACCAGTGCATCAAAGATATCCCATGAAGGGACAGATATCCCATGAAAGGACCAGTGCACCAAAGATATCCCATGAAGGGACCAGTGCATCAAAGATATCCCATGAAGGGACAGATATCCCATGAAGGGACCAGTGCATCAAAGATATCCCATGAAGGGACAGATATCCCATGAAGGGACCGTGCATCAAAGATATCCCATGAAGGGACAGATATCCCATGAAGGGACCAGTGCACCAAAGATATCCCATGAAGGGACCAGTGCATCAAAGATATCGCATGAAGGGACCAGTGCACCAAAGATATCCCATGAAGGGACCAGTGCACCAAAGATATCCCATGAAGGGACCAGTGCACCAAAGATATCCCATGAAGGGACCAGTGCATCAAAGATATCCCATGAAGGGACCATTGCATCAAAGATATCCCATGAAGGGACAGATATCCCATGAAGGGACCAGTGCATCAAAGATATCCCATTAAGGGACAGATATCCCATGAAGGGACCAGTGCATCAAAGATATCTCATGAAGGGACAGATATCCCATGAAGGGACCAGTGCATCAAAGATATCCCATGAAGGGACCAGTGCACAAAAGATATCCCATGAAGGGACAGCTATCCCATGAAGGGACCAGTGCATCAAAGATATCCCATTAAGGGACAGATATCCCATGAAAGGACCAGTGCACCAAAGATATCCCATGAAGGGACCAGTGCATCAAAGATATCCCATGAAGGGACCAGTGCATCAAAGATATCCCATGAAGGGACCAGTGCATCAAAGATATCCCATGAAGGGACCAGTGCACCAAAGATATCCCATTGAAGGGACTGATATCCCATGAAGGGACCAGTGCACCAAGGTTAGCCCATGAAGGGACAGATATTCCATGAAGGGGCCAGTGCATCAAAGATATCCCATGAAGGGACAGATATCCCATGAAAGGACCAGTGCACCAAAGATATCCCATGAAGGGACCAGTGCATCAAAGATATCCCATGAAGGGACAGATATCCCATGAAGGGACCAGTGCATCAAAGATATCCCATGAAGGGACAGATATCCCATGAAGGGACCAGTGCATCAAAGATATCCCATGAAGGGACCAGTGCACAAAAGATATCCCATGAAGGGACCAGTGCATCAAAGATATCCCATGAAGGGACCATTGCATCAAAGATATCCCATGAAGGGACCAGTGCATCAAAGACATCCCATGAAGGGACCAGTGCATCAAAGATATCCCATGAAGGGACCAGTGCACCAAAGATATCCCATGAAGGGACAGATATCCCATGAAGGGACCAGTGCACAAAAGATATCCCATGAAGGGACAGATATCCCATGAAGGGACCAGTGCACGAAAGATATCCCATGAAGGGACAGATATCCCATGAAGGGACCAGTGCACAAAAGATATCCCATAAAGGGACAGATATCCCATGAAGGGACCAGTGCACCAAAGATATCCCATGAAGGGACCAGTGCACCAAAGATATCCCATGAAGGGACCAGTGCACCAAAGATATCCCATGAAGGGACAGATATCCCAATAAGGGACCAGTGCACCAAAGATATCCCATGAACGGACCATGCACCAAAGATATCCCATGAAGGGACAGATATCCCATGAAGGGACCAGTGCATCAAAGATATCCCATGAAGAGACCAGTGCATCAAAGATATCCCATGAAGGGACCAGTGCATCAAAGATATCCCATGAAGGGACCAGTGCATCAAAGATATCCCATGAAGGGACAGATCCCATGAAGGGACCAGTGCATCAAAGATATCCCATGAAGGGACAGATATCCCATGAAGGGACCAGTTCACCAAAGATATCCCATGAAGGGACCAGTGCATCAATGATATCCCATGAAGGGACCAGTGCATCAAAGATATCCCATGAAGGGACCAGTGCATCAAAGATATCCCATGAAGGGACCAGTGCATCAAAGATATCCCATGAAGGGACCAGTGCATCAAAGATATCCCATGAAGGGACCAGTGCATCAAAGATATCCCATGAAGGGACCAGTGCACCAAAGATATCCCATGAAGGGACCAGTGCATCAAAGATATCCCATGAAGGGACAGATATCCCATGAAGGGACCAGTGCACAAAAGATATCCCATGAAGGGACCAGTGCACAAAAGATATCCCATGAAGGGACAGATATTCCATGAAGGGACCAGTGCACCAAAGATAACCCATAAAGGGACCGATATCCCATGAAGGGACCAGTGCACCAAAGATATCCCATGAAGGGACAGATATCCCATGAAGGGACCAGTGCACCAAAGATATCCCATGAAGGGACCAGTGCACCAAAGATATCCCATGAAGGGACCATTGCATCAAAGATATCCCATGAAGGGACCAGTGCATCAAAGATATCCCATGAAGGGACCAGTGCATCAAAGATATCCCATGAAGGGACCAGTGCATCAAAGATATCCCATGAAGGGACAGATATCCCATCAAGGGACCAGTGCACAAAAGATATCCCATGAAGGGACAGATATCCCATGAAGGGACCAGTGCACCAAAGATATCCCATAAAGGGACCGATATCCCATGAAGGGACCAGTGCACCAAAGATATCCCATGAAGGGACAGATATCCCATGAAGGGACCAGTGCACCAAAGATATCCCATGAAGGGACAGATATCCCATGAAGGGACCAGTGCACAAAAGATATCCCATAAAGGGACAGATATCCCATGAAGGGACCAGTGCACAAAAGATATCCCATGAAGGGACTAGTGCATCAAAGATATCCCATGAAGGGACCATTGCATCAAAGATATCCAATGAAGGGACCAGGCATCAAAGACATCCCATGAAGGGACCAGTGCACCAAAGATATCCCATGAAGGGACCAGTGCACCAAAGATATCCCACGAAGGGACAGATATCCCATGAAGGGACCAGTGCACCAAAGATATCCCATAAAGGGACAGATATCCCATGAAGGGACCAGTGCACCAAAGATATCCCCTAAAAGGGACCGATATCCCATGAAGGGACCAGTGCATTATAGATATCCCATGAAGGGACAGATATGCCATGAAGGGACCAGCGCACCAAAGATATCCCATGAAGGGACCAGTGCATCAAAGATATCCCATGAAGGGACCAGTGCATCAAAGATATCCCATGAAGGGACCAGTGCATCAAAGATATCCCATGAAGGGACCAGTGCATCAAAGACATCCCATGAAGGGACCAGTGCATCAAAGATATCCCATGAAGGGACCAGTGCACCAAAGATATCCCATGAAGGGACCAGTGCACCAAAGATATCCCATGAAGGGACTGATATCCCATGAAGGGACCAGTGCATCAAAGATATCCCATGAAGGGACAGATATCCCATGAAGGGACCAGTGCATCAAATATATTCCATGAAGGGACCAGTGCACCAAGTTTAGCCCATGAAGGGACAGATATTCCATGAAGGGACCAGTGCATCAAAGATATCCCATGAAGGGACAGATATCCCATGAAAGGACCAGTGCACCAAAGATATCCCATGAAGGGACCAGTGCATCAAAGATATCCCATGAAGGGACAGATATCCCATGAAGGGACCAGTGCATCAAAGATATCCCATGAAGGGACAGATATCCCATGAAGGGACCGTGCATCAAAGATATCCCATGAAGGGACCAGTGCACAAAAGATATCCCATGAAGGGACAGATATCCCATGAAGGGACCAGTGCATCAAAGATATCCCATGAAGGGACAGATATCCCATGAAAGGACCAGTGCACCAAAGATATCCCATGAAGGGACCAGTGCATCAAAGATATCCCATGAAGGGACCAGTGCACCAAAGATATCCCATGAAGGGACCAGTGCACCAAAGATATCCCATGAAGGGACCAGTGCATCAAAGATATCCCATGAAGGGACCATTGCATCAAAGATATCCCATGAAGGGACAGATATCCCATGAAGGGACCAGTGCATCAAAGATATCCGATGAAGGGACAGATATCCCATGAAGGGACCAGTGCATCAAAGATATCCCATGAAGGGACCAGTGCACCAAGGTTAGCCCATGAAGGGACAGATATTCCATGAAGGGACCAGTGCATCAAAGATATCCCATGAAGGGACAGATATCCCATGAAAGGACCAGTGCACCAAAGATATCCCATGAAGGGACCAGTGCATCAAAGATATCCCATGAAGGGACAGATATCCCATGAAGGGACCAGTGCATCAAAGATATCCGATGAAGGGACAGATATCCCATGAAGGGACCAGTGCATCAAAGATATCCCATGAAGGGACCAGTGCACAAAAGATATCCCATGAAGGGACCAGTGCATCAAAGATATCCCATGAAGGGACAGATATCCCATGAAAGGACCAGCGCACCAAAGATATCCCATGAAGGGACCAGTGCATCAAAGATATCCCATGAAGGGACAGATATCCCATGAAGGGACCAGTGCATCAAAGATATCCCATGAAGGGACAGATATCCCATGAAAGGACCAGTGCACCAAAGATATCCCATGAAGGGCCCAGTGCATCAAAGATATCCCATGAAGGGACCAGTGCACCAAAGATATCCCATGAAGGGACCAGTGCATCAAAGATATCCCATGAAGGGACCAGTGCACAAAAGATATCCCATGAAGGGACAGATATCCCATGAAGGGACCAGTGCATCAAAGATATCCCATGAAGGGACAGATATCCCATGAAAGGACCAGTGCACCAAAGATATCCCATGAAGGGCCCAGTACATCAAAGATATCCCATGAAGGGACCAGTGCACCAAAGATATCCCATGAAGGGACCAGTGCATCAAAGATATCCCATGAAGGGACCAGTGCATCAAAGATATCCCATGAAGGGACCATTGCATCAAAGATATCCCATGAAGGGACAGATATCCCATGAAGGGACCAGTGCATCAAAGATATCCCATGAAGGGACAGATATCCCATGAAGGGACCAGTGCATCAAAGATATCCCATGAAGGGACAGATATCCCATGAAGGGACCAGTGCATCAAAGATATCCCATGAAGGGACCAGTGCACAAAAGATATCCCATGAAGGGACAGATATCCCATGAAGGGACCAGCGCATCAAAGATATCCCATTAAGGGACAGATATCCCATGAAAGGACCAGTGCACCAAAGATATCCCATGAAGGGGCCAGTGCATCAAAGATATCCCATGAAGGGACCAGTGCATCAAAGATATCCCATGAAGGGAAGAGTGCATCAAAGATATCCCATGAAGGGACCAGTGCACCAAAGATATCCCATTGAAGGGACTGATATCCCATGAAGGGACCAGTGCACCAAGGTTAGCCCATGAAGGGACAGATATTCCATGAAGGGACCAGTGCATCAAAGATATCCCATGAAGGGACAGATATCCCATGAAAGGACCAGTGCACCAAAGATATCCCATGAAGGGACCAGTGCATCAAAGATATCCCATAAAGGGACAGATATCCCATGAAGGGACCAGTGCATCAAAGATATCCCATGAAGGGACCAGTGCACAAAAGATATCCCATGAAGGGACCAGTGCATCAAAGATATCCCATGAAGGGACCATTGCATCAAAGATATCCCATGAAGGGACCAGTGCATCAAAGACATCCCATGAAGGGACCAGTGCATCAAAGATATCCCATGAAGGGACCAGTGCACCAAAGATATCCCATGAAGGGACAGATATCCCATGAAGGGACCAGTGCACAAAAGATATCCCATGAAGGGACAGATATCCCATGAACGGACCAGTGCACAAAAGATATCCCATGAAGGGACAGATATCCCATGAAGGGACCAGTGCACAAAAGATATCCCATAAAGGGACAGATATCCCATGAAGGGACCAGTGCACCAAAGATATCCCATGAAGGGACAGATATCCCATGAAGGGACCAGTGCACCAAAGATATTCCATGAAGGGACCAGTGCATCAAAGATATCCCATGAAGGGACCAGTGCATCAAAGATATCCCATGAAGGGACCAGTGCACCAAAGATATCCCATGAAGGGACCAGTGCACCAAAGATATCCCCTAAAAGGGACCGATATCCCATGAAGGGACCAGTGCATTATAGATATCCCATGAAGGGACAGATATGCCATGAAGGGACCAGCGCACCAAAGATATCCCATGAAGGGACCAGTGCATCAAAGATATCCCATGAAGGGACCAGTGCATCAAAGATATCCCATGAAGGGACCAGTGCATCAAAGATATCCCATGAAGGGACCAGTGCATCAAAGACATCCCATGAAGGGACCAGTGCATCAAAGATATCCCATGAAGGGACCAGTGCACCAAAGATATCCCATGAAGGGACCAGTGCACCAAAGATATCCCATGAAGGGACTGATATCCCATGAAGGGACCAGTGCATCAAAGATATCCCATGAAGGGACAGATATCCCATGAAGGGACCAGCGCATCAAAGATATTCCATGAAGGGACCAGTGCACCAAGTTTAGCCCATGAAGGGACAGATATTCCATGAAGGGACCAGTGCATCAAAGATATCCCATGAAGGGACAGATATCCCATGAAAGGACCAGTGCACCAAAGATATCCCATGAAGGGACCAGTCCATCAAAGATATCCCATGAAGGGACAGATATCCCATGAAGGGACCAGTGCATCAAAGATATCCCATGAAGGGACAGATATCCCATGAAGGGACCGTGCATCAAAGATATCCCATGAAGGGACCAGTGCACAAAAGATATCCCATGAAGGGACAGATATCCCATGAAGGGACCAGTGCATCAAAGATATCCCATGAAGGGACAGATATCCCATGAAAGGACCAGTGCACCAAAGATATCCCATGAAGGGACCAGTGCATCAAAGATATCCCATGAAGGGACCAGTGCACCAAAGATATCCCATGAAGGGACCAGTGCACCAAAGATATCCCATGAAGGGACCAGTGCACTAAAGATATCCCATGAAGGGACCAGTGCATCAAAGATATCCCATGAAGGGACCATTGCATCAAAGATATCCCATGAAGGGACAGATATCCCATGAAGGGACCAGTGCATCAAAGATATCCCATTAAGGGACAGATATCCCATGAAGGGACCAGTGCATCAAAGATATCCCATGAAGGGACAGATATCCCATGAAGGGACCAGTGCATCAAAGATATCCCATGAAGGGACCAGTGCACAAAAGATATCCCATGAAGGGACAGATATCCCATGAAGGGACCAGTGCATGAAAGATATCCCATTAAGGGACAGATATCCCATGAAAGGACCAGTGCACCAAAGATATCCCATGAAGGGACCAGTGCATCAAAGATATCCCATGAAGGGACCAGTGCATCACAGATATCCCATGAAGGGACCAGTGCATCACAGATATCCCATGAAGGGACCAGTGCATCAAAGATATCCCATGAAGGGACCAGTGCACCAAAGATATCCCATGAAGGGACCAGTGCATCAAAGATATCCCACGAAGGGACAGATATCCCATGAAGGGACCAGTGCACAAAAGATATCCCATGAAGGGACAGATATTCCATGAAGGGACCAGTGCACCAAAGATAACCCATAAAGGGACCGATATCCCATGAAGGGACCAGTGCACCAAAGATATCCCATGAAGGGACAGATATCCCATGAAGGGACCAGTGCACCAAAGATATCCCATGAAGGGACCAGTGCACCAAAGATATCCCATGAAGGGACCATTGCATCAAAGATATCCCATGAAGGGACCAGTGCATCAAAGATATCCCATGAAGGGACCAGTGCATCAAAGATATCCCATGAAGGGACCAGTGCATCAAAGATATCCCATGAAGGGACAGATATCCCATCAAGGGACCAGTGCACAAAAGATATCCCATGAAGGGACAGATATCCCATGAAGGGACCAGTGCACCAAAGATATCCCATAAAGGGACCGATATCCCATGAAGGGACCAGTGCACCAAAGATATCCCATGAAGGGACAGATATCCCATGAAGGGACCAGTGCACCAAAGATATCCCATGAAGGGACAGATATCCCATGAAGGGACCAGTGCACAAAAGATATCCCATGAAGGGACAGATATCCCATGAAGGGACCAGTGCACCAAAGATATCCCATAAAGGGACAGATATCCCATGAAGGGACCAGTGCACAAAAGATATCCCATGAAGGGACTAGTGCATCAAAGATATCCCATGAAGGGACCATTGCATCAAAGATATCCAATGAAGGGACCAGGCATCAAAGACATCCCATGAAGGGACCAGTGCACCAAAGATATCCCATGAAGGGACCAGTGCACCAAAGATATCCCACGAAGGGACAGATATCCCATGAAGGGACCAGTGCACCAAAGATATCCCATAAAGGGACAGATATCCCATGAAGGGACCAGTGCACCAAAGATATCCCTTAAAAGGGACCGATATCCCATGAAGGGACCAGTGCATTATAGATATCCCATGAAGGGACAGATATGCCATGAAGGGACCAGCGCACCAAAGATATCCCATGAAGGGACCAGTGCATCAAAGATATCCCATGAAGGGACCAGTGCATCAAAGATATCCCATGAAGGGACCAGTGCATCAAAGATATCCCATGAAGGGACCAGTGCATCAAAGACATCCCATGAAGGGACCAGTGCATCAAAGATATCCCATGAAGGGACCAGTGCACCAAAGATATCCCATGAAGGGACCAGTGCACCAAAGATATCCCATGAAGGGACTGATATCCCATGAAGGGACCAGTGCATCAAAGATATCCCATGAAGGGACAGATATCCCATGAAGGGACCAGTGCATCAAAGATATTCCATGAAGGGACCAGTGCACCAAGTTTAGCCCATGAAGGGACAGATATTCCATGAAGGGACCAGTGCATCAAAGATATCCCATGAAGGGACAGATATCCCATGAAAGGACCAGTGCACCAAAGATATCCCAAGAAGGGACCAGTGCATCAAAGATATCCCATGAAGGGACAGATATCCCATGAAGGGACCAGTGCATCAAATATATCCCATGAAGGGACAGATATCCCATGAAGGGACCAGTGCATCAAAGATATCCCATGAAGGGACCAGTGCATCAAAGATATCCCATGAAGGGACCAGTGCATCAAAGATATCCCATGAAGGGACCAGTGCATCAAAGACATCCCATGAAGGGACCAGTGCATCAAAGATATCCCATGAAGGGACCAGTGCACCAAAGATATCCCATGAAGGGACCAGTGCACCAAAGATATCCCATGAAGGGACTGATATCCCATGAAGGGACCAGTGCATCAAAGATATCCCATGAAGGGACAGATATCCCATGAAGGGACCAGTGCATCAAAGATATTCCATGAAGGGACCAGTGCACCAAGTTTAGCCCATGAAGGGACAGATATTCCATGAAGGGACCAGTGCATCAAAGATATCCCATGAAGGGACAGATATCCCATGAAAGGACCAGTGCACCAAAGATATCCCATGAAGGGACCAGTGCATCAAAGATATCCCATGAAGGGACAGATATCCCATGAAGGGACCAGTGCATCAAAGATATCCCATGAAGGGACAGATATCCCATGAAGGGACCGTGCATCAAAGATATCCCATGAAGGGACAGATATCCCATGAAGGGACCAGTGCACCAAAGATATCCCATGAAGGGACCAGTGCATCAAAGATATCGCATGAAGGGACCAGTGCACCAAAGATATCCCATGAAGGGACCAGTGCACCAAAGATATCCCATGAAGGGACCAGTGCACCAAAGATATCCCATGAAGGGACCAGTGCATCAAAGATATCCCATGAAGGGACCATTGCATCAAAGATATCCCATGAAGGGACAGATATCCCATGAAGGGACCAGTGCATCAAAGATATCCCATTAAGGGACAGATATCCCATGAAGGGACCAGTGCATCAAAGATATCTCATGAAGGGACAGATATCCCATGAAGGGACCAGTGCATCAAAGATATCCCATGAAGGGACCAGTGCACAAAAGATATCCCATGAAGGGACAGCTATCCCATGAAGGGACCAGTGCATCAAAGATATCCCATTAAGGGACAGATATCCCATGAAAGGACCAGTGCACCAAAGATATCCCATGAAGGGACCAGTGCATCAAAGATATCCCATGAAGGGACCAGTGCATCAAAGATATCCCATGAAGGGACCAGTGCATCAAAGATATCCCATGAAGGGACCAGTGCACCAAAGATATCCCATTGAAGGGACTGATATCCCATGAAGGGACCAGTGCACCAAGGTTAGCCCATGAAGGGACAGATATTCCATGAAGGGGCCAGTGCATCAAAGATATCCCATGAAGGGACAGATATCCCATGAAAGGACCAGTGCACCAAAGATATCCCATGAAGGGACCAGTGCATCAAAGATATCCCATGAAGGGACAGATATCCCATGAAGGGACCAGTGCATCAAAGATATCCCATGAAGGGACAGATATCCCATGAAGGGACCAGTGCATCAAAGATATCCCATGAAGGGACCAGTGCACAAAAGATATCCCATGAAGGGACCAGTGCATCAAAGATATCCCATGAAGGGACCATTGCATCAAAGATATCCCATGAAGGGACCAGTGCATCAAAGACATCCCATGAAGGGACCAGTGCATCAAAGATATCCCATGAAGGGACCAGTGCACCAAAGATATCCCATGAAGGGACAGATATCCCATGAAGGGACCAGTGCACAAAAGATATCCCATGAAGGGACAGATATCCCATGAAGGGACCAGTGCACGAAAGATATCCCATGAAGGGACAGATATCCCATGAAGGGACCAGTGCACAAAAGATATCCCATAAAGGGACAGATATCCCATGAAGGGACCAGTGCACCAAAGATATCCCATGAAGGGACCAGTGCACCAAAGATATCCCATGAAGGGACCAGTGCACCAAAGATATCCCATGAAGGGACAGATATCCCAATAAGGGACCAGTGCACCAAAGATATCCCATGAACGGACCATGCACCAAAGATATCCCATGAAGGGACAGATATCCCATGAAGGGACCAGTGCATCAAAGATATCCCATGAAGAGACCAGTGCATCAAAGATATCCCATGAAGGGACCAGTGCATCAAAGATATCCCATGAAGGGACCAGTGCATCAAAGATATCCCATGAAGGGACAGATCCCATGAAGGGACCAGTGCATCAAAGATATCCCATGAAGGGACAGATATCCCATGAAGGGACCAGTTCACCAAAGATATCCCATGAAGGGACCAGTGCATCAATGATATCCCATGAAGGGACCAGTGCATCAAAGATATCCCATGAAGGGACCAGTGCATCAAAGATATCCCATGAAGGGACCAGTGCATCAAAGATATCCCATGAAGGGACCAGTGCATCAAAGATATCCCATGAAGGGACCAGTGCATCAAAGATATCCCATGAAGGGACCAGTGCACCAAAGATATCCCATGAAGGGACCAGTGCATCAAAGATATCCCATGAAGGGACAGATATCCCATGAAGGGACCAGTGCACAAAAGATATCCCATGAAGGGACCAGTGCACAAAAGATATCCCATGAAGGGACAGATATTCCATGAAGGGACCAGTGCACCAAAGATAACCCATAAAGGGACCGATATCCCATGAAGGGACCAGTGCACCAAAGATATCCCATGAAGGGACAGATATCCCATGAAGGGACCAGTGCACCAAAGATATCCCATGAAGGGACCAGTGCACCAAAGATATCCCATGAAGGGACCATTGCATCAAAGATATCCCATGAAGGGACCAGTGCATCAAAGATATCCCATGAAGGGACCAGTGCATCAAAGATATCCCATGAAGGGACCAGTGCATCAAAGATATCCCATGAAGGGACAGATATCCCATCAAGGGACCAGTGCACAAAAGATATCCCATGAAGGGACAGATATCCCATGAAGGGACCAGTGCACCAAAGATATCCCATAAAGGGACCGATATCCCATGAAGGGACCAGTGCACCAAAGATATCCCATGAAGGGACAGATATCCCATGAAGGGACCAGTGCACCAAAGATATCCCATGAAGGGACAGATATCCCATGAAGGGACCAGTGCACAAAAGATATCCCATAAAGGGACAGATATCCCATGAAGGGACCAGTGCACAAAAGATATCCCATGAAGGGACTAGTGCATCAAAGATATCCCATGAAGGGACCATTGCATCAAAGATATCCAATGAAGGGACCAGGCATCAAAGACATCCCATGAAGGGACCAGTGCACCAAAGATATCCCATGAAGGGACCAGTGCACCAAAGATATCCCACGAAGGGACAGATATCCCATGAAGGGACCAGTGCACCAAAGATATCCCATAAAGGGACAGATATCCCATGAAGGGACCAGTGCACCAAAGATATCCCCTAAAAGGGACCGATATCCCATGAAGGGACCAGTGCATTATAGATATCCCATGAAGGGACAGATATGCCATGAAGGGACCAGCGCACCAAAGATATCCCATGAAGGGACCAGTGCATCAAAGATATCCCATGAAGGGACCAGTGCATCAAAGATATCCCATGAAGGGACCAGTGCATCAAAGATATCCCATGAAGGGACCAGTGCATCAAAGACATCCCATGAAGGGACCAGTGCATCAAAGATATCCCATGAAGGGACCAGTGCACCAAAGATATCCCATGAAGGGACCAGTGCACCAAAGATATCCCATGAAGGGACTGATATCCCATGAAGGGACCAGTGCATCAAAGATATCCCATGAAGGGACAGATATCCCATGAAGGGACCAGTGCATCAAATATATTCCATGAAGGGACCAGTGCACCAAGTTTAGCCCATGAAGGGACAGATATTCCATGAAGGGACCAGTGCATCAAAGATATCCCATGAAGGGACAGATATCCCATGAAAGGACCAGTGCACCAAAGATATCCCATGAAGGGACCAGTGCATCAAAGATATCCCATGAAGGGACAGATATCCCATGAAGGGACCAGTGCATCAAAGATATCCCATGAAGGGACAGATATCCCATGAAGGGACCGTGCATCAAAGATATCCCATGAAGGGACCAGTGCACAAAAGATATCCCATGAAGGGACAGATATCCCATGAAGGGACCAGTG
The DNA here is from genome assembly GCF_964263255.1 of Lissotriton vulgaris. Classification (NCBI taxonomy): domain Eukaryota; kingdom Metazoa; phylum Chordata; class Amphibia; order Caudata; family Salamandridae; genus Lissotriton; species Lissotriton vulgaris. The sequence continues at coordinate 471,702 of NW_028252696.1, read as the reverse complement.
CATCAAAGATATCCCATGAAGGGACAGATATCCCATGAAAGGACCAGTGCACCAAAGATATCCCATGAAGGGACCAGTGCATCAAAGATATCCCATGAAGGGACCAGTGCACCAAAGATATCCCATGAAGGGACCAGTGCACCAAAGATATCCCATGAAGGGACCAGTGCATCAAAGATATCCCATGAAGGGACCATTGCATCAAAGATATCCCATGAAGGGACAGATATCCCATGAAGGGACCAGTGCATCAAAGATATCCGATGAAGGGACAGATATCCCATGAAGGGACCAGTGCATCAAAGATATCCCATGAAGGGACCAGTGCACCAAGGTTAGCCCATGAAGGGACAGATATTCCATGAAGGGACCAGTGCATCAAAGATATCCCATGAAGGGACAGATATCCCATGAAAGGACCAGTGCACCAAAGATATCCCATGAAGGGACCAGTGCATCAAAGATATCCCATGAAGGGACAGATATCCCATGAAGGGACCAGTGCATCAAAGATATCCGATGAAGGGACAGATATCCCATGAAGGGACCAGTGCATCAAAGATATCCCATGAAGGGACCAGTGCACAAAAGATATCCCATGAAGGGACCAGTGCATCAAAGATATCCCATGAAGGGACCATTGCATCAAAGATATCCCATGAAGGGACCAGTGCATCAAAGACATCCCATGAAGGGACCAGTGCATCAAAGATATCCCATGAAGGGACCAGTGCATCAAAGATATCCCATGAAGGGACCAGTGCACAAAAGATATCCCATGAAGGGACAGATATCCCATGAAGGGACCAGTGCACGAAAGATATCCCATGAAGGGACAGATATCCCATGAAGGGACCAGTGCACAAAAGATATCCCATAAAGGGACAGATATCCCATGAAGGGACCAGTGCACCAAAGATATCCCATGAAGGGACAGATATCCCATGAAGGGACCAGTGCACCAAAGATATCCCATGAAGGGACCAGCGCATCAAAGATATCCCATGAAGGGACCAGTGCATCAAAGATATCCCATGAAGGGACCAGTGCACCAAAGATATCCCATGAAGGGACCAGTGCACCAAAGATATCCCATGAAGGGACCAGTGCACCAAAGATATCCCATGAAGGGACAGATATCCCAATAAGGGACCAGTGCACCAAAGATATCCCATGAACGGACCATGCACCAAAGATATCCCATGAAGGGACAGATATCCCATGAAGGGACCAGTGCATCAAAGATATCCCATGAAGGGACCAGTGCATCAAAGATATCCCATGAAGGGACCAGTGCATCAAAGATATCCCATGAAGGGACAGATATCCCATGAAGGGACCAGTGCATCAAAAATATCCCATGAAGGGACATATCCCATGAAGGGACCAGTTCACCAAAGATATCCCATGAAGGGACCAGTGCACAAAAGATATCCCATGAAGGGACCAGTGCACAAAAGATATCCCATGAAGGGACAGATATCCCATGAAGGGACCAGTGCACCAAAGATATCCCATAAAGGGACCGATATCCCATGAAGGGACCAGTGCACCAAAGATATCCCATGAAGGGACCAGTGCACCAACAATATCCCATGAAGGGACCATTGCATCAAAGATATCCCATGAAGGGACCAGTGCAAAGATATCCCATGAAGGGACCAGTGCATCAAAGATATCCCATGAAGGGACCAGTGCATCAAAGATATCCCATGAAGGGACCATTGCATCAAAGATATCCCATGAAGGGACAGATATCCCATGAAGGGACCAGTGCATCAAAGATATCCCATGAAGGGACAGATATCCCATGAAGGGACCAGTGCATCAAAAATATACCATGAAGGGACAGATATCCCATGAAGGGACCAGTGCATCAAAGATATCCCATGAAGGGACCAGTGCACAAAAGATATCCCATGAAGGGACAGATATCCCATGAAGGGACCAGTGCATCAAAGATATCCCATTAAGGGACAGATATCCCATGAAAGGACCAGTGCACCAAAGATATCCCATGAAGGGACCAGTGCATCAAAGATATCCCATGAAGGGACCAGTGCATCAAAGATATCCCATGAAGGGACCAGTGCATCAAAGATATCCCATGAAGGGACCAGTGCATCAAAGATATGCCATGAAGGGACCAGTGCACCAAAGATATCCCATTGAAGGGACTGATATCCCATGAAGGGACCAGTGCACCAAGGTTAGCCCATGAAGGGACAGATATTCCATGAAGGGACCAGTGCATCAAAGATATCCCATGAAGGGACAGATATCCCATGAAAGGACCAGTGCACCAAAGATATCCCATGAAGGGACCAGTGCATCAAAGATATCCCATGAAGGGACTGATATCCCATGAAGGGACCAGTGCACCAAGGTTAGCCCATGAAGGGACAGATATTCCATGAAGGGACCAGTGCATCAAAGATATCCCATGAAGGGACAGATATCCCATGAAAGGACCAGTGCACCAAAGATATCCCATGAAGGGACCAGTGCATCAAAGATATCCCATGAAGGGACAGATATCCCATGAAGGGACCAGTGCATCAAAGATATCCCATGAAGGGACCAGTGCACAAAAGATATCCCATGAAGGGACCAGTGCATCAAAGATATCCCATGAAGGGACCATTGCATCAAAGATATCCCATGAAGGGACCAGTGCATCAAAGACATCCCATGAAGGGACCAGTGCATCAAAGATATCCCATGAAGGGACCAGTGCACCAAAGATATCCCATGAAGGGACGGATATCCCATGAAGGGACCAGTGCACAAAAGATATCCCATGAAGGGACCAGTGCACAAAAGATATCCCATAAAGGGACAGATATCCCATGAAGGGACCAGTGCATCAAAGATCTCCCATGAAGGGACAGATATCCCATGAAGGGACCAGTGCATCAAAGATATCCCATGAAGGGACCAGTGCATCAATGACATCCCATGAAGGGACCAGTGCATCAAAGACATCCCATCAAGGGACCAGTGCACCAAAGATATCTATGAAGGGACCAGTGCACCAAAGATATCCCATGAAGGGACCAGTGCACCAAAGATATCCCATGAAGGGACCAGTGCACCAAAGATATCCCATGAAGGGACCAGTGCACCAAAGATATCCCATGAAGGGACAGATATCCCAATAAGGGACCAGTGCACCAAAGATATCCCATGAACGGACCATGCACCAAAGATATCCAATGAAGGGACAGATATCCCATGAAGGGACCAGTGCATCAAAGATATCCCATGAAGGGACCAGTGCATCAAAGATATCCCATGAAGGGACCAGTGCATCAAAGATATCCCATGAAGGGACCAGTGCATCAAAGATATCCCATGAAGGGACAGATCCCATGAAGGGACCAGTGCATCAAAGATATCCCATGAAGGGACAGATATCCCATGAAGGGACCAGTTCACCAAAGATATCCCATGAAGGGACCAGTGCATCAATGATATCCCATGAAGGGACCAGTGCATCAAAGATATCCCATGAAGGGACCAGTGCATCAAAGATATCCCATGAAGGGACCAGTGCATCAAAGATATCCCATGAAGGGACCAGTGCATCAAAGATATCCCATGAAGGGACAGATATCCCATGAAGGGACCAGTGCACAAAAGATATCCCATGAAGGGACCAGTGCACAAAAGATATCCCATGAAGGGACAGATATCCCATGAAGGGACCAGTGCACCAAAGATAACCCATAAAGGGACAGATATCCCATGAAGGGACCAGTGCACCAAAGATAACCCATAAAGGGACTGATATCCCATGAAGGGACCAGTGCACCAAAGATATCCCATGAAGGGACAGATATCCCATGAAGGGACCAGTGCATCAAAAATATCCCATGAAGGGACAGATATCCCATGAAGGGACCAGTTCACCAAAGATATCCCATGAAGGGACCAGTGCACCAAAGATATCCCATGAAGGGACCAGTGCATCAAAGATATCCCATGAAGGGACCAGTGCATCAAAGATATCCCATGAAGGGACAGATATCCCATGAAGGGACCAGTGCACAAAAGATATCCCATGAAGGGACCAGTGCACAAACGATATCCCATGAAGGGACAGATATTCAATGAAGGGACCAGTGCACCAAAGATAACCCATAAAGGGACCGATATCCCATGAAGGGACCAGTGCACCAAAGATATCCCATGAAGGGACAGATATCCCATGAAGGGACCAGTGCACCAAAGATATCCCATGAAGGGACCAGTGCACCAAAGATATCCCATGAAGGGACCAGTGCACCAAAGATATCCCATGAAGGGACCAGTGCATCAAAGATATCCCATGAAGGGACCAGTGCATCAAAGATATCCCATGAAGGGACCAGTGCATCAAAGATATCCCATGAAGGGACCAGTGAATCAAAGATATCCCATGAAGGGACAGATATCCCATCAAGGGACCAGTGCACAAAAGATATCCCATGAAGGGACAGATATCCCATGAAGGGACCAGTGCACCAAAGATATCCCATAAAGGGACCGATATCCCATGAAGGGACCAGTGCACCAAAGATATCCCATGAAGGGACAGATATCCCATCAAGGGACCAGTGCACAAAAGATATCCCATGAAGGGACAGATATCCCATGAAGGGACCAGTGCACAAAAGATATCCCATGAAGGGACAGATATCCCATGAAGGGACCAGTGCACCAAAGATATCCCATAAAGGGACAGATATCCCATGAAGGGACCAGTGCACAAAAGATATCCCATGAAGGGACTAGTGCATCAAAGATATCCCATGAAGGGACCATTGCATCAAAGATATCCAATGAAGGGACCAGGCATCAAAGACATCCCATGAAGGGACCAGTGCACCAAAGATATCCCATGAAGGGACCAGTGCACCAAAGATATCCCACGAAGGGACAGATATCCCATGAAGGGACCAGTGCACCAAAGATATCCCATAAAGGGACAGATATCCCATGAAGGGACCAGTGCACCAAAGATATCCCATGAAGGGACCAGTGCATCAAAGATATCCCATGAAGGGACCAGTGCATCAAAGATATCCCATGAAGGGACCAGTGCATCAAAGATATCCCATGAAGGGACCAGTGCATCAAAGATATCCCATGAAGGGACAGATATCCCATCAAGGGACCAGTGCACAAAAGATATCCCATGAAGGGACCAGTGCACAAAAGATATCCCATGAAGGGACAGATATCCCATGAATGGACCAGTGCACCAAAGATATCCCATAAAGGGACCGATATCCCATGAAGGGACCAGTGCACCAGAGATATCCCATGAAGGGACCAGTGCACCAAAGATATCCCATGAAGGGACAGATATCCCAATAAGGGACCAGTGCACCAAAGATATCCCATGAACGGACCATGCACCAAAGATATCCCATGAAGGGACAGATATCCCATGAAGGGACCAGTGCATCAAAGATATCCCATGAAGGGACCAGTGCATCAAAGATATCCCATGAAGGGACCAGTGCATCAAAGATATCCCATGAAGGGACCAGTGCATCAAAGATATCCCATGAAGGGACCAGTGCATCAAAGATATCCCATGAAGGGACCAGTGCATCAAAGATATCCCATGAAGGGACAGATATCCCATGAAGGGACCAGTGCACAAAAGATATCCCATGAAGGGACCAGTGCACAAAAGATATCCCATGAAGGGACAGATATCCCATGAAGGGACCAGTGCACCAAAGATATCCCATAAAGGGACCGATATCCCATGAAGGGACCAGTGCACCAAAGATATCCCATGAAGGGACCAGTGCACCAACGATATCCCATGAAGGGACCATTGCATCAAAGATATCCCATGAAGGGACCAGTGCATCAAAGATATCTCATGAAGGGACCAGTGCATCAAAGACATCCCATGAAGGGACCAGTGCATCAAAGATATCCCATGAAGGGACAGATATCCCATGAAGGGACCAGTGCACCAAAGATATCTCATAAAGGGACCGATATCCCATGAAGGGACCAGTGCACCAAAGATATCCCATGAAGGGACAGATATCCCATGAAGGGACCAGTGCACCAAAGATATCCCATGAAGGGACAGATATCCCATGAAGGGACCAGTGCACCAAAGATATCCCATGAAGGGACAGATATCCCATGAAGGGACCAGTGCACCAAAGATATCCCATAAAGGGACAGATATCCCATGAAGGGACCAGTGCACCAAAGATATCCCATAAAGGGATAGATAACCCATGAAGGGACCAGTGCACACAAGATATCCCATGAAGGGACTAGTGCATCAAAGATATCCCATGAAGGGACCATTGCATCAAAGATATCCCATGAAGGGACCAGTGCATCAAAGACATCCCTTGAAGGGACCAGTGCACCAAAGATATCCCATGAAGGGACCAGTGCACCAAAGATATCCCATGAAGGGACAGATATCCCATGAAGGGACCAGTGCACCAAAGATATTCCATAAAGGGACAGATATCCCATGAAGGGACCAGTGCACCAAAGATATCCCCTAAAAGGGACCGATATCCCATGAAGGGACCAGTGCATTATAGATATCCCATGAAGGGACAGATATCCCATGAAGGGACCAGCGCACCAAAGATATCCCATGAAGGGACCAGTGCATCAAAGATATCCCATGAAGGGACCAGTGCACCAAAGATATCCCATGAAGGGACCAGTGCACCAAAGATATCCCATGAAGGGACTGATATCCCATGAAGGGACCAGTGCATCAAAGATATCCCATGAAGGGACAGATATCCCATGAAGGGACCAGTGCATCAAAGATATCCCATGAAGGGACAGATATCCCATGAAGGGACCAGTGCATCAAAGATATCCCATGAAGGGACCAGTGCCCCAAGGTTAGCCCATGAAGGGACAGATATTCCATGAAGGGACCAGTGCATCAAAGATATCCCATGAAGGGACAGATATCCCATGAAGGGACCAGTGCATCAAAGATATCCCATGAAGGGACCAGTGCCCCAAGGTTAGCCCATGAAGGGACAGATATCCCATGAAGGGACCAGTGCATCAATGATATCCCATGAAGGGACCAGTGCATCAAAGATATCCCATGAAGGGACCAGTGCATCAAAGATATCCCATGAAGGGACCAGTGCATCAAAGATATCCCATGAAGGGACAGATATCCCATGAAGGGACCAGTTCACCAAAGATATCCCATGAAGGGACCAGTGCACCAAAGATATCCCATGAAGGGACCAGTGCATCAAAGATATCCCATGAAGGGACCAGTGCATCAAAGATATCCCATGAAGGGACAGATATCCCATGAAGGGACCAGTGCACAAAAGATATCCCATGAAGGGACCAGTGCACAAACGATATCCCATGAAGGGACAGATATTCAATGAAGGGACCAGTGCACCAAAGATAACCCATAAAGGGACCGATATCCCATGAAGGGACCAGTGCACCAAAGATATCCCATGAAGGGACAGATATCCCATGAAGGGACCAGTGCACCAAAGATATCCCATGAAGGGATCAGTGCACCAAAGATATCCCATGAAGGGACCAGTGCACCAAAGATATCCCATGAAGGGACCAGTGCATCAAAGATATCCCATGAAGGGACCAGTGCATCAAAGATATCCCATGAAGGGACCAGTGCATCAAAGATATCCCATGAAGGGACAGATATCCCATCAAGGGACCAGTGCACAAAAGATATCCCATGAAGGGACAGATATCCCATGAAGGGACCAGTGCACCAAAGATATCCCATAAAGGGACCGATATCCCATGAAGGGACCAGTGCACCAAAGATATCCCATGAAGGGACAGATATCCCATCAAGGGACCAGTGCACAAAAGATATCCCATGAAGGGACAGATATCCCATGAAGGGACCAGTGCACAAAAGATATCCCATGAAGGGACAGATATCCCATGAAGGGACCAGTGCACCAAAGATATCCCATAATGGGACAGATATCCCATGAAGGGACCAGTGCACAAAAGATATCCCATGAAGGGACTAGTGCATCAAAGATATCCCATGAAGGGACCATTGCATCAAAGATATCCAATGAAGGGACCAGGCATCAAAGACATCCCATGAAGGGACCAGTGCACCAAAGATATCCCATGAAGGGACCAGTGCACCAAAGATATCCCACGAAGGGACAGATATCCCATGAAGGGACCAGTGCACCAAAGATATCCCATAAAGGGACAGATATCCCATGAAGGGACCAGTGCACCAAAGATATCCCATGAAGGGACCAGTGCATCAAAGATATCCCATGAAGGGACCAGTGCATCAAAGATATCCCATGAAGGGACCAGTGCATCAAAGATATCCCATGAAGGGACCAGTGCATCAAAGATATCCCATGAAGGGACAGATATCCCATCAAGGGACCAGTGCACAAAAGATATCCCATGAAGGGACCAGTGCACAAAAGATATCTCATGAAGGGACAGATATCCCATGAAGGGACCAGTGCACCAAAGATATCCCATAAAGGGACCGATATCCCATGAAGGGACCAGTGCACCAGAGATATCCCATGAAGGGACCAGTGCACCAAAGATATCCCATGAAGGGACAGATATCCCAATAAGGGACCAGTGCACCAAAGTTATATCCCATGAACGGACCATGCACCAAAGATATCCCATGAAGGGACAGATATCCCATGAAGGGACCAGTGCATCAAAGATATCCCATGAAGGGACCAGTGCATCAAAGATATCCCATGAAGGGACCAGTGCATCAAAGATATCCCATGAAGGGACCAGTGCATCAAAGATATCCCATGAAGGGACCAGTGCATCAAAGATATCCCATGAAGGGACAGATATCCCATGAAGGGACCAGTGCACAAAAGATATCCCATGAAGGGACCAGTGCACAAAAGATATCCCATGAAGGGACAGATATCCCATGAAGGGACCAGTGCACCAAAGATATCCCATAAAGGGACCGATATCCCATGAAGGGACCAGTGCACCAAAGATATCCCATGAAGGGACCAGTGCACCAACGATATCCCATGAAGGGACCATTGCATCAAAGATATCCCATGAAGGGACCAGTGCATCAAAGATATCTCATGAAGGGACCAGTGCATCAAAGACATCCCATGAAGGGACCAGTGCATCAAAGATATCCCATGAAGGGACAGATATCCCATGAAGGGACCAGTGCACCAAAGATATCTCATAAAGGGACCGATATCCCATGAAGGGACCAGTGCACAAAAGATATCCCATGAAGGGACAGATATCCCATGAAGGGACCAGTGCACCAAAGATATCCCATGAAGGGACTAGTGCATCAAAGATATCCCATGAAGGGACCATTGCATCAAAGATATCCCATGAAGGGACCAGTGCATCAAAGACATCCCATGAAGGGACCAGTGCACCAAAGATATCCCATGAAGGGACCAGTGCACCAAAGATATCCCATGAAGGGACAGATATCCCATGAAGGGACCAGTGCACCAAAGATATCCCATGAAGGGACAGATATCCCATGAAGGGACCAGTGCACCAAAGATATCCCATAAAGGGACAGATATCCCATGAAGGGACCAGTGCACCAAAGATATCCCATAAAGGGATAGATAACCCATGAAGGGACCAGAGCACACAAGATATCCCATGAAGGGACTAGTGCATCAAAGATATCCCATGAAGGGACCATTGCATCAAAGATATCCCATGAAGGGACCAGTGCATCAAAGACATCCCATGAAGGGACCAGTGCACCAAAGATATCCCATGAAGGGACCAGTGCACCAAAGATATCCCATGAAGGGACAGATATCCCATGAAGGGACCAGTGCACCAAAGATATTCCATAAAGGGACAGATATCCCATGAAGGGACCAGTGCACCAAAGATATCCCCTAAAAGGGACCGATATCCCATGAAGGGACCAGTGCATTATAGATATCCCATGAAGGGACCATTGCATCAAAGATATCCCATGAAGGGACCAGTGCATCAAAGACATCCCATGAAGGGACCAGTGCATCAAAGATATCCCATGAAGGGACCAGTGCACCAAAGATATCCCATGAAGGGACGGATATCCCATGAAGGGACCAGTGCACAAAAGATATCCCATGAAGGGACCAGTGCACAAAAGATATCCCATAAAGGGACAGATATCCCATGAAGGGACCAGTGCATCAAAGATCTCCCATGAAGGGACAGATATCCCATGAAGGGACCAGTGCATCAAAGATATCCCATGAAGGGACCAGTGCATCAATGACATCCCATGAAGGGACCAGTGCATCAAAGACATCCCATCAAGGGACCAGTGCACCAAAGATATCTATGAAGGGACCAGTGCACCAAAGATATCCCATGAAGGGACCAGTGCACCAAAGATATCCCATGAAGGGACCAGTGCACCAAAGATATCCCATGAAGGGACCAGTGCACCAAAGATATCCCATGAAGGGACAGATATCCCAATAAGGGACCAGTGCACCAAAGATATCCCATGAACGGACCATGCACCAAAGATATCCCATGAAGGGACAGATATCCCATGAAGGGACCAGTGCATCAAAGATATCCCATGAAGGGACCAGTGCATCAAAGATATCCCATGAAGGGACCAGTGCATCAAAGATATCCCATGAAGGGACCAGTGCATCAAAGATATCCCATGAAGGGACAGATCCCATGAAGGGACCAGTGCATCAAAGATATCCCATGAAGGGACAGATATCCCATGAAGGGACCAGTTCACCAAAGATATCCCATGAAGGGACCAGTGCATCAATGATATCCCATGAAGGGACCAGTGCATCAAAGATATCCCATGAAGGGACCAGTGCATCAAAGATATCCCATGAAGGGACCAGTGCATCAAAGATATCCCATGAAGGGACCAGTGCATCAAAGATATCCCATGAAGGGACAGATATCCCATGAAGGGACCAGTGCACAAAAGATATCCCATGAAGGGACCAGTGCACAAAAGATATCCCATGAAGGGACAGATATCCCATGAAGGGACCAGTGCACCAAAGATAACCCATAAAGGGACAGATATCCCATGAAGGGACCAGTGCACCAAAGATAACCCATAAAGGGACCGATATCCCATGAAGGGACCAGTGCACCAAAGATATCCCATGAAGGGACAGATATCCCATGAAGGGACCAGTGCATCAAAAATATCCCATGAAGGGACAGATATCCCATGAAGGGACCAGTTCACCAAAGATATCCCATGAAGGGACCAGTGCACCAAAGATATCCCATGAAGGGACCAGTGCATCAAAGATATCCCATGAAGGGACCAGTGCATCAAAGATATCCCATGAAGGGACAGATATCCCATGAAGGGACCAGTGCACAAAAGATATCCCATGAAGGGACCAGTGCACAAACGATATCCCATGAAGGGACAGATATTCAATGAAGGGACCAGTGCACCAAAGATAACCCATAAAGGGACCGATATCCCATGAAGGGACCAGTGCACCAAAGATATCCCATGAAGGGACAGATATCCCATGAAGGGACCAGTGCACCAAAGATATCCCATGAAGGGACCAGTGCACCAAAGATATCCCATGAAGGGACCAGTGCACCAAAGATATCCCATGAAGGGACCAGTGCATCAAAGATATCCCATGAAGGGACCAGTGCATCAAAGATATCCCATGAAGGGACCAGTGCATCAAAGATATCCCATGAAGGGACCAGTGCATCAAAGATATCCCATGAAGGGACAGATATCCCATCAAGGGACCAGTGCACAAAAGATATCCCATGAAGGGACAGATATCCCATGAAGGGACCAGTGCACCAAAGATATCCCATAAAGGGACCGATATCCCATGAAGGGACCAGTGCACCAAAGATATCCCATGAAGGGACAGATATCCCATCAAGGGACCAGTGCACAAAAGATATCCCATGAAGGGACAGATATCCCATGAAGGGACCAGTGCACAAAAGATATCCCATGAAGGGACAGATATCCCATGAAGGGACCAGTGCACCAAAGATATCCCATAAAGGGACAGATATCCCATGAAGGGACCAGTGCACAAAAGATATCCCATGAAGGGACTAGTGCATCAAAGATATCCCATGAAGGGACCATTGCATCAAAGATATCCAATGAAGGGACCAGGCATCAAAGACATCCCATGAAGGGACCAGTGCACCAAAGATATCCCATGAAGGGACCAGTGCACCAAAGATATCCCACGAAGGGACAGATATCCCATGAAGGGACCAGTGCACCAAAGATATCCCATAAAGGGACAGATATCCCATGAAGGGACCAGTGCACCAAAGATATCCCATGAAGGGACCAGTGCATCAAAGATATCCCATGAAGGGACCAGTGCATCAAAGATATCCCATGAAGGGACCAGTGCATCAAAGATATCCCATGAAGGGACCAGTGCATCAAAGATATCCCATGAAGGGACAGATATCCCATCAAGGGACCAGTGCACAAAAGATATCCCATGAAGGGACCAGTGCACAAAAGATATCCCATGAAGGGACAGATATCCCATGAAGGGACCAGTGCACCAAAGATATCCCATAAAGGGACCGATATCCCATGAAGGGACCAGTGCACCAGAGATATCCCATGAAGGGACCAGTGCACCAAAGATATCCCATGAAGGGACAGATATCCCAATAAGGGACCAGTGCACCAAAGATATCCCATGAACGGACCATGCACCAAAGATATCCCATGAAGGGACAGATATCCCATGAAGGGACCAGTGCATCAAAGATATCCCATGAAGGGACCAGTGCATCAAAGATATCCCATGAAGGGACCAGTGCATCAAAGATATCCCATGAAGGGACCAGTGCATCAAAGATATCCCATGAAGGGACCAGTGCATCAAAGATATCCCATGAAGGGACCAGTGCATCAAAGATATCCCATGAAGGGACAGATATCCCATGAAGGGACCAGTGCACAAAAGATATCCCATGAAGGGACCAGTGCACAAAAGATATCCCATGAAGGGACAGATATCCCATGAAGGGACCAGTGCACCAAAGATATCCCATAAAGGGACCGATATCCCATGAAGGGACCAGTGCACCAAAGATATCCCATGAAGGGACCAGTGCACCAACGATATCCCATGAAGGGACCATTGCATCAAAGATATCCCATGAAGGGACCAGTGCATCAAAGATATCTCATGAAGGGACCAGTGCATCAAAGACATCCCATGAAGGGACCAGTGCATCAAAGATATCCCATGAAGGGACAGATATCCCATGAAGGGACCAGTGCACCAAAGATATCTCATAAAGGGACCGATATCCCATGAAGGGACCAGTGCACCAAAGATATCCCATGAAGGGACAGATATCCCATGAAGGGACCAGTGCACCAAAGATATCCCATGAAGGGACAGATATCCCATGAAGGGACCAGTGCACCAAAGATATCCCATGAAGGGACAGATATCCCATGAAGGGACCAGTGCACCAAAGATATCCCATAAAGGGACAGATATCCCATGAAGGGACCAGTGCACCAAAGATATCCCATAAAGGGATAGATAACCCATGAAGGGACCAGTGCACACAAGATATCCCATGAAGGGACTAGTGCATCAAAGATATCCCATGAAGGGACCATTGCATCAAAGATATCCCATGAAGGGACCAGTGCATCAAAGACATCCCATGAAGGGACCAGTGCACCAAAGATATCCCATGAAGGGACCAGTGCACCAAAGATATCCCATGAAGGGACAGATATCCCATGAAGGGACCAGTGCACCAAAGATATTCCATAAAGGGACAGATATCCCATGAAGGGACCAGTGCACCAAAGATATCCCCTAAAAGGGACCGATATCCCATGAAGGGACCAGTGCATTATAGATATCCCATGAAGGGACAGATATCCCATGAAGGGACCAGCGCACCAAAGATATCCCATGAAGGGACCAGTGCATCAAAGATATCCCATGAAGTGACCAGTGCACCAAAGATATCCCATGAAGGGACCAGTGCACCAAAGATATCCCATGAAGGGACTGATATCCCATGAAGGGACCAGTGCATCAAAGATATCCCATGAAGGGACAGATATCCCATGAAGGGACCAGTGCATCAAAGATATCCCATGAAGGGACAGATATCCCATGAAGGGACCAGTGCATCAAAGATATCCCATGAAGGGACCAGTGCCCCAAGGTTAGCCCATGAAGGGACAGATATTCCATGAAGGGACCAGTGCATCAAAGATATCCCATGAAGGGACAGATATCCCATGAAGGGACCAGTGCATCAAAGATATCCCATGAAGGGTCCAGTGCCCCAAGGTTAGCCCATGAAGGGACAGATATCCCATGAAGGGACCAGTGCATCAATGATATCCCATGAAGGGACCAGTGCATCAAAGATATCCCATGAAGGGACCAGTGCATCAAAGATATCCCATGAAGGGACCAGTGCATCAAAGATATCCCATGAAGGGACAGATATCCCATGAAGGGACCAGTTCACCAAAGATATCCCATGAAGGGACCAGTGCATCAAAGATATCCCATGAAGGGACCAGTGCATCAAAGATATCCCATGAAGGGACAGATATCCCATGAAGGGACCAGTGCACAAAAGATATCCCATGAAGGGACCAGTGCACAAACGATATCCCATGAAGGGACAGATATTCAATGAAGGGACCAGTGCACCAAAGATAACCCATAAAGGGACCGATATCCCATGAAGGGACCAGTGCACCAAAGATATCCCATGAAGGGACAGATATCCCATGAAGGGACCAGTGCACCAAAGATATCCCATGAAGGGACCAGTGCACCAAAGATATCCCATGAAGGGACCAGTGCACCAAAGATATCCCATGAAGGGACCAGTGCATCAAAGATATCCCATGAAGGGACCAGTGCATCAAAGATATCCCATGAAGGGACCAGTGCATCAAAGATATCCCATGAAGGGACCAGTGCATCAAAGCTATCCCATGAAGGGACAGATATCCCATCAAGGGACCAGTGCACAAAAGATATCCCATGAAGGGACAGATATCCCATGAAGGGACCAGTGCACCAAAGATATCCCATAAAGGGACCGATATCCCATGAAGGGACCAGTGCACCAAAGATATCCCATGAAGGGACAGATTTCCCATCAAGGGACCAGTGCACAAAAGATATCCCATGAAGGGACAGATATCCCATGAAGGGACCAGTGCACAAAAGATATCCCATGAAGGGACAGATATCCCATGAAGGGACCAGTGCACCAAAGATATCCCATAAAGGGACAGATATCCCATGAAGGGACCAGTGCACAAAAGATATCCCATGAAGGGACTAGTGCATCAAAGATATCCCATGAAGGGACCATTGCATCAAAGATATCCAATGAAGGGACCAGGCATCAAAGACATCCCATGAAGGGACCAGTGCACCAAAGATATCCCATGAAGGGACCAGTGCACCAAAGATATCCCACGAAGGGACAGATATCCCATGAAGGGACCAGTGCACCAAAGATATCCCATAAAGGGACAGATATCCCATGAAGGGACCAGTGCACCAAAGATATCCCATGAAGGGACCAGTGCATCAAAGATATCCCATGAAGGGACCAGTGCATCAAAGATATCCCATGAAGGGACCAGTGCATCAAAGATATCCCATGAAGGGACCAGTGCATCAAAGATATCCCATGAAGGGACAGATATCCCATCAAGGGACCAGTGCACAAAAGATATCCCATGAAGGGACCAGTGCACAAAAGATATCCCATGAAGGGACAGATATCCCATGAAGGGACCAGTGCACCAAAGATATCCCATAAAGGGACCGATATCCCATGAAGGGACCAGTGCACCAGAGATATCCCATGAAGGGACCAGTGCACCAAAGATATCCCATGAAGGGACAGATATCCCAATAAGGGACCAGTGCACCAAAGATATCCCATGAACGGACCATGCACCAAAGATATCCCATGAAGGGACAGATATCCCATGAAGGGACCAGTGCATCAAAGATATCCCATGAAGGGACCAGTGCATCAAAGATATCCCATGAAGGGACCAGTGCATCAAAGATATCCCATGAAGGGACCAGTGCATCAAAGATATCCCATGAAGAGACCAGTGCATCAAAGATATCCCATGAAGGGACAGATATCCCATGAAGGGACCAGTGCACAAAAGATATCCCATGAAGGGACCAGTGCACAAAAGATATCCCATGAAGGGACAGATATCCCATGAAGGGACCAGTGCACCAAAGATATCCCATAAAGGGACCGATATCCCATGAAGGGACCAGTGCACCAAAGATATCCCATGAAGGGACCAGTGCACCAACGATATCCCATGAAGGGACCATTGCATCAAAGATATCCCATGAAGGGACCAGTGCATCAAAGATATCTCATGAAGGGACCAGTGCATCAAAGACATCCCATGAAGGGACCAGTGCATCAAAGATATCCCATGAAGGGACAGATATCCCATGAAGGGACCAGTGCACCAAAGATATCTCATAAAGGGACCGATATCCCATGAAGGGACCAGTGCACCAAAGATATCCCATGAAGGGACAGATATCCCATGAAGGGACCAGTGCACCAAAGATATCCCATGAAGGGACAGATATCCCATGAAGGGACCAGTGCACCAAAGATATCCCATGAAGGGACAGATATCCCATGAAGGGACCAGTGCACCAAAGATATCCCATAAAGGGACAGATATCCCATGAAGGGACCAGTGCACCAAAGATATCCCATAAAGGGATAGATAACCCATGAAGGGACCAGTGCACACAAGATATCCCATGAAGGGACTAGTGCATCAAAGATATCCCATGAAGGGACCATTGCATCAAAGATATCCCATGAAGGGACCAGTGCATCAAAGACATCCCATGAAGGGACCAGTGCACCAAAGATATCCCATGAAGGGACCAGTGCACCAAAGATATCCCATGAAGGGACAGATATCCCATGAAGGGACCAGTGCACCAAAGATATTCCATAAAGGGGCAGATATCCCATGAAGGGACCAGTGCACCAAAGATATCCCCTAAAAGGGACCGATATCCCATGAAGGGACCAGTGCATTATAGATATCCCATGAAGGGACAGATATCCCATGAAGGGACCAGCGCACCAAAGATATCCCATGAAGGGACCAGTGCATCAAAGATATCCCATGAAGGGACCAGTGCACCAAAGATATCCCATGAAGGGACCAGTGCACCAAAGATATCCCATGAAGGGACTGATATCCCATGAAGGGACCAGTGCATCAAAGATATCCCATGAAGGGACAGATATCCCATGAAGGGACCAGTGCATCAAAGATATCCCATGAAGGGACAGATATCCCATGAAGGGACCAGTGCATCAAAGATATCCCATGAAGGGACCAGTGCCCCAAGGTTAGCCCATGAAGGGACAGATATTCCATGAAGGGACCAGTGCATCAAAGATATCCCATGAAGGGACAGATATCCCATGAAGGGACCAGTGCATCAAAGATATCCCATGAAGGGACCAGTGCCCCAAGGTTAGCCCATGAAGGGACAGATATCCCATGAAGGGACCAGTGCATCAATGATATCCCATGAAGGGACCAGTGCATCAAAGATATCCCATGAAGGGACCAGTGCATCAAAGATATCCCATGAAGGGACCAGTGCATCAAAGATATCCCATGAAGGGACCAGTGCATCAAAGATATCCCATGAAGGGACCAGTGCATCAAAGATATCCCATGAAGGGACAGATATCCCATGAAGGGACCAGTGCACAAAAGATATCCCATGAAGGGACAGATATCCCATGAAGGGACCAGTGCACCAAAGATATCCCATAAAGGGACAGATATCCCACAAAGGGACCAGTGCACCAAAGATATCCCCTAAAAGGGACCGATATCCCATGAAGGGACCAGTGCATTATAGATATCCCATGAAGGGACAGATATCCCATGAAGGGACCAGTGCATCAAAGATATCCCATGAAGGGACCATTGCATCAAAGATATCCCATGAAGGGACCAGTGCATCAAAGACATCCCATGAAGGGACCAGTGCATCAAAGATATCCCATGAAGGGACCAGTGCATCAAAGATATCCCATGAAGGGACCAGTGCACCAAAGATATCCCATGAAGGGACAGATATCCCATGAAGGGACCAGTGCACAAAAGATATCCCATGAAGGGACAGATATCCCATGAAGGGACCAGTGCACAAAAGATATCCCATGAAGGGACAGATATCCCATGAAGGGACCAGTGCACAAAAGATATCCCATAAAGGGACAGATATCCCATGAAGGGACCAGTGCACCAAAGATATCCCATGAAGGGACAGATATCCCATGAAGGGACCAGTGCACCAAAGATATCCCATGAAGGGACCAGTGCACCAAAGATATCCCATGAAGGGACCAGTGCACCAAAGATATCCCATGAAGGGACCAGTGCACCAAAGATATCCCATGAAGGGACCAGTGCACCAAAGATATCCCATGAAGGGACAGATATCCCAATAAGGGACCAGTGCACCAAAGATATCCCATGAACGGACCATGCACCAAAGATATCCCATGAAGGGACAGATATCCCATGAAGGGACCAGTGCATCAAAGATATCCCATGAAGGGACCAGTGCATCAAAGATATCCCATGAAGGGACCAGTGCATCAAAGATATCCCATGAAGGGACAGATATCCCATGAAGGGACCAGTGCATCAAAAATATCCCATGAAGGGACAGATATCCCATGAAGGGACCAGTTCACCAAAGATATCCCATGAAGGGACCAGTGCATAAATGATATCCCATGAAGTGACCAGTGCATCAAAGATATCCCATGAAGGGACCAGTGCATCAAAGATATCCCATGAAGGGACCAGTGCATCAAAGATATCCCATGAAGGGACCAGTGCACAAAAGATATCCCATGAAGGGACAGATATCCCATGAAGGGACCAGTGCACCAAAGATATCCCATAAAGGGACCGATATCCCATGAAGGGACCAGTGCACCAAAGATATCCCATGAAGGGACAGATATCCCATGAAGGGACCAGTGCACCAAAGATATCCCATGAAGGGACCAGTGCATCAAAGATATCCCATGAAGGGACCAGTGCATCAAAGATATCCCATGAAGGGACCAGTGCATCAAAGATATCCCATGAAGGGACCAGTGCATCAAAGATATCCCATGAAGGGACCAGTGCATCAAAGATATCCCATGAAGGGACAGATATCCCATCAAGGGACCAGTGCACAAAAGATATCCCATGAAGGGACCAGTGCACAAAAGATATCCCATGAAGGGACAGATATCCCATGAAGGGACCAGTGCACCAAAGATATCCCATAAAGGGACCGATATCCCATGAAGGGACCAGTGCACCAAAGATATCCCATGAAGGGACCAGTGCACCAAAGATATCCCATGAAGGGACAGATATCCCAATAAGGGACCAGTGCACCAAAGATATCCCATGAACGGACCATGCACCAAAGATATCCCATGAAGGGACAGATATCCCATGAAGGGACCAGTGCATCAAAGATATCCCATGAAGGGGCCAGTGCATCAAAGATATCCCATGAAGGGACCAGTGCATCAAAGATATCCCATGAAGGGACAGATCCCATGAAGGGACCAGTGCATCAAAGATATCCCATGAAGGGACAGATATCCCATGAAGGGACCAGTTCACCAAAGATATCCCATGAAGGGACCAGTGCATCAATGATATCCCATGAAGGGACCAGTGCATCAAAGATATCCCATGAAGGGACCAGTGCATCAAAGATATCCCATGAAGGGACCAGTGCATCAAAGATATCCCATGAAGGGACAGATATCCCATGAAGGGACCAGTGCACAAAAGATATCCCATGAAGGGACCAGTGCACAAAAGATATCCCATGAAGGGACAGATATCCCATGAAGGGACCAGTGCACCAAAGATATCCCATGAAGGGACCAGTGCACCAACGATATCCCATGAAGGGACCATTGCATCAAAGATATCCCATGAAGGGACCAGTGCATCAAAGATATCCCATGAAAGGACCAGTGCATCAAAGATATCCCATGAAGGGACCAGTGCATCAAAGATATCCCATGAAGGGACCAGTGCATCAAAGATATCCCATGAAGGGACAGATATCCCCTCAAGGGACCAGTGCACAAAAGATATCCCATGAAGGGGCCAGTGCACAAAAGATATCCCATGAAGGGACCGATATCCCATGAAGGGACCAGTGCACCAAAGATATCCCATGAAGGGACAGATATCCCATGAAGGGACCAGTGCACCAAAGATATCCATGAAGGGACAGATATCCCATGAAGGGACCAGTGCACCAAAGATATCCCATGAAGGGACAGATATCCCATGAAGGGACCAGTGCACCAAAGATATCCCATAAAGGGACAGATATCCCATGAAGGGACCAGTGCACAAAAGATATCTAATGAAGGGACTAGTGCATCAAAGATATCCCATGAAGGGACCATTGCATCAAAGATATCCCATGAAGGGACCAGTGCATCAAAGACATCCCATGAAGGGACCAGTGCACCAAAGATATCCCATGAAGGGACCAATGCACCAAAGATATCCCATGAAGGGACCAGTGCACCAAAGATATCCCATGAAGGGACAGATATCCCATGAAGGGACCAGTGCACCAAAGATATTCCATAAAGGGACAGATATCCCATGAAGGGACCAGTGCACCAAAGATATCCCCTAAAAGGGACCGATATCCCATGAAGGGACCAGTGCATTATAGATATCCCATGAAGGGACCAGCGCACCAAAGATATCCCATGAAGGGACCAGTGCATCAAAGATATTCCATGAAGGGACCAGTGCACCAAAGATATCCCATGAAGGGACCAGTGCATCAAAGATATCCCATGAAGGGACTGATATCCCATGAAGGGACCAGTGCATCAAAAGGGACCAGTGCATCAAAGATATCCCATGAAGGGACCAGTGCACCAAGGTTAGCCCATGAAGGGACAGATATTCCATGAAGGGACCAGTGCATCAAAGATATCCCATGAAGGGACCAGTGCATCAAAGATATTCCATGAAGGGACCAGTGCACCAAGGTTAGCCCATGAAGGGACAGATATTCCATGAAGGGACCAGTGCATCAAAGATATCCCATGAAGGGACAGATATCCCATGAAAGGACCAGTGCACCAAAGATATCCCATGAAGGGACCAGTGCATCAAAGATATCCCATGAAGGGACAGATATCCCATGAAGGGACCAGTGCATCAAAGATATCCCATGAAGGGACAGATATCCCATGAAAGGACCAGTGCACCAAAGATATCCCATGAAGGGACCAGTGCATCAAAGATATCCCATGAAGGGACCATTGCATCAAAGATATCCCAGGAAGGGACCAGTGCATCAAAGACATCCCATGAAGGGACCAGTGCATCAAAGACATCCCATGAAGGGACCAGTGCACCAAAGATATCCCATGAAGGGACCAGTGCACCAAAGATATCCCATGAAGGGACCAGTGCACCAAAGATATCCCATGAAGGGACCAGTGCACCAAAGATATCACATGAAGGGACAGATATCCCAATAAGGGACCAGTGCACCAAAGATATCCCATGAACGGACCATGCACCAAAGATATCCCATGAAGGGACAGATATCCCATGAAGGGACCAGTACATCAAAGATATCCCATGAAGGGACCAGTGCATCAAAGATATCCCATGAAGGGACCAGTGCATCAAAGATATCCTATGAAGGGACAGATCCCATGAAGGGACCAGTGCATCAAAGATATCCCATGAAGGGACAGATATCCCATGAAGGGACCAGTTCACCAAAGATATCCCATGAAGGGACCAGTGCATCAATGATATCCCATGAAGGGACCAGTGCATCAAAGATATCCCATGAAGGGACCAGTGCATGAAAGATATCCCATGAAGGGACCAGTGCATCAAAGATATCCCATGAAGGGACCAGTGCATCAAAGATATCCCATGAAGGGACAGATATCCCATGAAGGGACCAGTGCACAAAAGATATCCCATGAAGGGACCAGTGCACAAAAGATATCCCATGAAGGGACAGATATCCCATGAAGGGACCAGTGCACCAAAGATAACCCATAAAGGGACCGATATCCCATGAAGGGACCAGTGCACCAAAGATATCCCATGAAGGGACAGATATCCCATGAAGGGACCAGTGCACCAAAGATATCCCATGAAGGGACCATTGCATCAAAGATATCCCATGAAGGGACCAGTGCATCAAAGATATCCCATGAAGGGCCCAGTGCATCAAAGATATCCCATGAAGGGACCAGTGCATCCAAGATATCCCATGAAGGGACAGATATCCCATGAAGGGACCAGTGCACCAAAGATATCCCATAAAGGGACCGATATCCCATGAAGGGACCAGTGCATCAAAGATATCCCATGAAGGGACCAGTGCATCAAAGATATCCCATGAAGGGACCAGTGCATCAAAGATATCCCATGAAGGGACCATTGCATCAAAGATATCCCATGAAGGGACAGATATCCCATGAAGGGACCAGTGCACAAAAGATATCCCATGAAGGGACCAGTGCACAAAAGATATCCCATGAAGGGACAGATATCCCACGAAGGGACCAGTGCACCAAAGATATCCCATGAAGGGACAGATATCCCATGAAGGGACCAGTGCACCAAAGATATCCCATAAAGGGACAGATATCCCATGAAGGGACCAGTGCACAAAAGATATCCCATGAAGGGACTAGTGCATCAAATGTATCCCATGAAGGGACCATTGCATCAAAGATATCCCATGAAGGGACCAGTGCATCAAAGACATCCCATGAAGGGACCAGTGCACCAAAGATATCCCATAAGGGACCAGTGCACCAAAGATATCCCATGAAGGGACAGATATCCCATGAAGGGACCAGTGCACCAAAGATATCCCATAAAGGGACAGATATCCCATGAAGGGACCAGTGCACCAAAGATATCCCCTAAAAGGGACCGATATCCCATGAAGGGACCAGTGCATTATAGATATCCCATGAAGGGACAGATATCCCATGAAGGGACCAGTGCATCAAAGATATCCCATGAAGGGACCATTGCAAAGATATCCCATGAAGGGACCAGTGCATCAAAGACATCCCATGAAGGAACCAGTGCATCAAAGATATCCCATGAAGGGACCAGTGCACCAAAGATATCCCATGAAGGGACCAGTGCACCAAAGATATCCCATGAAGGGACTGATATCCCATGAAGGGACCAGTGCATCAAAGATATCCCATGAAGGGACAGATATCCCATGAAGGGACCAGTGCATCAAAGATATCCCATGAAGGGACCAGTGCACCAAGTTTAGCCCATGAAGGGACAGATATTCCATGAAGGGACCAGTGCATCAAAGATATCCCATGAAGGGACAGATATCCCATGAAAGGACCAGCGCACCAAAGATATCCCATGAAGGGACCAGTGCATCAAAGATATCCCATGAAGGGACAGATATCCCATGAAGGGACCAGTGCATCAAAGATATCCCATGAAGGGACAGATATCCCATGAAAGGACCAGTGCACCAAAGATATCCCATGAAGGGCCCAGTGCATCAAAGATATCCCATGAAGGGACCAGTGCACCAAAGATATCCCATGAAGGGACCAGTGCATCAAAGATATCCCATGAAGGGACCAGTGCACAAAAGATATCCCATGAAGGGACAGATATCCCATGAAGGGACCAGTGCATCAAAGATATCCCATGAAGGGACAGATATCCCATGAAAGGACCAGTGCACCAAAGATATCCCATGAAGGGCCCAGTGCATCAAAGATATCCCATGAAGGGACCAGTGCACCAAAGATATCCCATGAAGGGACCAGTGCATCAAAGATATCCCATGAAGGGACCAGTGCATCAAAGATATCCCATGAAGGGACCATTGCATCAAAGATATCCCATGAAGGGACAGATATCCCATGAAGGGACCAGTGCATCAAAGATATCCCATGAAGGGACAGATATCCCATGAAGGGACCAGTGCATCAAAGATATCCCATGAAGGGACAGATATCCCATGAAGGGACCAGTGCATCAAAGATATCCCATGAAGGGACCAGTGCACAAAAGATATCCCATGAAGGGACAGATATCCCATGAAGGGACCAGCGCATCAAAGATATCCCATTAAGGGA
This sequence comes from Lissotriton vulgaris, assembly GCF_964263255.1. Lineage (NCBI taxonomy): Eukaryota > Metazoa > Chordata > Amphibia > Caudata > Salamandridae > Lissotriton > Lissotriton vulgaris. Next base: position 447,417 of record NW_028252696.1, on the reverse strand, counting down.
CAGATATCCCATGAAAGGACCAGTGCACCAAAGATATCCCATGAAGGGGCCAGTGCATCAAAGATATCCCATGAAGGGACCAGTGCATCAAAGATATCCCATGAAGGGACCAGTGCATCAAAGATATCCCATGAAGGGACCAGTGCACCAAAGATATCCCATTGAAGGGACTGATATCCCATGAAGGGACCAGTGCACCAAGGTTAGCCCATGAAGGGACAGATATTCCATGAAGGGACCAGTGCATCAAAGATATCCCATGAAGGGACAGATATCCCATGAAAGGACCAGTGCACCAAAGATATCCCATGAAGGGACCAGTGCATCAAAGATATCCCATAAAGGGACAGATATCCCATGAAGGGACCAGTGCATCAAAGATATCCCATGAAGGGACCAGTGCACAAAAGATATCCCATGAAGGGACCAGTGCATCAAAGATATCCCATGAAGGGACCATTGCATCAAAGATATCCCATGAAGGGACCAGTGCATCAAAGACATCCCATGAAGGGACCAGTGCATCAAAGATATCCCATGAAGGGACCAGTGCACCAAAGATATCCCATGAAGGGACAGATATCCCATGAAGGGACCAGTGCACAAAAGATATCCCATGAAGGGACAGATATCCCATGAACGGACCAGTGCACGAAAGATATCCCATGAAGGGACAGATATCTCATGAAGGGACCAGTGCACAAAAGATATCCCATAAAGGGACAGATATCCCATGAAGGGACCAGTGCACCAAAGATATCCCATGAAGGGACAGATATCCCATGAAGGGACCAGTGCACCAAAGATATCCCATGAAGGGACCAGTGCATCAAAGATATCCCATGAAGGGACCAGTGCATCAAAGATATCCCATGAAGGGACCAGTGCACCAAAGATATCCCATGAAGGGACCAGTGCACCAAAGATATCCCATGAAGGGACCAGTGCACCAAAGATATCCAGTGAAGGGACAGATATCCCAATAAGGGACCAGTGCACCAAAGATATCCCATGAACGGACCATGCACCAAAGATATCCCATGAAGGGACAGATATCCCATGAAGGGACCAGTGCATCAAAGATATCCCATGAAGGGACCAGTGCATCAAAGATATCCCATGAAGGGACAGATATCCCATGAAGGGACCAGTGCATCAAAAATATCCCATGAAGGGACAGATATCCCATGAAGGGACCAGTTCACCAAAGATATCCCATGAAGGGACCAGTGCATAAATGATATCCCATGAAGTGACCAGTGCATCAAAGATATCCCATGAAGGGACCAGTGCATCAAAGATATCCCATGAAGGGACCAGTGCATCAAAGATATCCCATGAAGGGACCAGTGCATCAAAGATATCCCATGAAGGGACCAGTGCATAAATGATATCCCATGAAGTGACCAGTGCATCAAAGATATCCCATGAAGGGACCAGTGCATCAAAGATATCCCATGAAGGGACCAGTGCATCAAAGATATCCCATGAAGGGACCAGTGCATCAGAGATATCCCATGAAGGGACAGATATCCCATGAAGGGACCAGTGCATCAAAGATATCCCATGAAGGGACCAGTGCACAAAAGATATCCCATAAAGGGACCGATATCCCATGAAGGGGCCAGTGCACCAAAGATATCCCATGAAGGGACAGATATCCCATGAAGGGACCAGTGCACCAAAGTTATCCCATGAAGGGACCAGTGCATCAAAGATATCCCATGAAGGGACCAGTGCATCAAAGATATCCCATGAAGGGACCAGTGCATCAAAGATATCCCATGAAGGGACCAGTGCATCAAAGATATCCCATGAAGGGACCAGTGCATCAAAGATATCCCATGAAGGGACCAGTGCATCAAAGATATCCCATGAAGGGACAGATATCCCATCAAGGGACCAGTGCACAAAAGATATCCCATGAAGGGACCAGTGCACAAAAGATATCCCATGAAGGGACAGATATCCCATGAAGGGACCAGTGCACCAAAGATATCCCATAAAGGGACTGATATCCCATGAAGGGACCAGTGCACCAGAGATATCCCATGAAGGGACCAGTGCACCAAAGATATCCCATGAAGGGACAGATATCCCAATAAGGGACCAGTGCACCAAAGATATCCCATGAACGGACCATGCACCAAAGATATCCCATGAAGGGACAGATATCCCATGAAGGGACCAGTGCATCAAAGATATCCCATGAAGGGACCAGTGCATCAAAGATATCCCATGAAGGGACCAGTGCATCAAAGATATCCCATGAAGGGACCAGTGCATCAAAGATATCCCATGAAGGGACAGATCCCATGAAGGGACCAGTGCATCAAAGATATCCCATGAAGGGACAGATATCCCATGAAGGGACCAGTTCACCAAAGATATCCCATGAAGGGACCAGTGCATCAATGATATCCCATGAAGGGACCAGTGCATCAAAGATATCCCATGAAGGGACCAGTGCATCAAAGATATCCCATGAAGGGACCAGTGCATCAAAGATATCCCATGAAGGGACCAGTGCATCAAAGATATCCCATGAAGGGACCAGTGCATCAAAGATATCCCATGAAGGGACAGATATCCCATGAAGGGACCAGTGCACAAAAGATATCCCATGAAGGGACCAGTGCACAAAAGATATCCCATGAAGGGACAGATATCCCATGAAGGGACCAGTGCACCAAAGATATCCCATAAAGGGACCGATATCCCATGAAGGGACCAGTGCACCAAAGATATCCCATGAAGGGACCAGTGCACCAACGATATCCCATGAAGGGACCATTGCATCAAAGATATCCCATGAAGGGACCAGTGCATCAAAGATATCTCATGAAGGGACCAGTGCATCAAAGACATCCCATGAAGGGACCAGTGCATCAAAGATATCCCATGAAGGGACAGATATCCCATGAAGGGACCAGTGCACCAAAGATATCTCATAAAGGGACCGATATCCCATGAAGGGACCAGTGCACCAAAGATATCCCATGAAGGGACAGATATCCCATGAAGGGACCAGTGCACCAAAGATATCCCATGAAGGGACAGATATCCCATGAAGGGACCAGTGCACCAAAGATATCCCATGAAGGGACAGATATCCCATGAAGGGACCAGTGCACCAAAGATATCCCATAAAGGGATAGATAACCCATGAAGGGACCAGTGCACACAAGATATCCCATGAAGGGACTAGTGCATCAAAGATATCCCATGAAGGGACCATTGCATCAAAGATATCCCATGAAGGGACCAGTGCATCAAAGACATCCCATGAAGGGACCAGTGCACCAAAGATATCCCATGAAGGGACCAGTGCACCAAAGATATCCCATGAAGGGACAGATATCCCATGAAGGGACCAGTGCACCAAAGATATTCCATAAAGGGACAGATATCCCATGAAGGGACCAGTGCACCAAAGATATCCCCTAAAAGGGACCGATATCCCATGAAGGGACCAGTGCATTATAGATATCCCATGAAGGGACAGATATCCCATGAAGGGACCAGCGCACCAAAGATATCCCATGAAGGGACCAGTGCATCAAAGATATCCCATGAAGGGACCAGTGCACCAAAGATATCCCATGAAGGGACCAGTGCACCAAAGATATCCCATGAAGGGACTGATATCCCATGAAGGGACCAGTGCATCAAAGATATCCCATGAAGGGACAGATATCCCATGAAGGGACCAGTGCATCAAAGATATCCCATGAAGGGACAGATATCCCATGAAGGGACCAGTGCATCAAAGATATCCCATGAAGGGACCAGTGCCCCAAGGTTAGCCCATGAAGGGACAGATATTCCATGAAGGGACCAGTGCATCAAAGATATCCCATGAAGGGACAGATATCCCATGAAAGGACCAGTGCACCAAAGATATCCCATGAAGGGACCAGTGCATCAAAGATATCCCATGAAGGGACCAGTGCATCAAAGACATCCCATGAAGGGACCAGTGCATCAAAGACATCCCATGAAGGGACCAGTGCACCAAAGATATCCCATGAAGGGACCAGTGCACCAAAGATATCCCATGAAGGGACCAGTGCACCAAAGATATCCAGTGCACCAAAGATATCCCATGAAGGGACCAGTGCACCAAAGATATCCCATGAAGGGACAGATATCCCATGAAGGGACCAGTGCACAAAAGATATCCCATGAAGGGACCAGTGCACAAAAGATATCCCATGAAGGGACAGATATCCCATGAAGGGACCAGTGCACGAAAGATATCCCATGAAGGGACAGATATCCCATGAAGGGACCAGTGCACAAAAGATATCCCAGAAAGGGACAGATATCCCATGAAGGGACCAGTGCACCAAAGATATCCCATGAAGGGACAGATATCCCATGAAGGGACCAGTGCACCAAAGATATCCCATGAAGGGACCAGTGCATCAAAGATATCCCATGAAGGGACCAGTGCATCAAAGATATCCCATGAAGGGACCAGTGCATCAAAGATATCCCATGAAGGGACAGATATCCCATGAAGGGACCAGTGCACAAAAGATATCCCATGAAGGGACCAGTGCACAAAAGATATCCCATGAAGGGACAGATATTCAATGAAGGGACCAGTGCACCAAAGATAACCCATAAAGGGACCGATATCCCATGAAGGGACCAGTGCACCAAAGATATCCCATGAAGGGACAGATATCCCATGAAGGGACCAGTGCACCAAAGATATCCCATGAAGGGACCAGTGCACCAAAGATATCCCATGAAGGGACCAGTGCACCAAAGATATCCCATGAAGGGACCAGTGCATCAAAGATATCCCATGAAGGGACCAGTGCATCAAAGATATCCCATGAAGGGACCAGTGCATCAAAGATATCCCATGAAGGGACCAGTGCATCAAAGATATCCCATGAAGGGACAGATATCCCATCAAGGGACCAGTGCACAAAAGATATCCCATGAAGGGACAGATATCCCATGAAGGGACCAGTGCACCAAAGATATCCCATAAAGGGCACGATATCCCATGAAGGGACCAGTGCACCAAAGATATCCCATGAAGGGACAGATATCCCATGAAGGGACCAGTGCACCAAAGATATCCCATGAAGGGACAGATATCCCATGAAGGGACCAGTGCACAAAAGATATCCCATGAAGGGACAGATATCCCATGAAGGGACCAGTGCACCAAAGATATCCCATAAAGGGACAGATATCCCATGAAGGGACCAGTGCACAAAAGATATCCCATGAAGGGACTAGTGCATCAAAGATATCCCATGAAGGGACCATTGCATCAAAGATATCCAATGAAGGGACCAGGCATCAAAGACATCCCATGAAGGGACCAGTGCACCAAAGATATCCCATGAAGGGACCAGTGCACCAAAGATATCCCACGAAGGGACAGATATCCCATGAAGGGACCAGTGCACCAAAGATATCCCATAAAGGGACAGATATCCCATGAAGGGACCAGTGCACCAAAGATATCCCCTAAAAGGGACCGATATCCCGTGAAGGGACCAGTGCATTATAGATATCCCATGAAGCGACAGATATCCCATGAAGGGACCAGCGCACCAAAGATATCCCATGAAGGGACCAGTGCATCAAAGATATCCCATGAAGGGACCAGTGCATCAAAGATATCCCATGAAGGGACCAGTGCATCAAAGATATCCCATGAAGGGACCAGTGCATCAAAGACATCCCATGAAGGGACCAGTGCATCAAAGATATCCCAATCCCATGAAGGGACCAGTGCATCAAAGACATCCCATGAAGGGACCAGTGCATCAAAGATATCCCATGAAGGGACCAGTGCACCAAAGATATCCCATGAAGGGACCAGTGCACCAAAGATATCCCATGAAGGGACTGATACCCCATGAAGGGACCAGTGCATCAAAGATATCCCATGAAGGGACAGATATCCCATGAAGGGACCAGTGCATCAAAGATATTCCATGAAGGGACCAGTGCACCAAGTTTAGCCCATGAAGGGACAGATATTCCATGAAGGGACCAGTGCATCAAAGATATCCCATGAAGGGACAGATATCCCATGAAAGGACCAGTGCACCAAAGATATCCCATGAAGGGACCAGTGCATCAAAGATATCCCATGAAGGGACAGATATCCCATGAAGGGACCAGTGCATCAAAGATATCCCATGAAGGGACAGATATCCCATGAAGGGACCGTGCATCAAAGATATCCCATGAAGGGACAGATATCCCATGAAGGGACCAGTGCACCAAAGATATCCCATGAAGGGACCAGTGCATCAAAGATATCCCATGAAGGGACCAGTGCACCAAAGATATCCCATGAAGGGACCAGTGCACCAAAGATATCCCATGAAGGGACCAGTGCACCAAAGATATCCCATGAAGGGACCAGTGCATCAAAGATATCCCATGAAGGGACCATTGCATCAAAGATATCCCATGAAGGGACAGATATCCCATGAAGGGACCAGTGCATCAAAGATATCCCATTAAGGGACAGATATCCCATGAAGGGACCAGTGCATCAAAGATATCCCATGAAGGGGCAGATATCCCATGAACGACCAGTGCATCAAAGATATCCCATGAAGGGACCAGTGCACAAAAGATATCCAATGAAGGGGCAGATATCCCATGAAGGGACCAGTGCATCAAAGATATCCCATTAAGGGACAGATATCCCATGAAAGGACCAGTGCACCAAAGATATCCCATGAAGGGACCAGTGCATCAAAGATATCCCATGAAGGGACCAGTGCATCAAAGATATCCCATGAAGGGACCAGTGCATCAAAGATATCCCATGAAGGGACCAGTGCACCAAAGATATCCCATTGAAGGGACTGATATCCCATGAAGGGACCAGTGCACCAAGGTTAGCCCATGAAGGGACAGATATTCCATGAAGGGACCAGTGCATCAAAGATATCCCATGAAGGGACAGATATCCCATGAAAGGACCAGTGTACCAAAGATATCCCATGAAGGGACCAGTGCATCAAAGATATCCCATGAAGGGACAGATATCCCATGAAGGGACCAGTGCATCAAAGATATCCCATGAAGGGACAGATATCCCATGAAGGGACCAGTGCATCAAAGATATCCCATGAAGGGACCAGTGCACAAAAGATATCCCATGAAGGGACCAGTGCATCAAAGATATCCCATGAAGGGACCATTGCATCAAAGATATCCCATGAAGGGACCAGTGCATCAAAGACATCCCATGAAGGGACCAGTGCATCAAAGATATCCCATGAAGGGACCAGTGCACCAAAGATATCCCATGAAGGGACAGATATCCCATGAAGGGACCAGTGCACAAAAGATATCCCATAAAGGGACAGATATCCCATGAAGGGACCAGTGCACCAAAGATATCCCATGAAGGGACAGATATCCCATGAAGGGACCAGTGCACCAAAGATATCCCATGAAGGGAACCGCGCATCAAAGATATCCCATGAAGGGACCAGTGCATCAAAGATATCCCATGAAGGGACCAGTGCACCAAAGATATCCCATGAAGGGACCAGTGCACCAAAGATATCCCATGAAGGGACCAGTGCACCAAAGATATCCCATGAAGGGACCAGTGCACCAAAGATATCCCATGAAGGGACAGATATCCCAATAAGGGACCAGTGCACCAAAGATATCCCATGAACAGACCATGCACCAAAGATATCCCATGAAGGGACAGATATCCCATGAAGGGACCAGTGCATCAAAGATATCCCATGAAGGGACCAGTGCATCAAAGATATCCCATGAAGGGACCAGTGCATCAAAGATATCCCATGAAGGGACCAGTGCATCAAAGATATCCCATGAAGGGACAGATCCCATGAAGGGACCAGTGCATCAAAGATATCCCATGAAGGGACAGATATCCATGAAGGGACCAGTTCACCAAAGATATCCCATGAAGGGACCAGTGCATCAATGATATCCCATGAAGGGACAGATATCCCATGAAGGGACCAGTGCACGAAAGATATCCCATGAAGGGACAGATATCCCATGAAGGGACCAGTGCACAAAAGATATCCCATAAAGGGACAGATATCCCATGAAGGGACCAGTGCACCAAAGATATCCCATGAAGGGACAGATATCCCATGAAGGGACCAGTGCACCTAAGATATCCCATGAAGGGACCAGCGCATCAAAGATATCCCATGAAGGGACCAGTGCATCAAAGATATCCCATGAAGGGACCAGTGCACCAAAGATATCCCATGAAGGGACCAGTGCACCAAAGATATCCCATGAAGGGACCAGTGCACCAAAGATATCCCATGAAGGGACCAGTGCACCAAAGATATCCCATGAAGGGACAGATATCCCAATAAGGGACCAGTGCACCAAAGATATCCCATGAACGGACCATGCACCAAAGATATCCCATGAAGGGACAGATATCCCATGAAGGGACCAGTGCATCAAAGATATCCCATGAAGGGACCAGTGCATCAAAGATATCCCATGAAGGGACCAGTGCATCAAAGATATCCCATGAAGGGACCAGTGCATCAAAGATATCCCATGAAGGGACAGATCCCATGAAGGGACCAGTGCATCAAAGATATCCCATGAAGGGACAGATATCCATTGAAGGGACCAGTTCACCAAAGATATCCCATGAAGGGACCAGTGCATCAATGATATCCCATGAAGGGACCAGTGCATCAAAGATATCCCATGAAGGGACCAGTGCATCAAAGATATCCCATGAAGGGACCAGTGCATCAAAGATATCCCATGAAGGGACCAGTGCATCAAAGATCTCCCATGAAGGGACCAGTGCATCAAAGATATCCCATGAAGGGACAGATATCCCATGAAGGGACCAGTGCACAAAAGATATCCCATGAAGGGACCAGTGCACCAAAGATATCCCATGAAGGGACCAGTGCATCAAAGATATCCCATGAAGGGACCAGTGCACAAAAGATATCCCATGAAGGGACAGATATCCCATGAAGGGACCAGTGCACCAAAGATATCCCATAAAGGGACCGATATACCATGAAGGGACCAGTGCACCAAAGATATCCCATGAAGGGACCAGTGCACCAACGATATCCCATGAAGGGACCATTGCATCAAAGATATCCCATGAAGGGACCAGTGCATCAAAGATATCCCATGAAGGGACCAGTGCATCAAAGACATCCCATGAAGGGACCAGTGCATCAAAGATATCCCATGAAGGGACAGATATCCCATGAAGGGACAAGTGCACCAAAGATATCTCATAAAGGGACCGATATCCCATGAAGGGACCAGTGCACCAAAGATATCCCATGAAGGGACAGATATCCCATGAAGGGACCAGTGCACCAAAGATATCCCATGAAGGGACAGATATCCCATGAAGGGACCAGTGCACCAAAGATATCCCATGAAGGGACAGATATCCCATGAAGGGACCAGTGCACCAAAGATATCCCATAAAGGGACAGATATCCCATGAAGGGACCAGTGCACCAAAGATATCCCATAAAGGGATAGATAACCCATGAAGGGACCAGTGCACAAAAGATATCCCATGAAGGGACTAGTGCATCAAAGATATCCCATGAAGGGACCATTGCATCAAAGATATCCCATGAAGGGACCAGTGCATCAAAGACATCCCATGAAGGGACCAGTGCACCAAAGATATCCCATGAAGGGACCAGTGCACCAAAGATATCCCATGAAGGGACAGATATCCCATGAAGGGACCAGTGCACCAAAGATATTCCATAAAGGGACAGATATCCCATGAAGGGACCAGTGCACCAAAGATATCCCCTAAAAGGGACCGATATCCCATGAAGGGACCAGTGCATTATAGATATCCCATGAAGGGACAGATATCCCATGAAGGGACCAGCGCACCAAAGATATCCCATGAAGGGACAGATATCCCATGAAAGGACCAGTGCACCAAAGATATCCCATGAAGGGACCAGTGCATCAAAGATATCCCATGAAGGGACAGATATCCCATGAAGGGACCAGTGCATCAAAGATATCCCATGAAGGGACAGATATCCCATGAAGGGACCAGTGCACCAAAGATATCCCATGAAGGGACCAGTGCATCAAAGATATCCCATGAAGGGACCAGTGCATCAAAGACATCCCATGAAGGGACCAGTGCATCAAAGACATCCCATGAAGGGACCAGTGCACCAAAGATATCCCATGAAGGGACCAGTGCACCAAAGATATCCCATGAAGGGACCAGTGCACCAAAGATATCCAGTGCACCAAAGATATCCCATGAAGGGACCAGTGCACCAAAGATATCCCATGAAGGGACAGATATCCCATGAAGGGACCAGTGCACAAAAGATATCCCATGAAGGGACCAGTGCACAAAAGATATCCCATGAAGGGACAGATATCCCATGAAGGGACCAGTGCACGAAAGATATCCCATGAAGGGACAGATATCCCATGAAGGGACCAGTGCACAAAAGATATCCCATAAAGGGACAGATATCCCATGAAGGGACCAGTGCACCAAAGATATCCCATGAAGGGACAGATATCCCATGAAGGGACCAGTGCACCAAAGATATCCCATGAAGGGACCAGTGCATCAAAGATATCCCATGAAGGGACCAGTGCATCAAAGATATCCCATGAAGGGACCAGTGCATCAAAGATATCCCATGAAGGGACCAGTGCATCAAAGATATCCCATGAAGGGACAGATATCCCATGAAGGGACCAGTGCACAAAAGATATCCCATGAAGGGACCAATGCACAAAAGATATCCCATGAAGGGACAGATATTCCATGAAGGGACCAGTGCACCAAAGATAACCCATAAAGGGACCGATATCCCATGAAGGGACCAGTGCACCAAAGATATCCCATGAAGGGACAGATATCCCATGAAGGGACCAGTGCACCAAAGATATCCCATGAAGGGACCAGTGCACCAAAGATATCCCATGAAGGGACCATTGCATCAAAGATATCCCATGAAGGGACCAGTGCATTAAAGATATCCCATGAAGGGACCAGTGCATCAAAGATATCCCATGAAGGGACAGATATCCCATAAAGGGACCAGTGCACAAAAGATATCCCATGAAGGGACAGATATCCCATGAAGGGACCAGTGCACCAAAGATATCCCATAAAGGGACCGATATCCCATGAAGGGACCAGTGCACCAAAGATATCCCATGAAGGGACAGATATCCCATGAAGGGACCAGTGCATCAAAGATATCCCATGAAGGGACCAGTGCATCAAAGACATCCCATGAAGGGACCAGTGCATCAAAGACATCCCATGAAGGGACCAGTGCACCAAAGATATCCCATGAAGGGACCAGTGCACCAAAGATATCCCATGAAGGGACCAGTGCACCAAAGATATCCAGTGCACCAAAGATATCCCATGAAGGGACCAGTGCACCAAAGATATCCCATGAAGGGACAGATATCCCATGAAGGGACCAGTGCACAAAAGATATCCCATGAAGGGACCAGTGCACAAAAGATATCCCATGAAGGGACAGATATCCCATGAAGGGACCAGTGCACGAAAGATATCCCATGAAGGGACAGATATCCCATGAAGGGACCAGTGCACAAAAGATATCCCAGAAAGGGACAGATATCCCATGAAGGGACCAGTGCACCAAAGATATCCCATGAAGGGACAGATATCCCATGAAGGGACCAGTGCACCAAAGATATCCCATGAAGGGACCAGTGCATCAAAGATATCCCATGAAGGGACCAGTGCATCAAAGATATCCCATGAAGGGACCAGTGCATCAAAGATATCCCATGAAGGGACAGATATCCCATGAAGGGACCAGTGCACAAAAGATATCCCATGAAGGGACCAGTGCACAAAAGATATCCCATGAAGGGACAGATATTCAATGAAGGGACCAGTGCACCAAAGATAACCCATAAAGGGACCGATATCCCATGAAGGGACCAGTGCACCAAAGATATCCCATGAAGGGACAGATATCCCATGAAGGGACCAGTGCACCAAAGATATCCCATGAAGGGACCAGTGCACCAAAGATATCCCATGAAGGGACCAGTGCACCAAAGATATCCCATGAAGGGACCAGTGCATCAAAGATATCCCATGAAGGGACCAGTGCATCAAAGATATCCCATGAAGGGACCAGTGCATCAAAGATATCCCATGAAGGGACCAGTGCATCAAAGATATCCCATGAAGGGACAGATATCCCATCAAGGGACCAGTGCACAAAAGATATCCCATGAAGGGACAGATATCCCATGAAGGGACCAGTGCACCAAAGATATCCCATAAAGGGCACGATATCCCATGAAGGGACCAGTGCACCAAAGATATCCCATGAAGGGACAGATATCCCATGAAGGGACCAGTGCACCAAAGATATCCCATGAAGGGACAGATATCCCATGAAGGGACCAGTGCACAAAAGATATCCCATGAAGGGACAGATATCCCATGAAGGGACCAGTGCACCAAAGATATCCCATAAAGGGACAGATATCCCATGAAGGGACCAGTGCACAAAAGATATCCCATGAAGGGACTAGTGCATCAAAGATATCCCATGAAGGGACCATTGCATCAAAGATATCCAATGAAGGGACCAGGCATCAAAGACATCCCATGAAGGGACCAGTGCACCAAAGATATCCCATGAAGGGACCAGTGCACCAAAGATATCCCACGAAGGGACAGATATCCCATGAAGGGACCAGTGCACCAAAGATATCCCATAAAGGGACAGATATCCCATGAAGGGACCAGTGCACCAAAGATATCCCCTAAAAGGGACCGATATCCCGTGAAGGGACCAGTGCATTATAGATATCCCATGAAGCGACAGATATCCCATGAAGGGACCAGCGCACCAAAGATATCCCATGAAGGGACCAGTGCATCAAAGATATCCCATGAAGGGACCAGTGCATCAAAGATATCCCATGAAGGGACCAGTGCATCAAAGATATCCCATGAAGGGACCAGTGCATCAAAGACATCCCATGAAGGGACCAGTGCATCAAAGATATCCCATGAAGGGACCAGTGCACCAAAGATATCCCATGAAGGGACCAGTGCACCAAAGATATCCCATGAAGGGACTGATACCCCATGAAGGGACCAGTGCATCAAAGATATCCCATGAAGGGACAGATATCCCATGAAGGGACCAGTGCATCAAAGATATTCCATGAAGGGACCAGTGCACCAAGTTTAGCCCATGAAGGGACAGATATTCCATGAAGGGACCAGTGCATCAAAGTTATCCCATGAAGGGACAGATATCCCATGAAAGGACCAGTGCACCAAAGATATCCCATGAAGGGACCAGTGCATCAAAGATATCCCATGAAGGGACAGATATCCCATGAAGGGACCAGTGCATCAAAGATATCCCATGAAGGGACAGATATCCCATGAAGGGACCGTGCATCAAAGATATCCCATGAAGGGACAGATATCCCATGAAGGGACCAGTGCACCAAAGATATCCCATGAAGGGACCAGTGCATCAAAGATATCCCATGAAGGGACCAGTGCACCAAAGATATCCCATGAAGGGACCAGTGCACCAAAGATATCCCATGAAGGGACCAGTGCACCAAATATATCCCATGAAGGGACCAGTGCATCAAAGATATCCCATGAAGGGACCATTGCATCAAAGATATCCCATGAAGGGACAGATATCCCATGAAGGGACCAGTGCATCAAAGATATCCCATTAAGGGACAGATATCCCATGAAGGGACCAGTGCATCAAAGATATCCCATGAAGGGACAGATATCCCATGAAGGGACCAGTGCATCAAAGATATCCCATGAAGGGACCAGTGCACACAAGATATCCAATGAAGGGGCAGATATCCCATGAAGGGACCAGTGCATCAAAGATATCCCATTAAGGGACAGATATCCCATGAAAGGACCAGTGCACCAAAGATATCCCATGAAGGGACCAGTGCATCAAAGATATCCCATGAAGGGACCAGTGCATCAAAGATATCCCATGAAGGTACCAGTGCATCAAAGATATCCCATGAAGGGACCAGTGCACCAAAGATATCCCATTGAAGGGACTGATATCCCATGAAGGGACCAGTGCACCAAGGTTAGCCCATGAAGGGACAGATATTCCATGAAGGGACCAGTGCATCAAAGATATCCCATGAAGGGACAGATATCCCATGAAAGGACCAGTGTACCAAAGATATCCCATGAAGGGACCAGTGCATCAAAGATATCCCATGAAGGGACAGATATCCCATGAAGGGACCAGTGCATCAAAGATATCCCATGAAGGGACAGATATCCCATGAAGGGACCAGTGCATCAAAGATATCCCATGAAGGGACCAGTGCACAAAAGATATCCCATGAAGGGACCAGTGCATCAAAGATATCCCATGAAGGGACCATTGCATCAAAGATATCCCATGAAGGGACCAGTGCATCAAAGACATCCCATGAAGGGACCAGTGCATCAAAGATATCCCATGAAGGGACCAGTGCACCAAAGATATCCCATGAAGGGACAGATATCCCATGAAGGGACCAGTGCACAAAAGATATCCCATAAAGGGACAGATATCCCATGAAGGGACCAGTGCACCAAAGATATCCCATGAAGGGACAGATATCCCATGAAGGGACCAGTGCACCAAAGATATCCCATGAAGGGACCAGCGCATCAAAGATATCCCATGAAGGGACCAGCGCATCAAAGATATCCCATGAAGGGACCAGTGCACCAAAGATATCCCATGAAGGGACCAGTGCACCAAAGATATCCCATGAAGGGACCAGTGCACCAAAGATATCCCATGAAGGGACCAGTGCACCAAAGATATCCCATGAAGGGACAGATATCCCAATAAGGGACCAGTGCACCAAAGATATCCCATGAACGGACCATGCACCAAAGATATCCCATGAAGGGACAGATATCCCATGAAGGGACCAGTGCATCAAAGATATCCCATGAAGGGACCAGTGCATCAAAGATATCCCATGAAGGGACCAGTGCATCAAAGATATCCCATGAAGGGACCAGTGCATCAAAGATATCCCATGAAGGGACAGATCCCATGAAGGGACCAGTGCATCAAAGATATCCCATGAAGGGACAGATATCCATGAAGGGACCAGTTCACCAAAGATATCCCATGAAGGGACCAGTGCATCAATGATATCCCATGAAGGGACAGATATCCCATGAAGGGACCAGTGCACGAAAGATATCCCATGAAGGGACAGATATCCCATGAAGGGACCAGTGCACAAAAGATATCCCATAAAGGGACAGATATCCCATGAAGGGACCAGTGCACCAAAGATATCCCATGAAGGGACAGATATCCCATGAAGGGACCAGCGCATCAAAGATATCCCATGAAGGGACCAGTGCATCAAAGATATCCCATGAAGGGACCAGTGCACCAAAGATATCCCATGAAGGGACCAGTGCACCAAAGATATCCCATGAAGGGACCAGTGCACCAAAGATATCCCATGAAGGGACCAGTGCACCAAAGATATCCCATGAAGGGACAGATATCCCAATAAGGGACCAGTGCACCAAAGATATCCCATGAACGGACCATGCACCAAAGATATCCCATGAAGGGACAGATATCCCATGAAGGGACCAGTGCATCAAAGATATCCCATGAAGGGACCAGTGCATCAAAGATATCCCATGAAGGGACCAGTGCATCAAAGATATCCCATGAAGGGACAGATCCCATGAAGGGACCAGTGCATCAAAGATATCCCATGAAGGGACAGATATCCATTGAAGGGACCAGTTCACCAAAGATATCCCATGAAGGGACCAGTGCATCAATGATATCCCATGAAGGGACCAGTGCATCAAAGATATCCCATGAAGGGACCAGTGCATCAAAGATATCCCATGAAGGGACCAGTGCATCAAAGATCTCCCATGAAGGGACCAGTGCATCAAAGATATCCCATGAAGGGACAGATATCCCATGAAGGGACCAGTGCACAAAAGATATCCCATGAAGGGACCAGTGCACCAAAGATATCCCATGAAGGGACCAGTGCATCAAAGATATCCCATGAAGGGACCAGTGCACAAAAGATATCCCATGAAGGGACAGATATCCCATGAAGGGACCAGTGCACCAAAGATATCCCATAAAGGGACCGATATACCATGAAGGGACCAGTGCACCAAAGATATCCCATTAAGGGACCAGTGCACCAACGATATCCCATGAAGGGACCATTGCATCAAAGATATCCCATGAAGGGACCAGTGCATCAAAGATATCCCATGAAGGGACCAGTGCATCAAAGACATCCCATGAAGGGACCAGTGCATCAAAGATATCCCATGAAGGGACAGATATCCCATGAAGGGACAAGTGCACCAAAGATATCTCATAAAGGGACCGATATCCCATGAAGGGACCAGTGCACCAAAGATATCCCATGAAGGGACAGATATCCCATGAAGGGACCAGTGCACCAAAGATATCCCATGAAGGGACAGATATCCCATGAAGGGACCAGTGCACCAAAGATATCCCATGAAGGGACAGATATCCCATGAAGGGACCAGTGCACCAAAGATATCCCATAAAGGGACAGATATCCCATGAAGGGACCAGTGCACCAAAGATATCCCATAAAGGGATAGATAACCCATGAAGGGACCAGTGCACAAAAGATATCCCATGAAGGGACTAGTGCATCAAAGATATCCCATGAAGGGACCATTGCATCAAAGATATCCCATGAAGGGACCAGTGCATCAAAGACATCCCATGAAGGGACCAGTGCACCAAAGATATCCCATGAAGGGACCAGTGCACCAAAGATATCCCATGAAGAACAGATATCCCATGAAGGGACCAGTGCACCAAAGATATTCCATAAAGGGACAGATATCCCATGAAGGGACCAGTGCACCAAAGATATCCCCTAAAAGGGACCGATATCCCATGAAGGGACCAGTGCATTATAGATATCCCATGAAGGGACAGATATCCCATGAAGGGACCAGCGCACCAAAGATATCCCATGAAGGGACAGATATCCCATGAAAGGACCAGTGCACCAAAGATATCCCATGAAGGGACCAGTGCATCAAAGATATCCCATGAAGGGACAGATATCCCATGAAGGGACCAGTGCATCAAAGATATCCCATGAAGGGACAGATATCCCATGAAGGGACCAGTGCACCAAAGATATCCCATGAAGGGACCAGTGCATCAAAGATATCCCATGAAGGGACCAGTGCATCAAAGACATCCCATGAAGGGACCAGTGCATCAAAGACATCCCATGAAGGGACCAGTGCACCAAAGATATCCCATGAAGGGACCAGTGCACCAAAGATATCCAGTGCACCAAAGATATCCCATGAAGGGACCAGTGCACCAAAGATATCCCATGAAGGGACAGATATCCCATGAAGGGACCAGTGCACAAAAGATATCCCATGAAGGGACCAGTGCACAAAAGATATCCCATGAAGGGACTGATATCCCATAAAGGGACCAGTGCACGAAAGATATCCCATGAAGGGACAGATATCCCATGAAGGGACCAGTGCACAAAAGATATCCCATAAAGGGACAGATATCCCATGAAGGGACCAGTGCACCAAAGATATCCCATGAAGGGACAGATATCCCATGAAGGGACCAGTGCACCAAAGATATCCCATGAAGGGACCAGTGCATCAAAGATATCCCATGAAGGGACCAGTGCATCAAAGATATCCCATGAAGGGACCAGTGCATCAAAGATATCCCATGAAGGGACCAGTGCATTAAAGATATCCCATGAAGGGACAGATATCCCATGAAGGGACCAGTGCACAAAAGATATCCCATGAAGGGACCAGTGCACAAAAGATATCCCATGAAGGGACAGATATTCCATGAAGGGACCAGTGCACCAAAGATAACCCATAAAGGGACCGATATCCCATGAAGGGACCAGTGCACCAAAGATATCCCATGAAGGGACAGATATCCCATGAAGGGACCAGTGCACCAAAGATATCCCATGAAGGGACCAGTGCACCAAAGATATCCCATGAAGGGACCATTGCATCAAAGATATCCCATGAAGGGACCAGTGCATCAAAGATATCCCATGAAGGGACCAGTGCATCAAAGATATCCCATGAAGGGACAGATATCCCATCAAGGGACCAGTGCACAAAAGATATCCCATGAAGGGACAGATATCCCATGAAGGGACCAGTGCACCAAAGATATCCCATAAAGGGACCGATATCCCATGAAGGGACCAGTGCACCAAAGATATCCCATGAAGGGACAGATATCCCATGAAGGGACCAGTGCACCAAAGATATCCCATGAAGGGACAGATATCCCATGAAGGGACCAGTGCACAAAAGATATCCCATGAAGGGACAGATATCCCATGAAGGGACCAGTGCACCAAAGATATCCCATAAAGGGACAGATATCCCATGAAGGGACCAGTGCACAAAAGATATCCCATGAAGGGACTAGTGCATCAAAGATATCCCATGAAGGGACCATTGCATCAAAGATATCCAATGAAGGGACCAGGCATCAAAGACATCCCATGAAGGGACCAGTGCACCAAAGATATCCCATGAAGGGACCAGTGCACCAAAGATATCCCACGAAGGGACAGATATCCCATGAAGGGACCAGTGCACCAAAGATATCCCATAAAGGGACAGATATCCCATGAAGGGACCAGTGCACCAAAGATATCCCCTAAAAGGGACCGATATCCCATGAAGGGACCAGTGCATTATAGATATCCCATGAAGGGACAGATATGCCATGAAGGGACCAGCGCACCAAAGATATCCCATGAAGGGACCAGTGCATCAAAGATATCCCATGAAGGGACCAGTGCATCAAAGATATCCCATGAAGGGACCAGTGCATCAAAGATATCCCATGAAGGGACCAGTGCATCAAAGACATCCCATGAAGGGACCAGTGCATCAAAGATATCCCATGAAGGGACCAGTGCACCAAAGATATCCCATGAAGGGACCAGTGCATCAAAGATATCCCATGAAGGGACAGATATCCCATGAAGGGACCAGTGCATCAAAGATATTCCATGAAGGGACCAGTGCACCAAGTTTAGCCCATGAAGGGACAGATATTCCATGAAGGGACCAGTGCATCAAAGATATCCCATGAAGGGACAGATATCCCATGAAAGGACCAGTGCACCAAAGATATCCCATGAAGGGACCAATGCATCAAAGATATCCCATGAAGGGACAGATATCCCATGAAGGGACCAGTGCATCAAAGATATCCCATGAAGGGACAGATATCCCATGAAGGGACCGTGCATCAAAGATATCCCATGAAGGGACCAGTGCACAAAAGATATCCCATGAAGGGACAGATATCCCATGAAGGGACCAGTGCATCAAAGATATCCCATGAAGGGACAGATATCCCATGAAAGGACCAGTGCACCAAAGATATCCCATGAAGGGACCAGTGCATCAAAGATATCCCATGAAGGGACCAGTGCACCAAAGATATCCCATGAAGGGACCAGTGCACCAAAGATATCCCATGAAGGGACCAGTGCACCAAAGATATCCCATGAAGGGACCAGTGCATCAAAGATATCCCATGAAGGGACCATTGCATCAAAGATATCCCATGAAGGGACAGATATCCCATGAAGGGACCAGTGCATCAAAGATATCCCATTAAGGGACAGATATCCCATGAAGGGACCAGTGCATCAAAGATATCCCATGAAGGGACAGATATCCCATGAAGGGACCAGTGCATCAAAGATATCCCATGAAGGGACCAGTGCACAAAAGATATCCCATGAAGGGACAGATATCCCATGAAGGGACCAGTGCATCAAAGATATCCCATTAAGGGACAGATATCCCATGAAAGGACCAGTGCACCAAAGATATCCCATGAAGGGACCAGTGCACCAAAGATATCCCATGAAGGGACCAGTGCACCAAAGATATCCCATGAAGGGACCAGTGCATCAAAGATATCCCATGAAGGGACCAGTGCATCAAAGATATCCCATGAAGGGACAGATATCCCATGAAGGGACCAGTGCACAAAAGATATCCCATGAAGGGACCAGTGCACAAAAGATATCCCATGAAGGGACAGATATTCAATGAAGGGACCAGTGCACCAAAGATAACCCATAAAGGGGCCGATATCCCATGAAGGGACCAGTGCACCAAAGATATCCCATGAAGGGACAGATATCCAATGAAGGGACCAGTGCACCAAAGATATCCCATGAAGGGACCAGTGCATCAAAGATATCCCATGAAGGGACCAGTGCATCAAAGATATCCCATGAAGGGACCAGTGCATCAAAGATATCCCATGAAGGGACCAGTGCATCAAAGATATCCCATGAAGGGACAGATATCCCATCAAGGGACCAGTGCACAAAAGATATCCCATGAAGGGACAGATATCCCATGAAGGGACAGATATCCCATGAAGGGACCAGTGCACCAAAGATATCCCATAAAGGGACCGATATCCCATGAAGGGACCAGTGCACCAAAGATATCCCATGAAGGGACAGATATCCCATGAAGGGACCAGTGCACCAAAGATATCCCATGAAGGGACAGATATCCCATGAAGGGACCAGTGCATCAAAGATATCCCATGAAGGGACCAGTGCATCAAAGATATCCCATGAAGGGACCAGTGCATCAAAGATATCCCATGAAGGGACCAGTGCATCAAAGATATCCCATGAAGGGACAGATATCCCATGAAGGGACCAGTGCACAAAAGATATCCCATGAAGGGACCAGTGCACAAAAGATATCCCATGAAGGGACAGATATCCCATGAAGGGACCAGTGCACCAAAGATATCCCATAAAGGGACCGATATCCCATGAAGGGACCAGTGCACCAAAGATATCCCATGAAGGGACCAGTGCACCAACGATATCCCATGAAGGGACCATTGCATCAAAGATATCCCATGAAGGGACCAGTGCATCAAAGATATCTCATGAAGGGACCAGTGCATCAAAGACATCCCATGAAGGGACCAGTGCATCAAAGATATCCCATGAAGGGACAGATATCCCATGAAGGGACCAGTGCACCAAAGATATCTCATAAAGGGACCGATATCCCATGAAGGGACCAGTGCACCAAAGATATCCCATGAAGGGACCAGTGCACCAAAGATATCCCATGAAGGGACCAGTGCACCAAAGATATCCCATGAAGGGACCAGTGCATCAAAGATATCCCATGAAGGGACCATTGCATCAAAGATATCCCATGAAGGGACAGATATCCCATGAAGGGACCAGTGCATCAAAGATATCCCATTAAGGGACAGATATCCCATGAAGGGACCAGTGCATCAAAGATATCCCATGAAGGGACAGATATCCCATGAAGGGACCAGTGCATCAAAGATATCCCATGAAGGGACCAGTGCACAAAAGATATCCCATGAAGGGACAGCTATCCCATGAAGGGACCAGTGCATCAAAGATATCCCATTAAGGGACAGATATCCCATGAAAGGACCAGTGCACCAAAGATATCCCATGAAGGGACCAGTGCATCAAAGATATCCCATGAAGGGACCAGTGCATCAAAGATATCCCATGAAGGGACCAGTGCATCAAAGATATCCCATGAAGGGACCAGTGCACCAAAGATATCCCATTGAAGGGACTGATATCCCATGAAGGGACCAGTGCACCAAGGTTAGCCCATGAAGGGACAGATATTCCATGAAGGGGCCAGTGCATCAAAGATATCCCATGAAGGGACAGATATCCCATGAAAGGACCAGTGCACCAAAGATATCCCATGAAGGGACCAGTGCATCAAAGATATCCCATGAAGGGACAGATATCCCATGAAGGGACCAGTGCATCAAAGATATCCCATGAAGGGACAGATATCCCATGAAGGGACCAGTGCATCAAAGATATCCCATGAAGGGACCAGTGCACAAAAGATATCCCATGAAGGGACCAGTGCATCAAAGATATCCCATGAAGGGACCATTGCATCAAAGATATCCCATGAAGGGACCAGTGCATCAAAGACATCCCATGAAGGGACCAGTGCATCAAAGATATCCCATGAAGGGACCAGTGCACCAAAGATATCCCATGAAGGGACAGATATCCCATGAAGGGACCAGCGCATCAAAGATATCCCATGAAGGGACCAGTGCATCAAAGATATCCCATGAAGGGACCAGTGCACCAAAGATATCCCATGAAGGGACCAGTGCACCAAAGATATCCCATGAAGGGACCAGTGCACCAAAGATATCCCATGAAGGGACCAGTGCACCAAAGATATCCCATGAAGGGACAGATATCCCAATAAGGGACCAGTGCACCAAAGATATCCCATGAACGGACCATGCACCAAAGATATCCCATGAAGGGACAGATATCCCATGAAGGGACCAGTGCATCAAAGATATCCCATGAAGGGACCAGTGCATCAAAGATATCCCATGAAGGGACCAGTGCATCAAAGATATCCCATGAAGGGACCAGTGCATCAAAGATATCCCATGAAGGGACAGATCCCATGAAGGGACCAGTGCATCAAAGATATCCCATGAAGGGACAGATATCCATTGAAGGGACCAGTTCACCAAAGATATCCCATGAAGGGACCAGTGCATCAATGATATCCCATGAAGGGACCAGTGCATCAAAGATATCCCATGAAGGGACCAGTGCATCAAAGATATCCCATGAAGGGACCAGTGCATCAAAGATATCCCATGAAGGGACCAGTGCATCAAAGATCTCCCATGAAGGGACCAGTGCATCAAAGATATCCCATGAAGGGACAGATATCCCATGAAGGGACCAGTGCACAAAAGATATCCCATGAAGGGACCAGTGCACCAAAGATATCCCATGAAGGGACCAGTGCATCAAAGATATCCCATGAAGGGACCAGTGCACAAAAGATATCCCATGAAGGGACAGATATCCCATGAAGGGACCAGTGCACCAAAGATATCCCATAAAGGGACCGATATACCATGAAGGGACCAGTGCACCAAAGATATCCCATGAAGGGACCAGTGCACCAACGATATCCCATGAAGGGACCATTGCATCAAAGATATCCCATGAAGGGACCAGTGCATCAAAGATATCCCATGAAGGGACCAGTGCATCAAAGACATCCCATGAAGGGACCAGTGCATCAAAGATATCCCATGAAGGGACAGATATCCCATGAAGGGACAAGTGCACCAAAGATATCTCATAAAGGGACCGATATCCCATGAAGGGACCAGTGCACCAAAGATATCCCATGAAGGGACAGATATCCCATGAAGGGACCAGTGCACCAAAGATATCCCATGAAGGGACAGATATCCCATGAAGGGACCAGTGCACCAAAGATATCCCATGAAGGGACAGATATCCCATGAAGGGACCAGTGCACCAAAGATATCCCATAAAGGGACAGATATCCCATGAAGGGACCAGTGCACCAAAGATATCCCATAAAGGGATAGATAACCCATGAAGGGACCAGTGCACAAAAGATATCCCATGAAGGGACTAGTGCATCAAAGATATCCCATGAAGGGACCATTGCATCAAAGATATCCCATGAAGAGACCAGTGCATCAAAGACATCCCATGAAG
This sequence comes from Lissotriton vulgaris, assembly GCF_964263255.1. NCBI lineage: Eukaryota > Metazoa > Chordata > Amphibia > Caudata > Salamandridae > Lissotriton > Lissotriton vulgaris. The sequence continues at coordinate 423,696 of NW_028252696.1, read as the reverse complement.
GGACCAGTGCACCAAAGATATCCCATGAAGGGACCAGTGCACCAAAGATATCCCATGAAGAACAGATATCCCATGAAGGGACCAGTGCACCAAAGATATTCCATAAAGGGACAGATATCCCATGAAGGGACCAGTGCACCAAAGATATCCCCTAAAAGGGACCGATATCCCATGAAGGGACCAGTGCATTATAGATATCCCATGAAGGGACAGATATCCCATGAAGGGACCAGCACACCAAAGATATCCCATGAAGGGACAGATATCCCATGAAAGGACCAGTGCACCAAAGATATCCCATGAAGGGACCAGTGCATCAAAGATATCCCATGAAGGGACAGATATCCCATGAAGGGACCAGTGCATCAAAGATATCCCATGAAGGGACAGATATCCCATGAAGGGACCAGTGCACCAAAGATATCCCATGAAGGGACCAGTGCATCAAAGATATCCCATGAAGGGACCAGTGCATCAAAGACATCCCATGAAGGGACCAGTGCATCAAAGACATCCCATGAAGGGACCAGTGCACCAAAGATATCCCATGAAGGGACCAGTGCACCAAAGATATCCCATGAAGGGACCAGTGCACCAAAGATATCCAGTGCACCAAAGATATCCCATGAAGGGACCAGTGCACCAAAGATATCCCATGAAGGGACAGATATCCCATGAAGGGACCAGTGCACAAAAGATATCCCATGAAGGGACCAGTGCACAAAAGATATCCCATGAAGGGACAGATATCCCATAAAGGGACCAGTGCACGAAAGATATCCCATGAAGGGACAGATATCCCATGAAGGGACCAGTGCACAAAAGATATCCCATAAAGGGACAGATATCCCATGAAGGGACCAGTGCACCAAAGATATCCCATGAAGGGACAGATATCCCATGAAGGGACCAGTGCACCAAAGATATCCCATGAAGGGACCAGTGCATCAAAGATATCCCATGAAGGGACCAGTGCATCAAAGATATCCCATGAAGGGACCAGTGCATCAAAGATATCCCATGAAGGGACCAGTGCATCAAAGATATCCCATGAAGGGACAGATATCCCATGAAGGGACCAGTGCACAAAAGATATCCCATGAAGGGACAGATATTCCATGAAGGGACCAGTGCACCAAAGATAACCCATAAAGGGACCGATATCCCATGAAGGGACCAGTGCACCAAAGATATCCCATGAAGGGACAGATATCCCATGAAGGGACCAGTGCACCAAAGATATCCCATGAAGGGACCAGTGCACCAAAGATATCCCATGAAGGGACCATTGCATCAAAGATATCCCATGAAGGGACCAGTGCATCAAAGATATCCCATGAAGGGACCAGTGCATCAAAGATATCCCATGAAGGGACAGATATCCCATCAAGGGACCAGTGCACAAAAGATATCCCATGAAGGGACAGATATCCCATGAAGGGACCAGTGCACCAAAGATATCCCATAAAGGGACCGATATCCCATGAAGGGACCAGTGCACCAAAGATATCCCATGAAGGGACAGATATCCCATGAAGGGACCAGTGCACCAAAGATATCCCATGAAGGGACAGATATCCCATGAAGGGACCAGTGCACAAAAGATATCCCATGAAGGGACAGATATCCCATGAAGGGACCAGTGCACCAAAGATATCCCATAAAGGGACAGATATCCCATGAAGGGACCAGTGCACAAAAGATATCCCATGAAGGGACTAGTGCATCAAAGATATCCCATGAAGGGACCATTGCATCAAAGATATCCAATGAAGGGACCAGGCATCAAAGACATCCCATGAAGGGACCAGTGCACCAAAGATATCCCATGAAGGGACCAGTGCACCAAAGATATCCCACGAAGGGACAGATATCCCATGAAGGGACCAGTGCACCAAAGATATCCCATAAAGGGACAGATATCCCATGAAGGGACCAGTGCACCAAAGATATCCCCTAAAAGGGACCGATATCCCATGAAGGGACCAGTGCATTATAGATATCCCATGAAGGGACAGATATGCCATGAAGGGACCAGCGCACCAAAGATATCCCATGAAGGGACCAGTGCATCAAAGATATCCCATGAAGGGACCAGTGCATCAAAGATATCCCATGAAGGGACCAGTGCATCAAAGATATCCCATGAAGGGACCAGTGCATCAAAGACATCCCATGAAGGGACCAGTGCATCAAAGATATCCCATGAAGGGACCAGTGCACCAAAGATATCCCATGAAGGGACCAGTGCATCAAAGATATCCCATGAAGGGACAGATATCCCATGAAGGGACCAGTGCATCAAAGATATTCCATGAAGGGACCAGTGCACCAAGTTTAGCCCATGAAGGGACAGATATTCCATGAAGGGACCAGTGCATCAAAGATATCCCATGAAGGGACAGATATCCCATGAAAGGACCAGTGCACCAAAGATATCCCATGAAGGGACCAGTGCATCAAAGATATCCCATGAAGGGACAGATATCCCATGAAGGGACCAGTGCATCAAAGATATCCCATGAAGGGACAGATATCCCATGAAGGGACCGTGCATCAAAGATATCCCATGAAGGGACCAGTGCACAAAAGATATCCCATGAAGGGACAGATATCCCATGAAGGGACCAGTGCATCAAAGATATCCCATGAAGGGACAGATATCCCATGAAAGGACCAGTGCACCAAAGATATCCCATGAAGGGACCAGTGCATCAAAGATATCCCATGAAGGGACCAGTGCACCAAAGATATCCCATGAAGGGACCAGTGCACCAAAGATATCCCATGAAGGGACCAGTGCATCAAAGATATCCCATGAAGGGACAGATATCCCATGAAGGGACCAGTGCATCAAAGATATCCCATTAAGGGACAGATATCCCATGAAGGGACCAGTGCATCAAAGATATCCCATGAAGGGACAGATATCCCATGAAGGGACCAGTGCATCAAAGATATCCCATGAAGGGACCAGTGCACAAAAGATATCCCATGAAGGGACAGATATCCCATGAAGGGACCAGTGCATCAAAGATATCCCATTAAGGGACAGATATCCCATGAAAGGACCAGTGCACCAAAGATATCCCATGAAGGGACCAGTGCACCAAAGATATCCCATGAAGGGACCAGTGCACCAAAGATATCCCATGAAGGGACCAGTGCATCAAAGATATCCCATGAAGGGACCAGTGCATCAAAGATATCCCATGAAGGGACAGATATCCCATGAAGGGACCAGTGCACAAAAGATATCCCATGAAGGGACCAGTGCACAAAAGATATCCCATGAAGGGACAGATATTCAATGAAGGGACCAGTGCACCAAAGATAACCCATAAAGGGGCCGATATCCCATGAAGGGACCAGTGCACCAAAGATATCCCATGAAGGGACAGATATCCAATGAAGGGACCAGTGCACCAAAGATATCCCATGAAGGGACCAGTGCACCAAAGATATCCCATGAAGGGACCAGTGCATCAAAGATATCCCATGAAGGGACCAGTGCATCAAAGATATCCCATGAAGGGACCAGTGCATCAAAGATATCCCATGAAGGGACCAGTGCATCAAAGATATCCCATGAAGGGACAGATATCCCATCAAGGGACCAGTGCACAAAAGATATCCCATGAAGGGACAGATATCCCATGAAGGGACAGATATCCCATGAAGGGACCAGTGCACCAAAGATATCCCATAAAGGGACCGATATCCCATGAAGGGACCAGTGCACCAAAGATATCCCATGAAGGGACAGATATCCCATGAAGGGACCAGTGCACCAAAGATATCCCATGAAGGGACAGATATCCCATGAAGGGACCAGTGCATCAAAGATATCCCATGAAGGGACCAGTGCATCAAAGATATCCCATGAAGGGACCAGTGCATCAAAGATATCCCATGAAGGGACCAGTGCATCAAAGATATCCCATGAAGGGACAGATATCCCATGAAGGGACCAGTGCACAAAAGATATCCCATGAAGGGACCAGTGCACAAAAGATATCCCATGAAGGGACAGATATCCCATGAAGGGACCAGTGCACCAAAGATATCCCATAAAGGGACCGATATCCCATGAAGGGACCAGTGCACCAAAGAAATCCCATGAAGGGACCAGTGCACCAACGATATCCCATGAAGGGACCATTGCATCAAAGATATCCCATGAAGGGACCAGTGCATCAAAGATATCTCATGAAGGGACCAGTGCATCAAAGACATCCCATGAAGGGACCAGTGCATCAAAGATATCCCATGAAGGGACAGATATCCCATGAAGGGACCAGTGCACCAAAGATATCTCATAAAGGGACCGATATCCCATGAAGGGACCAGTGCACCAAAGATATCCCATGAAGGGACCAGTGCACCAAAGATATCCCATGAAGGGACCAGTGCACCAAAGATATCCCATGAAGGGACCAGTGCATCAAAGATATCCCATGAAGGGACCATTGCATCAAAGATATCCCATGAAGGGACAGATATCCCATGAAGGGACCAGTGCATCAAAGATATCCCATTAAGGGACAGATATCCCATGAAGGGACCAGTGCATCAAAGATATCCCATGAAGGGATAGATATCCCATGAAGGGACCAGTGCATCAAAGATATCCCATGAAGGGACCAGTGCACAAAAGATATCCCATGAAGGGACAGCTATCCCATGAAGGGACCAGTGCATCAAAGATATCCCATTAAGAGACAGATATCCCATGAAAGGACCAGTGCACCAAAGATATCCCATGAAGGGACCAGTGCATCAAAGATATCCCATGAAGGGACAGATATCCCATGAAGGGACCGTGCATCAAAGATATCCCATGAAGGGACCAGTGCACAAAAGATATCCCATGAAGGGACAGATATCCCATGAAGGGACCAGTGCATCAAAGATATCCCATGAAGGGACAGATATCCCATGAAAGGACCAGTGCACCAAAGATATCCCATGAAGGGACCAGTGCATCAAAGATATCCCATGAAGGGACCAGTGCACCAAAGATATCCCATGAAGGGACCAGTGCACCAAAGATATCCCATGAAGGGACCAGTGCATCAAAGATATCCCATGAAGGGACCATTGCATCAAAGATATCCCATGAAGGGACAGATATCCCATGAAGGGACCAGTGCATCAAAGATATCCCATTAAGGGACAGATATCCCATGAAGGGACCAGTGCATCAAAGATATCCCATGAAGGGACAGATATCCCATGAAGGGACCAGTGCATCAAAGATATCCCATGAAGGGACCAGTGCACAAAAGATATCCCATGAACGGACAGATATCCCATGAAGGGACCAGTGCATCAAAGATATCCCATTAAGGGACAGATATCCCATGAAAGGACCAGTGCACCAAAGATATCCCATGAAGGGACCAGTGCACCAAAGATATCCCATGAAGGGACCAGTGCACCAAAGATATCCCATGAAGGGACCAGTGCATCAAAGATATCCCATGAAGGGACCAGTGCATCAAAGATATCCCATGAAGGGACAGATATCCCATGAAGGGACCAGTGCACAAAAGATATCCCATGAAGGGACCAGTGCACAAAAGATATCCCATGAAGGGACAGATATTCAATGAAGGGACCAGTGCACCAAAGATAACCCATAAAGGGGCCGATATCCCATGAAGGGACCAGTGCACCAAAGATATCCCATGAAGGGACAGATATCCAATGAAGGGACCAGTGCACCAAAGATATCCCATGAAGGGACCAGTGCACCAAAGATATCCCATGAAGGGACCAGTGCATCAAAGATATCCCATGAAGGGACCAGTGCATCAAAGATATCCCATGAAGGGACCAGTGCATCAAAGATATCCCATGAAGGGACCAGTGCATCAAAGATATCCCATGAAGGGACAGATATCCCATCAAGGGACCAGTGCACAAAAGATATCCCATGAAGGGACAGATATCCCATGAAGGGACAGATATCCCATGAAGGGACCAGTGCACCAAAGATATCCCATAAAGGGACCGATATCCCATGAAGGGACCAGTGCACCAAAGATATCCCATGAAGGGACAGATATCCCATGAAGGGACCAGTGCACCAAAGATATCCCATGAAGGGACAGATATCCCATGAAGGGACCAGTGCATCAAAGATATCCCATGAAGGGACCAGTGCATCAAAGATATCCCATGAAGGGACCAGTGCATCAAAGATATCCCATGAAGGGACCAGTGCATCAAAGATATCCCATGAAGGGACAGATATCCCATGAAGGGACCAGTGCACAAAAGATATCCCATGAAGGGACCAGTGCACAAAAGATATCCCATGAAGGGACAGATATCCCATGAAGGGACCAGTGCACCAAAGATATCCCATAAAGGGACCGATATCCCATGAAGGGACCAGTGCACCAAAGATATCCCATGAAGGGACCAGTGCACCAACGATATCCCATGAAGGGACCATTGCATCAAAGATATCCCATGAAGGGACCAGTGCATCAAAGATATCTCATGAAGGGACCAGTGCATCAAAGACATCCCATGAAGGGACCAGTGCATCAAAGATATCCCATGAAGGGACAGATATCCCATGAAGGGACCAGTGCACCAAAGATATCTCATAAAGGGACCGATATCCCATGAAGGGACCAGTGCACCAAAGATATCCCATGAAGGGACCAGTGCACCAAAGATATCCCATGAAGGGACCAGTGCACCAAAGATATCCCATGAAGGGACCAGTGCATCAAAGATATCCCATGAAGGGACCATTGCATCAAATATATCCCATGAAGGGACAGATATCCCATGAAGGGACCAGTGCATCAAAGATATCCCATTAAGGGACAGATATCCCATGAAGGGACCAGTGCATCAAAGATATCCCATGAAGGGACAGATATCCCATGAAGGGACCAGTGCATCAAAGATATCCCATGAAGGGACCAGTGCACAAAAGATATCCCATGAAGGGACAGCTATCCCATGAAGGGACCAGTGCATCAAAGATATCCCATTAAGGGACAGATATCCCATGAAAGGACCAGTGCACCAAAGATATCCCATGAAGGGACCAGTGCATCAAAGATATCCCATGAAGGGACCAGTGCATCAAAGATATCCCATGAAGGGACCAGTGCATCAAAGATATCCCATGAAGGGACCAGTGCACCAAAGATATCCCATTGAAGGGACTGATATCCCATGAAGGGACCAGTGCACCAAGGTTAGCCCATGAAGGGACAGATATTCCATGAAGGGGCCAGTGCATCAAAGATATCCCATGAAGGGACAGATATCCCATGAAAGGACCAGTGCACCAAAGATATCCCATGAAGGGACCAGTGCATCAAAGATATCCCATGAAGGGACAGATATCCCATGAAGGGACCAGTGCATCAAAGATATCCCATGAAGGGACAGATATCCCATGAAGGGACCAGTGCATCAAAGATATCCCATGAAGGGACCAGTGCACAAAAGATATCCCATGAAGGGACCAGTGCATCAAAGATATCCCATGAAGGGACCATTGCATCAAAGATATCCCATGAAGGGACCAGTGCATCAAAGACATCCCATGAAGGGACCAGTGCATCAAAGATATCCCATGAAGGGACCAGTGCACCAAAGATATCCCATGAAGGGACAGATATCCCATGAAGGGACCAGTGCACAAAAGATATCCCATGAAGGGACAGATATCCCATGAAGGGACCAGTGCACGAAAGATATCCCATGAAGGGACAGATATCCCATGAAGGGACCAGTGCACAAAAGATATCCCATAAAGGGACAGATATCCCATGAAGGGACCAGTGCACCAAAGATATCCCATGAAGGGACCAGTGCACCAAAGATATCCCATGAAGGGACCAGTGCACCAAAGATATCCCATGAAGGGACCAGTGCACCAAAGATATCCCATGAAGGGACAGATATCCCAATAAGGGACCAGTGCACCAAAGATATCCCATGAACGGACCATGCACCAAAGATATCCCATGAAGGGACAGATATCCCATGAAGGGACCAGTGCATCAAAGATATCCCATGAAGGGACCAGTGCATCAAAGATATCCCATGAAGGGACCAGTGCATCAAAGATATCCCATGAAGGGACCAGTGCATCAAAGATATCCCATGAAGGGACAGATCCCATGAAGGGACCAGTGCATCAAAGATATCCCATGAAGGGACAGATATCCCATGAAGGGACCAGTTCACCAAAGATATCCCATGAAGGGACCAGTGCATCAATGATATCCCATGAAGGGACCAGTGCATCAAAGATATCCCATGAAGGGACCAGTGCATCAAATATATCCCATGAAGGGACCAGTGCATCAAAGATATCCCATGAAGGGACCAGTGCATCAAAGATATCCCATGAAGGGACCAGTGCATCAAAGATATCCCATGAAGGGACCAGTGCACCAAAGATATCCCATGAAGGGACCAGTGCATCAAAGATATCCCATGAAGGGACAGATATCCCATGAAGGGACCAGTGCACAAAAGATATCCCATGAAGGGACCAGTGCACAAAAGATATCCCATGAAGGGACAGATATTCCATGAAGGGACCAGTGCACCAAAGATAACCCATAAAGGGACCGATATCCCATGAAGGGACCAGTGCACCAAAGATATCCCATGAAGGGACAGATATCCCATGAAGGGACCAGTGCACCAAAGATATCCCATGAAGGGACCAGTGCACCAAAGATATCCCATGAAGGGACCATTGCATCAAAGATATCCCATGAAGGGACCAGTGCATCAAAGATATCCCATGAAGGGACCAGTGCATCAAAGATATCCCATGAAGGGACCAGTGCATCAAAGATATCCCATGAAGGGACAGATATCCCATCAAGGGACCAGTGCACAAAAGATATCCCATGAAGGGACAGATATCCCATGAAGGGACCAGTGCACCAAAGATATCCCATAAAGGGACCGATATCCCATGAAGGGACCAGTGCACCAAAGATATCCCATGAAGGGACAGATATCCCATGAAGGGACCAGTGCACCAAAGATATCCCATGAAGGGACAGATATCCCATGAAGGGACCAGTGCACAAAAGATATCCCATGAAGGGACAGATATCCCATGAAGGGACCAGTGCACCAAAGATTTCCCATAAAGGGACAGATATCCCATGAAGGGACCAGTGCACAAAAGATATCCCATGAAGGGACTAGTGCATCAAAGATATCCCATGAAGGGACCATTGCATCAAAGATATCCAATGAAGGGACCAGGCATCAAAGACATCCCATGAAGGGACCAGTGCACCAAAGATATCCCATGAAGGGACCAGTGCACCAAAGATATCCCACGAAGGGACAGATATCCCATGAAGGGACCAGTGCACCAAAGATATCCCATAAAGGGACAGATATCCCATGAAGGGACCAGTGCACCAAAGATATCCCCTAAAAGGGACCGATATCCCATGAAGGGACCAGTGCATTATAGATATCCCATGAAGGGACAGATATGCCATGAAGGGACCAGCGCACCAAAGATATCCCATGAAGGGACCAGTGCATCAAAGATATCCCATGAAGGGACCAGTGCATCAAAGATATCCCATGAAGGGACCAGTGCATCAAAGATATCCCATGAAGGGACCAGTGCATCAAAGACATCCCATGAAGGGACCAGTGCATCAAAGATATCCCATGAAGGGACCAGTGCACCAAAGATATCCCATGAAGGGACCAGTGCACCAAAGATATCCCATGAAGGGACTGATATCCCATGAAGGGACCAGTGCATCAAAGATATCCCATGAAGGGACAGATATCCCATGAAGGGACCAGTGCATCAAAGATATTCCATGAAGGGACCAGTGCACCAAGTTTAGCCCATGAAGGGACAGATATTCCATGAAGGGACCAGTGCATCAAAGATATCCCATGAAGGGACAGATATCCCATGAAAGGACCAGTGCACCAAAGATATCCCATGAAGGGACCAGTGCATCAAAGATATCCCATGAAGGGACAGATATCCCATGAAGGGACCAGTGCATCAAAGATATCCCATGAAGGGACAGATATCCCATGAAGGGACCGTGCATCAAAGATATCCCATGAAGGGACCAGTGCACAAAAGATATCCCATGAAGGGACAGATATCCCATGAAGGGACCAGTGCATCAAAGATATCCCATGAAGGGACAGATATCCCATGAAAGGACCAGTGCACCAAAGATATCCCATGAAGGGACCAGTGCATCAAAGATATCCCATGAAGGGACCAGTGCACCAAAGATATCCCATGAAGGGACCAGTGCACCAAAGATATCCCATGAAGGGACCAGTGCACCAAAGATATCCCATGAAGGGACCAGTGCATCAAAGATATCCCATGAAGGGACCATTGCATCAAAGATATCCCATGAAGGGACAGATATCCCATGAAGGGACCAGTGCATCAAAGATATCCCATTAAGGGACAGATATCCCATGAAGGGACCAGTGCATCAAAGATATCCCATGAAGGGACAGATATCCCATGAAGGGACCAGTGCATCAAAGATATCCCATGAAGGGACCAGTGCACAAAAGATATCCCATGAAGGGACAGATATCCCATGAAGGGACCAGTGCATCAAAGATATCCCATTAAGGGACAGATATCCCATGAAAGGACCAGTGCACCAAAGATATCCCATGAAGGGACCAGTGCATCAAAGATATCCCATGAAGGGACCAGTGCATCACAGATATCCCATGAAGGGACCAGTGCATCACAGATATCCCATGAAGGGACCAGTGCATCAAAGATATCCCATGAAGGGACCAGTGCACCAAAGATATCCCATTGAAGGGACTGATATCCCATGAAGGGACCAGTGCACCAAGGTTAGCCCATGAAGGGACAGATATTCCATGAAGGGACCAGTGCATCAAAGATATCCCATGAAGGGACAGATATCCCATGAAAGGACCAGTGCACCAAAGATATCCCATGAAGGGACCAGTGCATCAAAGATATCCCATGAAGGGACAGATATCCCATGAAGGGACCAGTGCATCAAAGATATCCCATGAAGGGACAGATATCCCATGAAGGGACCAGTGCATCAAAGATATCCCATGAAGGGACCAGTGCACAAAAGATATCCCATGAAGGGACCAGTGCATCAAAGATATCCCATGAAGGGACCATTGCATCAAAGATATCCCATGAAGGGACCAGTGCATCAAAGACATCCCATGAAGGGACCAGTGCATCAAAGATATCCCATGAAGGGACCAGTGCATCAAAGATATCCCATGAAGGGACCAGTGCACAAAAGATATCCCATGAAGGGACAGATATCCCATGAAGGGACCAGTGCACGAAAGATATCCCATGAAGGGACAGATATCCCATGAAGGGACCAGTGCACAAAAGATATCCCATAAAGGGACAGATATCCCATGAAGGGACCAGTGCACCAAAGATATCCCATGAAGGGACAGATATCCCATGAAGGGACCAGTGCACCAAAGATATCCCATGAAGGGACCAGCGCATCAAAGATATCCCATGAAGGGACCAGTGCATCAAAGATATCCCATGAAGGGACCAGTGCACCAAAGATATCCCATGAAGGGACCAGTGCACCAAAGATATCCCATGAAGGGACCAGTGCACCAAAGATATCCCATGAAGGGACAGATATCCCAATAAGGGACCAGTGCACCAAAGATATCCCATGAACGGACCATGCACCAAAGATATCCCATGAAGGGACAGATATCCCATGAAGGGACCAGTGCATCAAAGATATCCCATGAAGGGACCAGTGCATCAAAGATATCCCATGAAGGGACAGATATCCCATGAAGGGACCAGTGCATCAAAAATATCCCATGAAGGGACATATCCCATGAAGGGACCAGTTCACCAAAGATATCCCATGAAGGGACCAGTGCATAAATGATATCCCATGAAGTGACCAGTGCATCAAAGATATCCCATGAAGGGACCAGTGCATCAAAGATATCCCATGAAGGGACCAGTGCACAAAAGATATCCCATGAAGGGACCAGTGCACAAAAGATATCCCATGAAGGGACAGATATCCCATGAAGGGACCAGTGCACCAAAGATATCCCATAAAGGGACCGATATCCCATGAAGGGACCAGTGCACCAAAGATATCCCATGAAGGGACCAGTGCACCAACGATATCCCATGAAGGGACCATTGCATCAAAGATATCCCATGAAGGGACCAGTGCAAAGATATCCCATGAAGGGACCAGTGCATCAAAGATATCCCATGAAGGGACCAGTGCATCAAAGATATCCCATGAAGGGACCATTGCATCAAAGATATCCCATGAAGGGACAGATATCCCATGAAGGGACCAGTGCATCAAAGATATCCCATGAAGGGACAGATATCCCATGAAGGGACCAGTGCATCAAAAATATACCATGAAGGGAGAGATATCCCATGAAGGGACCAGTGCATCAAAGATATCCCATGAAGGGACCAGTGCAGAAAAGATATCCCATGAAGGGACAGATATCCCATGAAGGGACCAGTGCATCAAAGATATCCCATTAAGGGACAGATATCCCATGAAAGGACCAGTGCACCAAAGATATCCCATGAAGGGACCAGTGCATCAAAGATATCCCTTGAAGGGACCAGTGCATCAAAGATATCCCATGAAGGGACCAGTGCATCAAAGATATCCCATGAAGGGACCAGTGCATCAAAGATATCCCATGAAGGGACCAGTGCATCAAAGATATGCCATGAAGGGACCAGTGCACCAAAGATATCCCATTGAAGGGACTGATATCCCATGAAGGGACCAGTGCACCAAGGTTAGCCCATGAAGGGACAGATATTCCATGAAGGGACCAGTGCATCAAAGATATCCCATCAAGGGACAGATATCCCATGAAAGGACCAGTGCACCAAAGATATCCCATGAAGGGACCAGTGCATCAAAGATATCCCATGAAGGGACTGATATCCCATGAAGGGACCAGTGCACCAAGGTTAGCCCATGAAGGGACAGATATTCCATGAAGGGACCAGTGCATCAAAGATATCCCATGAAGGGACAGATATCCCATGAAAGGACCAGTGCACCAAAGATATCCCATGAAGGGACCAGTGCATCAAAGATATCCCATGAAGGGACAGATATCCCATGAAGGGACCAGTGCATCAAAGATATCCCATGAAGGGACCAGTGCACAAAAGATATCCCATGAAGGGACCAGTGCATCAAAGATATCCCATGAAGGGACCATTGCATCAAAGATATCCCATGAAGGGACCAGTGCATCAAAGACATCCCATGAAGGGACCAGTGCATCAAAGATATCCCATGAAGGGACCAGTGCACCAAAGATATCCCATGAAGGGACGGATATCCCATGAAGGGACCAGTGCACAAAAGATATCCCATGAAGGGACCAGTGCACAAAAGATATCCCATAAAGGGACAGATATCCCATGAAGGGACCAGTGCATCAAAGATCTCCCATGAAGGGACAGATATCCCATGAAGGGACCAGTGCATCAAAGATATCCCATGAAGGGACCAGTGCATCAATGACATCCCATGAAGGGACCAGTGCATCAAAGACATCCCATCAAGGGACCAGTGCACCAAAGATATCTATGAAGGGACCAGTGCACCAAAGATATCCCATGAAGGGACCAGTGCACCAAAGATATCCCATGAAGGGACCAGTGCACCAAAGATATCCCATGAAGGGACCAGTGCACCAAAGATATCCCATGAAGGGACAGATATCCCAATAAGGGACCAGTGCACCAAAGATATCCCATGAACGGACCATGCACCAAAGATATCCCATGAAGGGACAGATATCCCATGAAGGGACCAGTGCATCAAAGATATCCCATGAAGGGACCAGTGCATCAAAGATATCCCATGAAGGGACCAGTGCATCAAAGATATCCCATGAAGGGACAGATCCCATGAAGGGACCAGTGCATCAAAGATATCCCATGAAGGGACAGATATCCCATGAAGGGACCAGTTCACCAAAGATATCCCATGAAGGGACCAGTGCATCAATGATATCCCATGAAGGGACCAGTGCATCAAAGATATCCCATGAAGGGACCAGTGCATCAAAGATATCCCATGAAGGGACCAGTGCATCAAAGATATCCCATGAAGGGACCAGTGCATCAAAGATATCCCATGAAGGGACAGATATCCCATGAAGGGACCAGTGCACAAAAGATATCCCATGAAGGGACCAGTGCACAAAAGATATCCCATGAAGGGACAGATATCCCATGAAGGGACCAGTGCACCAAAGATAACCCATAAAGGGACAGATATCCCATGAAGGGACCAGTGCACCAAAGATAACCCATAAAGGGACCGATATCCCATGAAGGGACCAGTGCACCAAAGATATCCCATGAAGGGACAGATATCCCATGAAGGGACCAGTGCATCAAAAATATCCCATGAAGGGACAGATATCCCATGAAGGGACCAGTTCACCAAAGATATCCCATGAAGGGACCAGTGCACCAAAGATATCCCATGAAGGGACCAGTGCATCAAAGATATCCCATGAAGGGACCAGTGCATCAAAGATATCCCATGAAGGGACAGATATCCCATGAAGGGACCAGTGCACAAAAGATATCCCATGAAGGGACCAGTGCACAAACGATATCCCATGAAGGGACAGATATTCAATGAAGGGACCAGTGCACCAAAGATAACCCATAAAGGGACCGATATCCCATGAAGGGACCAGTGCACCAAAGATATCCCATGAAGGGACAGATATCCCATGAAGGGACCAGTGCACCAAAGATATCCCATGAAGGGACCAGTGCACCAAAGATATCCCATGAAGGGACCAGTGCACCAAAGATATCCCATGAAGGGACCAGTGCATCAAAGATATCCCATGAAGGGACCAGTGCATCAAAGATATCCCATGAAGGGACCAGTGCATCAAAGATATCCCATGAAGGGACAGATATCCCATCAAGGGACCAGTGCACAAAAGATATCCCATGAAGGGACAGATATCCCATGAAGGGACCAGTGCACCAAAGATATCCCATAAAGGGACCGATATCCCATGAAGGGACCAGTGCACCAAAGATATCCCATGAAGGGACAGATATCCCATCAAGGGACCAGTGCACAAAAGATATCCCATGAAGGGACAGATATCCCATGAAGGGACCAGTGCACAAAAGATATCCCATGAAGGGACAGATATCCCATGAAGGGACCAGTGCACCAAAGATATCCCATAAAGGGACAGATATCCCATGAAGGGACCAGTGCACAAAAGATATCCCATGAAGGGACTAGTGCATCAAAGATATCCCATGAAGGGACCATTGCATCAAAGATATCCAATGAAGGGACCAGGCATCAAAGACATCCCATGAAGGGACCAGTGCACCAAAGATATCCCATGAAGGGACCAGTGCACCAAAGATATCCCACGAAGGGACAGATATCCCATGAAGGGACCAGTGCACCAAAGATATCCCATAAAGGGACAGATATCCCATGAAGGGACCAGTGCACCAAAGATATCCCATGAAGGGACCAGTGCATCAAAGATATCCCATGAAGGGACCAGTGCATCAAAGATATCCCATGAAGGGACCAGTGCATCAAAGATATCCCATGAAGGGACCAGTGCATCAAAGATATCCCATGAAGGGACAGATATCCCATCAAGGGACCAGTGCACAAAAGATATCCCATGAAGGGACCAGTGCACAAAAGATATCCCATGAAGGGACAGATATCCCATGAAGGGACCAGTGCACCAAAGATATCCCATAAAGGGACCGATATCCCATGAAGGGACCAGTGCACCAGAGATATCCCATGAAGGGACCAGTGCACCAAAGATATCCCATGAAGGGACAGATATCCCAATAAGGGACCAGTGCACCAAAGATATCCCATGAACGGACCATGCACCAAAGATATCCCATGAAGGGACAGATATCCCATGAAGGGACCAGTGCATCAAAGATATCCCATGAAGGGACCAGTGCATCAAAGATATCCCATGAAGGGACCAGTGCATCAAAGATATCCCATGAAGGGACCAGTGCATCAAAGATATCCCATGAAGGGACCAGTGCATCAAAGATATCCCATGAAGGGACCAGTGCATCAAAGATATCCCATGAAGGGACAGATATCCCATGAAGGGACCAGTGCACAAAAGATATCCCATGAAGGGACCAGTGCACAAAAGATATCCCATGAAGGGACAGATATCCCATGAAGGGACCAGTGCACCAAAGATATCCCATAAAGGGACCGATATCCCATGAAGGGACCAGTGCACCAAAGATATCCCATGAAGGGACCAGTGCACCAACGATATCCCATGAAGGGACCATTGCATCAAAGATATCCCATGAAGGGACCAGTGCATCAAAGATATCTCATGAAGGGACCAGTGCATCAAAGACATCCCATGAAGGGACCAGTGCATCAAAGATATCCCATGAAGGGACAGATATCCCATGAAGGGACCAGTGCACCAAAGATATCTCATAAAGGGACCGATATCCCATGAAGGGACCAGTGCACCAAAGATATCCCATGAAGGGACAGATATCCCATGAAGGGACCAGTGCACCAAAGATATCCCATGAAGGGACAGATATCCCATGAAGGGACCAGTGCACCAAAGATATCCCATGAAGGGACAGATATCCCATGAAGGGACCAGTGCACCAAAGATATCCCATAAAGGGACAGATATCCCATGAAGGGACCAGTGCACCAAAGATATCCCATAAAGGGATAGATAACCCATGAAGGGACCAGTGCACACAAGATATCCCATGAAGGGACTAGTGCATCAAAGATATCCCATGAAGGGACCATTGCATCAAAGATATCCCATGAAGGGACCAGTGCATCAAAGACATCCCATGAAGGGACCAGTGCACCAAAGATATCCCATGAAGGGACCAGTGCACCAAAGATATCCCATGAAGGGACAGATATCCCATGAAGGGACCAGTGCACCAAAGATATTCCATAAAGGGACAGATATCCCATGAAGGGACCAGTGCACCAAAGATATCCCCTAAAAGGGACCGATATCCCATGAAGGGACCAGTGCATTATAGATATCCCATGAAGGGACAGATATCCCATGAAGGGACCAGCGCACCAAAGATATCCCATGAAGGGACCAGTGCATCAAAGATATCCCATGAAGGGACCAGTGCACCAAAGATATCCCATGAAGGGACCAGTGCACCAAAGATATCCCATGAAGGGACTGATATCCCATGAAGGGACCAGTGCATCAAAGATATCCCATGAAGGGACAGATATCCCATGAAGGGACCAGTGCATCAAAGATATCCCATGAAGGGACAGATATCCCATGAAGGGACCAGTGCATCAAAGATATCCCATGAAGGGACCAGTGCCCCAAGGTTAGCCCATGAAGGGACAGATATTCCATGAAGGGACCAGTGCATCAAAGATATCCCATGAAGGGACAGATATCCCATGAAGGGACCAGTGCATCAAAGATATCCCATGAAGGGACCAGTGCCCCAAGGTTAGCCCATGAAGGGACAGATATCCCATGAAGGGACCAGTGCATCAATGATATCCCATGAAGGGACCAGTGCATCAAAGATATCCCATGAAGGGACCAGTGCATCAAAGATATCCCATGAAGGGACCAGTGCATCAAAGATATCCCATGAAGGGACCAGTGCATCAAAGATATCCCATGAAGGGACCAGTGCATCAAAGATATCCCATGAAGGGACAGATATCCCATGAAGGGACCAGTGCACAAAAGATATCCCATGAAGGGACAGATATCCCATGAAGGGACCAGTGCACCAAAGATATCCCATAAAGGGACAGATATCCCACAAAGGGACCAGTGCACCAAAGATATCCCCTAAAAGGGACCGATATCCCATGAAGGGACCAGTGCATTATAGATATCCCATGAAGGGACAGATATCCCATGAAGGGACCAGTGCATCAAAGATATCCCATGAAGGGACCATTGCATCAAAGATATCCCATGAAGGGACCAGTGCATCAAAGACATCCCATGAAGGGACCAGTGCATCAAAGATATCCCATGAAGGGACCAGTGCATCAAAGATATCCCATGAAGGGACCAGTGCACCAAAGATATCCCATGAAGGGACAGATATCCCATGAAGGGACCAGTGCACAAAAGATATCCCATGAAGGGACAGATATCCCATGAAGGGACCAGTGCACAAAAGATATCCCATGAAGGGACAGATATCCCATGAAGGGACCAGTGCACAAAAGATATCCCATAAAGGGACAGATATCCCATGAAGGGACCAGTGCACCAAAGATATCCCATGAAGGGACAGATATCCCATGAAGGGACCAGTGCACCAAAGATATCCCATGAAGGGACCAGTGCACCAAAGATATCCCATGAAGGGACCAGTGCACCAAAGATATCCCATGAAGGGACCAGTGCACCAAAGATATCCCATGAAGGGACCAGTGCACCAAAGATATCCCATGAAGGGACCAGTGCACCAAAGATATCCCATGAAGGGACAGATATCCCAATAAGGGACCAGTGCACCAAAGATATCCCATGAACGGACCATGCACCAAAGATATCCCATGAAGGGACAGATATCCCATGAAGGGACCAGTGCATCAAAGATATCCCATGAAGGGACCAGTGCATCAAAGATATCCCATGAAGGGACCAGTGCATCAAAGATATCCCATGAAGGGACAGATATCCCATGAAGGGACCAGTGCATCAAAAATATCCCATGAAGGGACAGATATCCCATGAAGGGACCAGTTCACCAAAGATATCCCATGAAGGGACCAGTGCATAAATGATATCCCATGAAGTGACCAGTGCATCAAAGATATCCCATGAAGGGACCAGTGCATCAAAGATATCCCATGAAGGGACCAGTGCATCAAAGATATCCCATGAAGGGACCAGTGCATCAAAGATATCCCATGAAGGGACAGATATCCCATGAAGGGACCAGTGCACAAAAGATATCCCATGAAGGGACCAGTGCACAAAAGATATCCCATGAAGGGACAGATATCCCATGAAGGGACCAGTGCACCAAAGATATCCCATAAAGGGACCGATATCCCATGAAGGGACCAGTGCACCAAAGATATCCCATGAAGGGACAGATATCCCATGAAGGGACCAGTGCACCAAAGATATCCCATGAAGGGACCAGTGCATCAAAGATATCCCATGAAGGGACCAGTGCATCAAAGATATCCCATGAAGGGACCAGTGCATCAAAGATATCCCATGAAGGGACCAGTGCATCAAAGATATCCCATGAAGGGACCAGTGCATCAAAGATATCCCATGAAGGGACAGATATCCCATCAAGGGACCAGTGCACAAAAGATATCCCATGAAGGGACCAGTGCACAAAAGATATCCCATGAAGGGACAGATATCCCATGAAGGGACCAGTGCACCAAAGATATCCCATAAAGGGACCGATATCCCATGAAGGGACCAGTGCACCAAAGATATCCCATGAAGGGACCAGTGCACCAAAGATATCCCATGAAGGGACAGATATCCCAATAAGGGACCAGTGCACCAAAGATATCCCATGAACGGACCATGCACCAAAGATATCCCATGAAGGGACAGATATCCCATGAAGGGACCAGTGCATCAAAGATATCCCATGAAGGGACCAGTGCATCAAAGATATCCCATGAAGGGACCAGTGCATCAAAGATATCCCATGAAGGGACAGATCCCATGAAGGGACCAGTGCATCAAAGATATCCCATGAAGGGACAGATATCCCATGAAGGGACCAGTTCACCAAAGATATCCCATGAAGGGACCAGTGCATCAATGATATCCCATGAAGGGACCAGTGCATCAAAGATATCCCATGAAGGGACCAGTGCATCAAAGATATCCCATGAAGGGACCAGTGCATCAAAGATATCCCATGAAGGGACAGATATCCCATGAAGGGACCAGTGCACAAAAGATATCCCATGAAGGGACCAGTGCACAAAAGATATCCCATGAAGGGACAGATATCCCATGAAGGGACCAGTGCACCAAAGATATCCCATGAAGGGACCAGTGCACCAACGATATCCCATGAAGGGACCATTGCATCAAAGATATCCCATGAAGGGACCAGTGCATCAAAGATATCCCATGAAGGGACCAGTGCATCAAAGATATCCCATGAAGGGACCAGTGCATCAAAGATATCCCATGAAGGGACCAGTGCATCAAAGATATCCCATGAAGGGACAGATATCCCCTCAAGGGACCAGTGCACAAAAGATATCCCATGAAGGGGCCAGTGCACAAAAGATATCCCATGAAGGGACCGATATCCCATGAAGGGACCAGTGCACCAAAGATATCCCATGAAGGGACAGATATCCCATGAAGGGACCAGTGCACCAAAGATATCCATGAAGGGACAGATATCCCATGAAGGGACCAGTGCACCAAAGATATCCCATGAAGGGACAGATATCCCATGAAGGGACCAGTGCACCAAAGATATCCCATAAAGGGACAGATATCCCATGAAGGGACCAGTGCACAAAAGATATCTAATGAAGGGACTAGTGCATCAAAGATATCCCATGAAGGGACCATTGCATCAAAGATATCCCATGAAGGGACCAGTGCATCAAAGACATCCCATGAAGGGACCAGTGCACCAAAGATATCCCATGAAGGGACCAATGCACCAAAGATATCCCATGAAGGGACCAGTGCACCAAAGATATCCCATGAAGGGACAGATATCCCATGAAGGGACCAGTGCACCAAAGATATTCCATAAAGGGACAGATATCCCATGAAGGGACCAGTGCACCAAAGATATCCCCTAAAAGGGACCGATATCCCATGAAGGGACCAGTGCATTATAGATATCCCATGAAGGGACAGATATCCCATGAAGGGACCAGCGAACCAAAGATATCCCATGAAGGGACCAGTGCATCAAAGATATTCCATGAAGGGACCAGTGCACCAAAGATATCCCATGAAGGGACCAGTGCATCAAAGATATCCCATGAAGGGACTGATATCCCATGAAGGGACCAGTGCATCAAAAGGGACCAGTGCATCAAAGATATCCCATGAAGGGACCAGTGCACCAAGGTTAGCCCATGAAGGGACAGATATTCCATGAAGGGACCAGTGCATCAAAGATATCCCATGAAGGGACCAGTGCATCAAAGATATTCTATGAAGGGACCAGTGCACCAAGGTTAGCCCATGAAGGGACAGATATTCCATGAAGGGACCAGTGCATCAAAGATATCCCATGAAGGGACAGATATCCCATGAAAGGACCAGTGCACCAAAGATATCCCATGAAGGGACCAGTGCATCAAAGATATCCCATGAAGGGACAGATATCCCATGAAGGGACCAGTGCATCAAAGATATCCCATGAAGGGACAGATATCCCATGAAGGGACCAGTGCACCAAAGATATCCCATGAAGGGACCAGTGCATCAAAGATATCCCATGAAGGGACCAGTGCATCAAAGATATCCCAGGAAGGGACCAGTGCATCAAAGACATCCCATGAAGGGACCAGTGCATCAAAGACATCCCATGAAGGGACCAGTGCACCAAAGATATCCCATGAAGGGACCAGTGCACCAAAGATATCCCATGAAGGGACCAGTGCACCAAAGATATCCCATGAAGGGACCAGTGCACCAAAGATATCACATGAAGGGACAGATATCCCAATAAGGGACCAGTGCACCAAAGATATCCCATGAACGGACCATGCACCAAAGATATCCCATGAAGGGACAGATATCCCATGAAGGGACCAGTACATCAAAGATATCCCATGAAGGGACCAGTGCATCAAAGATATCCCATGAAGGGACCAGTGCATCAAAGATATCCCATGAAGGGACAGATCCCATGAAGGGACCAGTGCATCAAAGATATCCCATGAAGGGACAGATATCCCATGAAGGGACCAGTTCACCAAAGATATCCCATGAAGGGACCAGTGCATCAATGATATCCCATGAAGGGACCAGTGCATCAAAGATATCCCATGAAGGGACCAGTGCATCAAAGATATCCCATGAAGGGACCAGTGCATCAAAGATATCCCATGAAGGGACCAGTGCATCAAAGATATCCCATGAAGGGACAGATATCCCATGAAGGGACCAGTGCACAAAAGATATCCCATGAAGGGACCAGTGCACAAAAGATATCCCATGAAGGGACAGATATCCCATGAAGGGACCAGTGCACCAAAGATAACCCATAAAGGGACCGATATCCCATGAAGGGACCAGTGCACCAAAGATATCCCATGAAGGGACAGATATCCCATGAAGGGACCAGTGCACCAAAGATATCCCATGAAGGGACCAGTGCACCAAAGATATCCCATGAAGGGACCAGTGCATCAAAGATATCCCATGAAGGGACCAGTGCATCAAAGATATCCCATGAAGGGACCAGTGCATCCAAGATATCCCATGAAGGGACAGATATCCCATGAAGGGACCAGTGCACCAAAGATATCCCATAAAGGGACCGATATCCCATGAAGGGACCAGTGCATCAAAGATATCCCATGAAGGGACCAGTGCATCAAAGATATCCCATGAAGGGACCAGTGCATCAAAGATATCCCATGAAGGGACCAGTGCATCAAAGATATCCCATGAAGGGACAGATATCCCATGAAGGGACCAGTGCACAAAAGATATCCCATGAAGGGACCAGTGCACAAAAGATATCCCATGAAGGGACAGATATCCCATGAAGGGACCAGTGCACCAAAGATATCCCATGAAGGGACAGATATCCCATGAAGGGACCAGTGCACCAAAGATATCCCATAAAGGGACAGATATCCCATGAAGGGACCAGTGCACAAAAGATATCCCATGAAGGGACTAGTGCATCAAATATGTCCCATGAAGGGACCATTGCATCAAAGATATCCCATGAAGGGACCAGTGCATCAAAGACATCCCATGAAGGGACCAGTGCACCAAAGATATCCCATAAGGGACCAGTGCACCAAAGATATCCCATGAAGGGACAGATATCCCATGAAGGGACCAGTGCACCAAAGATATCCCATAAAGGGACAGATATCCCATGAAGGGACCAGTGCACCAAAGATATCCCCTAAAAGGGACCGATATCCCATGAAGGGACCAGTGCATTATAGATATCCCATGAAGGGACAGATATCCCATGAAGGGACCAGTGCATCAAAGATATCCCATGAAGGGACCATTGCAAAGATATCCCATGAAGGGACCAGTGCATCAAAGACATCCCATGAAGGAACCAGTGCATCAAAGATATCCCATGAAGGGACCAGTGCACCAAAGATATCCCATGAAGGGACCAGTGCACCAAAGATATCCCATGAAGGGACTGATATCCCATGAAGGGACCAGTGCATCAAAGATATCCCATGAAGGGACAGATATCCCATGAAGGGACCAGTGCATCAAAGATATCCCATGAAGGGACCAGTGCACCAAGTTTAGCCCATGAAGGGACAGATATTCCATGAAGGGACCAGTGCATCAAAGATATCCCATGAAGGGACAGATATCCCATGAAAGGACCAGCGCACCAAAGATATCCCATGAAGGGACCAGTGCATCAAAGATATCCCATGAAGGGACAGATATCCCATGAAGGGACCAGTGCATCAAAGATATCCCATGAAGGGACAGATATCCCATGAAAGGACCAGTGCACCAAAGATATCCCATGAAGGGCCCAGTGCATCAAAGATATCCCATAAAGGGACCAGTGCACCAAAGATATCCCATGAAGGGACCAGTGCATCAAAGATATCCCATGAAGGGACCAGTGCACAAAAGATATCCCATGAAG
The DNA here is from genome assembly GCF_964263255.1 of Lissotriton vulgaris. Classification (NCBI taxonomy): domain Eukaryota; kingdom Metazoa; phylum Chordata; class Amphibia; order Caudata; family Salamandridae; genus Lissotriton; species Lissotriton vulgaris. Next base: position 399,746 of record NW_028252696.1, on the reverse strand, counting down.
GGACAGATATCCCATGAAGGGACCAGTGCATCAAAGATATCCCATGAAGGGACAGATATCCCATGAAAGGACCAGTGCACCAAAGATATCCCATGAAGGGCCCAGTGCATCAAAGATATCCCATGAAGGGACCAGTGCACCAAAGATATCCCATGAAGGGACCAGTGCATCAAAGATATCCCATGAAGGGACCAGTGCATCAAAGATATCCCATGAAGGGACCATTGCATCAAAGATATCCCATGAAGGGACAGATATCCCATGAAGGGACCAGTGCATCAAAGATATCCCATGAAGGGACAGATATCCCATGAAGGGACCAGTGCATCAAAGATATCCCATGAAGGGACAGATATCCCATGAAGGGACCAGTGCATCAAAGATATCCCATGAAGGGACCAGTGCACAAAAGATATCCCATGAAGGGACAGATATCCCATGAAGGGACCAGCGCATCAAAGATATCCCATTAAGGGACAGATATCCCATGAAAGGACCAGTGCACCAAAGATATCCCATGAAGGGGCCAGTGCATCAAAGATATCCCATGAAGGGACCAGTGCATCAAAGATATCCCATGAAGGGACCAGTGCATCAAAGATATCCCATGAAGGGACCAGTGCACCAAAGATATCCCATTGAAGGGACTGATATCCCATGAAGGGACCAGTGCACCAAGGTTAGCCCATGAAGGGACAGATATTCCATGAAGGGACCAGTGCATCAAAGATATCCCATGAAGGGACAGATATCCCATGAAAGGACCAGTGCACCAAAGATATCCCATGAAGGGACCAGTGCATCAAAGATATCCCATAAAGGGACAGATATCCCATGAAGGGACCAGTGCATCAAAGATATCCCATGAAGGGACCAGTGCACAAAAGATATCCCATGAAGGGACCATTGCATCAAAGATATCCCATGAAGGGACCAGTGCATCAAAGACATCCCATGAAGGGACCAGTGCATCAAAGATATCCCATGAAGGGACCAGTGCACCAAAGATATCCCATGAAGGGACAGATATCCCATGAAGGGACCAGTGCACAAAAGATATCCCATGAAGGGACAGATATCCCATGAACGGACCAGTGCACGAAAGATATCCCATGAAGGGACAGATATCCCATGAAGGGACCAGTGCACAAAAGATATCCCATAAAGGGACAGATATCCCATGAAGGGACCAGTGCACCAAAGATATCCCATGAAGGGACAGATATCCCATGAAGGGACCAGTGCACCAAAGATATCCCATGAAGGGACCAGTGCATCAAAGATATCCCATGAAGGGACCAGTGCATCAAAGATATCCCATGAAGGGACCAGTGCACCAAAGATATCCCATGAAGGGACCAGTGCACCAAAGATATCCCATGAAGGGACCAGTGCACCAAAGATATCCAGTGAAGGGACAGATATCCCAATAAGGGACCAGTGCACCAAAGATATCCCATGAACGGACCATGCACCAAAGATATCCCATGAAGGGACAGATATCCCATGAAGGGACCAGTGCATCAAAGATATCCCATGAAGGGACCAGTGCATCAAAGATATCCCATGAAGGGACAGATATCCCATGAAGGGACCAGTGCATCAAAAATATCCCATGAAGGGACAGATATCCCATGAAGGGACCAGTTCACCAAAGATATCCCATGAAGGGAACAGTGCATAAATGATATCCCATGAAGTGACCAGTGCATCAAAGATATCCCATGAAGGGACCAGTGCATCAAAGATATCCCATGAAGGGACCAGTGCATCAAAGATATCCCATGAAGGGACCAGTGCATCAAAGATATCCCATGAAGGGACCAGTGCATAAATGATATCCCATGAAGTGACCAGTGCATCAAAGATATCCCATGAAGGGACCAGTGCATCAAAGATATCCCATGAAGGGACCAGTGCATCAAAGATATCCCATGAAGGGACCAGTGCATCAAAGATATCCCATGAAGGGACAGATATCCCATGAAGGGACCAGTGCATCAAAGATATCCCATGAAGGGACCAGTGCACAAAAGATATCCCATAAAGGGACCGATATCCCATGAAGGGGCCAGTGCACCAAAGATATCCCATGAAGGGACAGATATCCCATGAAGGGACCAGTGCACCAAAGTTATCCCATGAAGGGACCAGTGCATCAAAGATTTCCCCTGAAGGGACCATTGCATCAAAGATATCCCATGAAGGGACCAGTGCATCAAAGATATCCCATGAAGGGACCAGTGCATCAAAGATATCCCATGAAGGGACCAGTGCATCAAAGATATCCCATGAAGGGACCAGTGCACCAAAGATATCCCATGAAGGGACCAGTGCACCAAAGATATCCCATGAAGGGACCAGTGCACCAAAGATATCCCATGAAGGGACCAGTGCACCAAAGATATCCCATGAAGGGACCAGTGCACCAAAGATATCCCATGAAGGGACAGATATCCCAATAAGGGACCAGTGCACCAAAGATATCCCATGAACGGACCATGCACCAAAGATATCCCATGAAGGGACAGATATCCCATGAAGGGACCAGTGCATCAAAGATATCCCATGAAGGGACCAGTGCATCAAAGATATCCCATGAAGGGACAGATATCCCATGAAGGGACCAGTGCATCAAAAATATCCCATGAAGGGACAGATATCCCATGAAGGGACCAGTTCACCAAAGATATCCCATGAAGGGACCAGTGCATAAATGATATCCCATGAAGTGACCAGTGCATCAAAGATATCCCATGAAGGGACCAGTGCATCAAAGATATCCCATGAAGGGACCAGTGCATCAAAGATATCCCATGAAGGGACCAGTGCATCAAAGATATCCCATGAAGGGACAGATATCCCATGAAGGGACCAGTGCACAAAAGATATCCCATGAAGGGACCAGTGCACAAAAGATATCCCATGAAGGGACAGATATCCCATGAAGGGACCAGTGCACCAAAGATATCCCATAAAGGGACCGATATCCCATGAAGGGACCAGTGCACCAAAGATATCCCATGAAGGGACAGATATCCCATGAAGGGACCAGTGCACCAAAGATATCCCATGAAGGGACCAGTGCATCAAAGATATCCCATGAAGGGACCAGTGCATCAAAGATATCCCATGAAGGGACCAGTGCATCAAAGATATCCCATGAAGGGACCAGTGCATCAAAGATATCCCATGAAGGGACCAGTGCATCAAAGATATCCCATGAAGGGACAGATATCCCATCAAGGGACCAGTGCACAAAAGATATCCCATGAAGGGACCAGTGCACAAAAGATATCCCATGAAGGGACAGATATCCCATGAAGGGACCAGTGCACCAAAGATATCCCATAAAGGGACCGATATCCCATGAAGGGACCAGTGCACCAAAGATATCCCATGAAGGGACCAGTGCACCAAAGATATCCCATGAAGGGACAGATATCCCAATAAGGGACCAGTGCACCAAAGATATCCCATGAACGGACCATGCACCAAAGATATCCCATGAAGGGACAGATATCCCATGAAGGGACCAGTGCATCAAAGATATCCCATGAAGGGACCAGTGCATCAAAGATATCCCATGAAGGGACCAGTGCATCAAGGATATCCCATGAAGGGACAGATCCCATGAAGGGACCAGTGCATCAAAGATATCCCATGAAGGGACAGATATCCCATGAAGGGACCAGTTCACCAAAGATATCCCATGAAGGGACCAGTGCATCAATGATATCCCATGAAGGGACCAGTGCATCAAAGATATCCCATGAAGGGACCAGTGCATCAAAGATATCCCATGAAGGGACCAGTGCATCAAAGATATCCCATGAAGGGACAGATATCCCATGAAGGGACCAGTGCACAAAAGATATCCCATGAAGGGACCAGTGCACAAAAGATATCCCATGAAGGGACAGATATCCCATGAAGGGACCAGTGCACCAAAGATATCCCATGAAGGGACCAGTGCACCAACGATATCCCATGAAGGGACCATTGCATCAAAGATATCCCATGAAGGGACCAGTGCATCAAAGATATCCCATGAAGGGACCAGTGCATCAAAGATATCCCATGAAGGGACCAGTGCATCAAAGATATCCCATGAAGGGACCAGTGCATCAAAGATATCCCATGAAGGGACAGATATCCCCTCAAGGGACCAGTGCACAAAAGATATCCCATGAAGGGGCCAGTGCACAAAAGATATCCCATGAAGGGACCGATATCCCATGAAGGGACCAGTGCACCAAAGATATCCCATGAAGGGACAGATATCCCATGAAGGGACCAGTGCACCAAAGATATCCATGAAGGGACAGATATCCCATGAAGGGACCAGTGCACCAAAGATATCCCATGAAGGGACAGATATCCCATGAAGGGACCAGTGCACCAAAGATATCCCATAAAGGGACAGATATCCCATGAAGGGACCAGTGCACAAAAGATATCTAATGAAGGGACTAGTGCATCAAAGATATCCCATGAAGGGACCATTGCATCAAAGATATCCCATGAAGGGACCAGTGCATCAAAGACATCCCATGAAGGGACCAGTGCACCAAAGATATCCCATGAAGGGACCAATGCACCAAAGATATCCCATGAAGGGACCAGTGCACCAAAGATATCCCATGAAGGGACAGATATCCCATGAAGGGACCAGTGCACCAAAGATATTCCATAAAGGGACAGATATCCCATGAAGGGACCAGTGCACCAAAGATATCCCCTAAAAGGGACCGATATCCCATGAAGGGACCAGTGCATTATAGATATCCCATGAAGGGACAGATATCCCATGAAGGGACCAGCGAACCAAAGATATCTCATGAAGGTACCAGTGCATCAAAGATATTCCATGAAGGGACCAGTGCACCAAAGATATCCCATGAAGGGACCAGTGCATCAAAGATATCCCATGAAGGGACTGATATCCCATGAAGGGACCAGTGCATCAAAAGGGACCAGTGCATCAAAGATATCCCATGAAGGGACCAGTGCACCAAGGTTAGCCCATGAAGGGACAGATATTCCATGAAGGGACCAGTGCATCAAAGATATCCCATGAAGGGACCAGTGCATCAAAGATATTCTATGAAGGGACCAGTGCACCAAGGTTAGCCCATGAAGGGACAGATATTCCATGAAGGGACCAGTGCATCAAAGATATCCCATGAAGGGACAGATATCCCATGAAAGGACCAGTGCACCAAAGATATCCCATGAAGGGACCAGTGCATCAAAGATATCCCATGAAGGGACAGATATCCCATGAAGGGACCAGTGCATCAAAGATATCCCATGAAGGGACAGATATCCCATGAAGGGACCAGTGCACCAAAGATATCCCATGAAGGGACCAGTGCATCAAAGATATCCCATGAAGGGACCAGTGCATCAAAGATATCCCAGGAAGGGACCAGTGCATCAAAGACATCCCATGAAGGGACCAGTGCATCAAAGACATCCCATGAAGGGACCAGTGCACAAAAGATATCCCATGAAGGGACCAGTGCACCAAAGATATCCCATGAAGGGACCAGTGCACCAAAGATATCCCATGAAGGGACCAGTGCACCAAAGATATCACATGAAGGGACAGATATCCCAATAAGGGACCAGTGCACCAAAGATATCCCATGAACGGACCATGCACCAAAGATATCCCATGAAGGGACAGATATCCCATGAAGGGACCAGTACATCAAAGATATCCCATGAAGGGACCAGTGCATCAAAGATATCCCATGAAGGGACCAGTGCATCAAAGATATCCCATGAAGGGACAGATCCCATGAAGGGACCAGTGCATCAAAGATATCCCATGAAGGGACAGATATCCCATGAAGGGACCAGTTCACCAAAGATATCCCATGAAGGGACCAGTGCATCAATGATATCCCATGAAGGGACCAGTGCATCAAAGATATCCCATGAAGGGACCAGTGCATGAAAGATATCCCATGAAGGGACCAGTGCATCAAAGACATCCCATGAAGGGACCAGTGCATCAAAGATATCCCATGAAGGGACAGATATCCCATGAAGGGACCAGTGCACAAAAGATATCCCATGAAGGGACCAGTGCACAAAAGATATCCCATGAAGGGACAGATATCCCATGAAGGGACCAGTGCACCAAAGATAACCCATAAAGGGACCGATATCCCATGAAGGGACCAGTGCACCAAAGATATCCCATGAAGGGACAGATATCCCATGAAGGGACCAGTGCACCAAAGATATCCCATGAAGGGACCAGTGCACCAAAGATATCCCATGAAGGGACCATTGCATCAAAGATATCCCATGAAGGGACCAGTGCATCAAAGATATCCCATGAAGGGACCAGTGCATCAAAGATATCCCATGAAGGGACCAGTGCATCCAAGATATCCCATGAAGGGACAGATATCCCATGAAGGGACCAGTGCACCAAAGATATCCCATAAAGGGACCGATATCCCATGAAGGGACCAGTGCATCAAAGATATCCCATGAAGGGACCAGTGCATCAAAGATATCCCATGAAGGGACCAGTGCATCAAAGATATCCCATGAAGGGACCAGTGCATCAAAGATATCCCATGAAGGGACAGATATCCCATGAAGGGACCAGTGCACAAAAGATATCCCATGAAGGGACCAGTGCACAAAAGATATCCCATGAAGGGACAGATATCCCATGAAGGGACCAGTGCACCAAAGATATCCCATGAAGGGACAGATATCCCATGAAGGGACCAGTGCACCAAAGATATCCCATAAAGGGACAGATATCCCATGAAGGGACCAGTGCACAAAAGATATCCCATGAAGGGACTAGTGCATCAAATATATCCCATGAAGGGACCATTGCATCAAAGATATCCCATGAAGGGACCAGTGCATCAAAGACATCCCATGAAGGGACCAGTGCACCAAAGATATCCCATAAGGGACCAGTGCACCAAAGATATCCCATGAAGGGACAGATATCCCATGAAGGGACCAGTGCACCAAAGATATCCCATAAAGGGACAGATATCCCATGAAGGGACCAGTGCACCAAAGATATCCCCTAAAAGGGACCGATATCCCATGAAGGGACCAGTGCATTATAGATATCCCATGAAGGGACAGATATCCCATGAAGGGACCAGTGCATCAAAGATATCCCATGAAGGGACCATTGCAAAGATATCCCATGAAGGGACCAGTGCATCAAAGACATCCCATGAAGGAACCAGTGCATCAAAGATATCCCATGAAGGGACCAGTGCACCAAAGATATCCCATGAAGGGACCAGTGCACCAAAGATATCCCATGAAGGGACTGATATCCCATGAAGGGACCAGTGCATCAAAGATATCCCATGAAGGGACAGATATCCCATGAAGGGACCAGTGCATCAAAGATATCCCATGAAGGGACCAGTGCACCAAGTTTAGCCCATGAAGGGACAGATATTCCATGAAGGGACCAGTGCATCAAAGATATCCCATGAAGGGACAGATATCCCATGAAAGGACCAGCGCACCAAAGATATCCCATGAAGGGACCAGTGCATCAAAGATATCCCATGAAGGGACAGATATTCCATGAAGGGACCAGTGCATCAAAGATATCCCATGAAGGGACAGATATCCCATGAAAGGACCAGCGCACCAAAGATATCCCATGAAGGGACCAGTGCATCAAAGATATCCCATGAAGGGACAGATATCCCATGAAGGGACCAGTGCATCAAAGATATCCCATGAAGGGACAGATATCCCATGAAAGGACCAGTGCACCAAAGATATCCCATGAAGGGCCCAGTGCATCAAAGATATCCCATGAAGGGACCAGTGCACCAAAGATATCCCATGAAGGGACCAGTGCATCAAAGATATCCCATGAAGGGACCAGTGCACAAAAGATATCCCATGAAGGGACAGATATCCCATGAAGGGACCAGTGCATCAAAGATATCCCATGAAGGGACAGATATCCCATGAAAGGACCAGTGCACCAAAGATATCCCATGAAGGGCCCAGTGCATCAAAGATATCCCATGAAGGGACCAGTGCACCAAAGATATCCCATGAAGGGACCAGTGCATCAAAGATATCCCATGAAGGGACAAGTGCATCAAAGATATCCCATGAAGGGACCATTGCATCAAAGATATCCCATGAAGGGACAGATATCCCATGAAGGGACCAGTGCATCAAAGATATCCCATGAAGGGACAGATATCCCATGAAGGGACCAGTGCATCAAAGATATCCCATGAAGGGACAGATATCCCATGAAGGGACCAGTGCATCAAAGATATCCCATGAAGGGACCAGTGCACAAAAGATATCCCATGAAGGGACAGATATCCCATGAAGGGACCAGCGCATCAAAGATATCCCATTAAGGGACAGATATCCCATGAAAGGACCAGTGCACCAAAGATATCCCATGAAGGGGCCAGTGCATCAAAGATATCCCATGAAGGGACCAGTGCATCAAAGATATCCCATGAAGGGACCAGTGCATCAAAGATATCCCATGAAGGGACCAGTGCACCAAAGATATCCCATTGAAGGGACTGATATCCCATGAAGGGACCAGTGCACCAAGGTTAGCCCATGAAGGGACAGATATTCCATGAAGGGACCAGTGCATCAAAGATATCCCATGAAGGGACAGATATCCCATGAAAGGACCAGTGCACCAAAGATATCCCATGAAGGGACCAGTGCATCAAAGATATCCCATAAAGGGACAGATATCCCATGAAGGGACCAGTGCATCAAAGATATCCCATGAAGGGACCAGTGCATCAAAGATATCCCATGAAGGGACCATTGCATCAAAGATATCCCATGAAGGGACCAGTGCATCAAAGACATCTCATGAAGGGACCAGTGCATCAAAGATATCCCATGAAGGGACCAGTGCACCAAAGATATCCCATGAAGGGACAGATATCCCATGAAGGGACCAGTGCACAAAAGATATCCCATGAAGGGACAGATATCCCATGAACGGACCAGTGCACGAAAGATATCCCATGAAGGGACAGATATCCCATGAACGGACCAGTGCACGAAAGATATCCCATGAAGGGACAGATATCCCATGAAGGGACCAGTGCACAAAAGATATCCCATAAAGGGACAGATATCCCATGAAGGGACCAGTGCACCAAAGATATCCCATGAAGGGACAGATATCCCATGAAGGGACCAGTGCACCAAAGATATCCCATGAAGGGACCAGTGCATCAAAGATATCCCATGAAGGGACCAGTGCATCAAAGATATCCCATGAAGGGACCAGTGCACCAAAGATATCCCATGAAGGGACCAGTGCACCAAAGATATCCCATGAAGGGACCAGTGCACCAAAGATATCCAGTGAAGGGACAGATATCCCAATAAGGGACCAGTGCACCAAAGATATCCCATGAACGGACCATGCACCAAAGATATCCCATGAAGGGACAGATATCCCATGAAGGGACCAGTGCATCAAAGATATCCCATGAAGGGACCAGTGCATCAAAGATATCCCATGAAGGGACAGATATCCCATGAAGGGACCAGTGCATCAAAAATATCCCATGAAGGGACAGATATCCCATGAAGGGACCAGTTCACCAAAGATATCCCATGAAGGGAACAGTGCATAAATGATATCCCATGAAGTGACCAGTGCATCAAAGATATCCCATGAAGGGACCAGTGCATCAAAGATATCCCATGAAGGGACCAGTGCATCAAAGATATCCCATGAAGGGACCAGTGCATCAAAGATATCCCATGAAGGGACCAGTGCATAAATGATATCCCATGAAGTGACCAGTGCATCAAAGATATCCCATGAAGGGACCAGTGCATCAAAGATATCCCATGAAGGGACCAGTGCATCAAAGATATCCCATGAAGGGACCAGTGCATCAAAGATATCCCATGAAGGGACAGATATCCCATGAAGGGACCAGTGCATCAAAGATATCCCATGAAGGGACCAGTGCACAAAAGATATCCCATAAAGTGAGGTTCCGTGACAATTGTAAGTGGTGTTTTCGACTCGTACGAATATGGTCGAGTCTAGTATCTATGAACCGCAAATGACGAGTTTAGTAGGTGTGTGCAGTTTCGCTGTGCTAACTTAAACCGTTCGTTTGTTATGTGGGTTTCTCATCTGTACCCACGGGTTCCATCTTAGATACGGCATCCATTTTGTCTCTTGCCCTCAAGTAGCCAGCGAACGGACGCTGTCCGCTTCGCGACCCTGGGACTCCCAAGATATGGCGGAAGACACATGTTCTTTGTAAGTGCCTTTATGACGAGGGGGATGCTACTGTAAGGCAGATGGCGCCGCTCGAGGCTCATCTTGCCGCACGGGCTTATTGTCTCAGCCGTGCATCTCATTAGGCACGTCCCTTTGATGCCTGTATCTCGTGCTTCTCGACACTCCCCTTTTACACCCTTTCCGATCTCCCTACTGTCTCCGTCTTCCTCTACACCTGTCTTCGTTCCTATTTCGATCTACTTTACTGCTGATTGGAATTTGCTAATGGTGGGAAGATGGGTTTTTACAGTTGGGAACCGCCAAATGTTTCCGCACTTATGTTCCGGACCTTATGTGTTTCAAAGTGACCAACGCGACCCCTCTGAGAGCAACTTGTGGGAACCAGGTTGTAAACTATTGTGTATCATGTTATCCTATGGGTAAAAACTGTATAAAAGGAGCGATCCACAAATACAATTTGAAGCAGTCTCCCCGAACTACACTCGATGTACTTCCTGTGACTTCTGTGTTCCCTGCAGTAAATAAACCTTGACTCTTTGACGCCGAAGGAAGTGTCCCGTGTCTCTGTGACTTGTACGCCGAAGCAGGTTACCCACGAAGGTTTCAGGTGTTGTGCCCTGGCACCGCTGGGTCTTAAAGAACCCAGTCCTTCAGTTGGCGCCCAACGTGGGGCTGCATCAGTGGTACCGGTCCAAGCCCGACGATCGTGAGGAACTTCGTGTGAAATCTCCGAGGGAAGGTGCACCCCGCTTCATCGATCCTGTTGTCGAAATAAGTGGCCCGAAGACTTTTCCCGCGAAGATTCCCGCCTCCTAACGGCTGCGACGGACTGCTGCCCTGACTGTAGACCTGTTTTGGCGCCTGGCGTAGACCTTGGTATAGCGAGACGATTGACGGGCCTTCCTGAGGACGCCATTGATCTTTGAGTTAAGTATTTGTGGGTCGCTCCCAGAGTTCTTGGTTGTAGACACTTTAGCGAGTGTCTTTGTTGTAAACACTTTAGCGAGTGTTTTTGTTGTAGACACTTTAGCGGGTGTCTTTGTTGTACACGCTGTGTGAGTGTTTTTGTCGGTGACACTTTGCTAGCGTACTTTGTTGTTGTTGTATTTGTTTGACGACTGCAGCCGCCAAAGACCGAGGGTTTAGTTCTTTGCTGGGACTTGGTAAATCCCGAAATCCCGTAACCCTTGAAGTTTGTGAAACTCGGCTAGTGTGCAAGATGCCTGGTCGTAGTACTTTGTTCAGTTGCTTTAGACCTTGTGGTGCGGATTCCCTGCTGGAGGACTCGTGTCCGATACCTCCGGTTGGAACTCCTACTTATGATTTATATAGCAAACATGGGCTAGGCCCGATTGCTTTTAACGATTATTGGATAAAATATACAAAGAAAGACGGCGATCTTCGTTGGCCACCTCACGGTAGCTTTGAAGCGTCGATCTTAGATAATTTGGAAATAAAGTTGTTCGAACGCAAGTCTAGGCCGGCCATGTTTGATGCCTTTCGGTTCTGGCACAAAGAAGCCCGACAGAAAGAGATCAGACAAAATAAACGTAGTCAGCGAGATACCGTTGCTACTATAGTGAAGAAAGCTGAGCAGTTTCAGCGTGATAAGGAGGATAAGGATAAGGAAGTGTTTGAGAGGTTACAGCGTATGTCCATAGACAAATGCTATCCTGCTTTGCCTACGGAGTCGGATAAGAAGGAAGAGGCAGTTGAGGATTCTTTAATGTCCTATCTTATGAAGTCGCCACCTCCGTACATACAGGGTATCGCAGCTCCTGTGGTCCCTGCCGTACCTGTTCTTCCACCTGTTATTCCTCCACCAGTTCCTCAACCTGCACCCGCTCTTCCGCCTGTTCCTGCTCCTTTGCCTGGTTCTATTCCTACTGCTCCTCCGCTTCCACATACTCCTGTTCCCGCTACTGCTCACGCTACTGCTCCTGTGTTGTTAACCCCTGTTGTTGCTAATGTCTCTACTCCTTCTCTTGTTAGTCCTGTGTCTTATTCTTCTCCCTCTACTCGTAATCGTGATTCTCCCCTTGCGACAAACTTCTTTCAGTCGCTCGGACCTGTTTTTGGGTCTGCTGGTTCTGATGGTCCTCAGAGACGTAGCCAGCTTCCTGGTAATAGAGAACGTGTTGCGCTATATAATATGGCGATGGGTTGGATGATAAACCCTGTTAGAAATCCACCACGTGTTGTCCTCGAAACGTTTGATCAATTCAACATACCAACTCAGAGATATGTGTTTGATGAAATGTGCAAGTTCTTACATGATCAGATAGTGGCCGTTGCGCCTGACGAGGTGCTGTCCGCCCTGTCCGAACTTCGGCTTCAGTTCGCAAGTGGACTGATAGTCGACACTAATGTCCGACGTGCTATTGAGCGGTTGCTATCTCTTCGTCCCGCTCCTATTCCTCATGCGTTGTTCGTTGAGGACATTGAGAAAGGAGATGGGTCTGGCCAATATCCTATGCGTGAAGTTCCGCCAGTTTGGATACCCGCTGATAATACTAATGTTAATGCTCCAGTGGCGGCGCATTTCCAGAGAGTGTGGATACACCTCCCTTGGAAACGATCGGAAGTGCTTCAGGTGAAACAAACGTTGCCTGATCCTCGCAAAAATCCTGCTGGATATTACAAGGAATTGTCGCAGCTCGTAGACGCTACGATAATGAATCTGGCCGATATCGACATGTTGTTTGGCAATGTCGTACCGCAACCGGTATGGGCCAAGATTCGTCACCAAGATCACGCGAATGAATTAGGTGGTGATTGGGCTGCCATTACAGCGGCAGACGCTGGACAAGTGGCTGCTACTAAACCCGATCAGTTGATTGAACTTCTTCCCCAACGAATCATTACATTAATGAAAACGCTTATGCCAGCTATGAAGGTAAATTGGGACAAGTTGTCAGCCTGTAAGCAGAAGAAAGATGAGAGTGTTTCCGATTTCTTTACGAGGTTTGAGGAAGCATTCATTGATCATAGTGGACAGGATATGGGTACTGAGGGTGGACAGAGGTTGTTTGTGGATAAGTTTGTGTCAAACTTATTGCCCGACTTGAGCCATAAATTGAAAAATTCAGTGCGTGGGCTGTTTCTACCTCAGCTCAGATATTGGCTACGGCACAATATTACGAAAATAGAGATAAAGAGGAAAATGACCGTGCTGATAAAAAAACGAAAGAACTAAAAACTAAAGTGTTGTTACAACAAGCATATCCGCCGCGTTCTAATCAGACTGCGCCTCAACAGAATAGATCACAGTCGCAATCGAATCGATCGCAGCCGCGTAATGATTCCTCTTTCCAAAGATCTTCGTTAGGGTACAATCAATGTGCTTATTGTAGACAGGAGGGACACATTAAATTTAATTGTCCTGCTTTGAATGACCGTACTAGTGGTACTTCGTCTAGAGGAGGTCGTGGTGGTTCACAGAACGCATCGCGTGGTAGAGGTCGTGGTGCTCAGAATGATCGCTCTGACCATTCATCAAATTCTAATAACTGTTTCGATCAACGTGGATCATCGCAAGGACGATCTGCGCAGTATAATGTAGACGATTATTACGTCGATCAGGGAACTGACGAGAGTAATTACTAGGACAGCCAAAGACAAGGAGAGGGAGTGGTATCAGTTCCGGTTGATCAGAGAGGGCCTTACGTCGCAGTTGCTACATTGGGCGTCGTTGAGCCTTTTCTGTTGGACACTGGTGCAGCGAAAAGTTCTATCATGCATTCGAAACTCCCTGGCGCACCTTTGTCTGGCTTAACAAATGTTTCCGTTGGATTCTCTGGCGCTCCCGTTAGCAATCCAGTTTCGCGCCCTTTGCCCCTTAAAATTGGGCCTCGTGAGCTCGAAGCTCCATTGATTTTGTCTACTGGTTGTGGTGAAAATCTTTTGGGTCTGGATCTGCTTAAACGTTTGTACGCAACTTTGTATTGTTCTCCTGCGGGTGTAAAGCTTACGTTAGGAGAGAGAGTAGTCTCTCCCATGTACTTGTCTCTCGATAAGCTTCCGCCGGAATTGAGTTCTCTTCCTGCATCTTTGTGGGCGACGGGTCCAAATGACGTGGGCCTACTTGATATCTCCCCTTATGTTGTTCAGTTGAAATCTAATGTGCGCTTGCCACGTATTCCCCAATACCGCATCTCACTTGATGGTGAACGAGCTTTGTTAGCGATCATCTATGATTTGATCGAGAAAGATGTCATTGAAGAAACTCGGGGAAACGTGTGCAATAGTCCTGTACTGCCCATTCTTAAACGCACTGATCCTACCAAACCGCCTGTTTATCGTTTTGTTATTGATTTACGGGAGGTAAATAAAATTGTGGTTCCTCAATTCCCTGTTGTGCCTGACATTACGGCGCTACTGACTCTGATTCCAGCTACTGCTTCATGGTTTTCGGTGATTGATTTGAAAAATGCATTTTTCAGCATCCCGATTGCCGAAGAGAGCAGGGACCTTTTCGGTTTCTCTCTTGGTGGACGTAGCTTCCGGTTCAAACGCGCTCCTCAGGGCTACTGTGAAAGTCCATCGATTTACAGTCAAGCTTTGAAGGGTCAACTAGATGCGTTTAGGTTGCCGGTTGGTGCGGCTTTAATCCAATACGTCGACGACTTATTGGTGGCTGCTGATACTCAGGACATCTGCAAAATCGCTACAGTGTCGTTACTGCAACATCTCTGTGAGTTAAATCACAAGGTGTCACCTTCTAAACTCCAATATTGTTGTCAAGAAGTAACCTACCTAGGTCACTTATTGTCAAAGGAGGGAAGGAGATTGACCCCAGAGAGAATTGCAGCGATTGCGCGAATGGCTGTGCCAAAAACCCAAAGAGATGTGCGTGCCTTTTTAGGTATCACATCGTACTGCAGGCAGTGGATTCCCAATTTTTCATTGCTAGCGAAACCATTGGTGGCTCTTACGTGTAAGGATGTTTCTACTCCTTTACCATGGACGGAAGAATGTCAGAAAAGTTTTTCTGAACTGCGTGATTCATTGTGTTCGGCTCCTGTGTTAGGTACCCCTGATTACAGTAAACCGTTCACGTTATATGTTCACGAGAGGGAAGGTTGTGCGTTGAGTGTTTTAACGCAACCTTTTGGTGGTAAGCAACGTCCATGTGCATATTTTTCCTCGACCTTAGACCCAGTAGCTAGAGCATTGCCGAGCTGTTTGAGAGCAACTGCGGCAGCTGCGGTCTCCATCCGACAATCAGCAGGATTGGTCATGGATAATATGCTTACGGTGATGGTTCCGCATGCAGTCGATACTCTTTTGAATCGTACGAAAACTCAGCACTTGACGAGTGCGAGGTTGTCTGGGTACGAATTGACGCTTTTGGCAAGCCACATTCAGATAAAACGTTGTAATGTCCTAAATCCGGCAACTTTGTTACCAGTTAGTGCAGAGTCAGATGAAGTAGCAGAACATGACTGTTACTTGCGGACAGAAGAGGAAACAAAAGGTCGTGTGGACCTTAAAAACACCCCATTGGAAGACCCGGATGGCACCCTGTATGTGGATGGGTCATGTTTTAAGTTGCCGAATGGTGATGTGACTACTGCTTATGCTGTGGTGACATTGAATACTGTTGTTGAGACTGCGAGATTGAATCAGAATTCTGCCCAAGCTGCAGAGCTGATTGCTCTTACTAGAGCATGTGTATTAGCAAAAGGTAAACGTGTGAATGTGTACACCGATAGTCAGTATGCTTTCGGTGTAGCGCATAGCTTTGGACGGTTGTGGCGAGAGCGTGGTTTCCTGACGTCGCATGGCACGAAAATACAGCATGGCCAGCTTGTGAACGATCTTTTGGATGCATTAACTTTGCCTGCACAGGTTGCAATTATTAAGTGTAGTGCGCATCGTAAAGTGATGGATGATGTTGGTCGTGGTAATGCGTTCGCAGACGAGATTGCTAAGGAGACTGCCCGGAACCTTAGCACTCGAATGTATGTGACGAGTTCGGTTAGGTGGCCTACAGAATCGAGTATGTGTGAAAATACCATAGAGAGTGTGAAAGCAATTCAGAATGAGGCCACCGACACTGAAAAAATGAAGTGGAAAGAAAGTACGGGAAGGTTGGATGTGAATGGTTGCTGGATTGATTTGTCAGATCAGAAAAGATGGATGTTGCCTGATGCGTATGTACTGGCCGTTGTGCAAATGGCACATGGGTTAGCACATATTAGCGCGAAAGGTATTTGCAAGTTGCTGGCTGATGTGTGGAAGAATGATGGAATTACTAAGTGTGCTGAACGTTTGGTGAAGAATTGTATGGTGTGTATAATGTACAATCCTGGCAAAGGAACCCCAACTCCTCCTGGCAGTTTTGCTCCTCCTTCGTATCCCTTTGAGGTGATCCAATTGGACTTCATCCATATGGAGCGATGCAATAACCTAAAATACGTTTTGGTTGTGGTTTGCGCATTCTCCCGATGGATTGAGGCCTATCCCCTCAAAGACAATACTGCTTTGTCTACTGCGAAAATCCTACTGAAGGAATACTTTCCTCGGTACGGAATGCCTAGAGTCGTGTGGTCAGATAACGGAAGTGAGTTTGTTGGACGTGTGATGAAGAGTGTGTGTAAGGGCCTTGGAATCAATCAGAAATTCCATAGCGCCAATCATCCTCAGTCAGCTGGATTGGTTGAAGGGTACAATGGCACCCTTAAATTAAAATTAGCGAAGATTCAAGCTACGACTGGACTTTCGTGGCCTGATGCTTTGCCTCTAGCATTACTGTCAACTAGGGCGACTGTACACTCCCGAATAGGGCTTAGTCCCTATGAAATAGTGTTCGGACGTCCTGCGAATGTGTGAGGGGTTCCTAGGCCAGGAATATTCTCTGATCTTGAGTTTCCGATGTTGATTGATTACTTACATGACTTGACTGCTAAACTGAGGTTAATTCATCAACAGGTTTACGACGCCTTGCCGACGCAGACGGAGGGTCCAGGCCACCAGCTCCAGCCCGGGGATTGGGTGGTTGCCCGAAATTTTTCACGCAAAAACAATCTGGACCCCCGCTTCACCGGACCTTACCAGGTGCTCCTGGCCACGAGGACTGCCGTTCGTCTTGAGGGGCGGAAAAATTGGGTACATGCTACCCATTGCAAGCGAGTCCCTATTCCTTTGCCGGCAGACCCGTGGATAAGGAAAGGCATCGCGTCAACAGAAACAGAAACATTGCCGGCGTTTGTACCTTTTAGCGACGCACAGCTTGTTGAGGAACCCTCAGCGCAGCAGAAAGCCACTGTTGAACATTTGTCAGCAAAAGACTCAAGACCAGATCAACGAACTGATCAGCAGGACGCTGTCTCTTCAATAGATCCTTTGTTCGACGAGCAGACACGTCCAGGGAAACATCGATATTCTTTGAGATCTCATACTAAGGACAAATAAAATTTGCTTGCTTTGCTGAAATTGATAACTGCAATATCTTCGTTTCCCATGATCAATTTTGAACATTCGTATCATTGAAAATTGTTTTGTATATATATATATATATATCAAGCTTCTTCTTTATATTTTTTTTTCCTTCCACAGCTGAGAAATATTGTGCTAAATAAATACATGTTGTGTATTGAGGGCCGTAGGGCCGCGCGCGTACTTCCTTCTGGACAGTAGGTCTTGACGCTAGGTTAACGACCGTCGGTTCCTAGGAACTCCTGGGGATTGACTATTGCTGCACAGAACGAAGTGCGTCAAGAAACGTTGCGGACGGTCGTAGGGAAATGGCATTTTCGAAGCTGAATGATTTGGAAGGAGCTCAGGCGTATAGAGTCAAGCTGCAGAAACTCAGTCGTACTAAATGTTTTGTATCCCAATTGTTTGTTTTGTTTTTGACTGCTTCTGCATTTTTGGCGGGTGGGGTGTATTACACTATGTCTTACTTTTCCCTTGCTACTCCTACTCCTACTCCTTACCCTAACCTTACTTCTACTGCTTCTCCTCATTCCTTTCACATGTTACCAGAACACGAACAGGCTAGACGTGTAGAATTCCGCAATAATTCCTTTATCCAGCTCCTCCATCAGCATCAGTTAGTGGTTAACACTACTAATTGTTGGGTGTGTGGGTTGATGCCACATACTACGGGTAAGGGAATTCCATATCTGGTGTTACCGTATAGTTCCCAAGGGTCAGCTCGAGCATTCCAAACAATGTTTCGAAGCGCACTGGGTTCCCACCCCACGCAAGAACAACGTTCCCCCAACTTTGGTCCTACCTCGTATCAGAGGCTGCTATCGATGGCTATAGAGGATATGGAAGATGAGATCCATGATCCTTTTCTTATCCCTAGAGAAGAGGTACAAGCCTATAGGGTCTTAAGTAGAGGGGAATATAGTATGTTCACTAATGAAAAGCAGCTTAAAAGCTCGTCTCCAATATGGGTCGTACCCCACACTGGTAATCTTTGTCTTGTGGGTCGTGGCTCGCAAGCCTCACTTGGAGTAAGTGCTTGCACTGAAAGTTACGTTCTGCCAATGTCCCCGACCCCTGTGTTTCTGGCTGCCAAGGGTACCTACTTTATCTGTCATGATCGTGCATACACATGGTTGCCCGCAGACTTCATGGGCTCATGTTTCGTTGCAAATCTGTTGCCTCCGACGTTTACTGTAGATGCCGATTATCATAAGACTAGAGTTGTACGAGGCGTAATTAGCGAAGAGGATACTGCCGGTCAAGAGGCAGGAGACTTTTTCAAGGGTTTCCTCCCGTTTTGGGGACCTATGGTTAATAGTAGGAACCTGAGACATTTGACTCGAGTGGTAGAATCGACAGCTAATATTACTGCCAGTGCCCTTGGTAATATCACCACAGAACTTCAGGCGGAGAGACTTATGACATTACAAAACCGTATGGTTTTAGATGTTGTCTTAGCAGATCGCGGTGGGGTATGTAAAGTGATCCATTCGAGCTGTTGCATTTTCATTCCAGATAATGCTCCTACTGTCTATCAAGCCATCTCGAAGTTGCATAAGATCTCCGAATCCATACACGTGGATGTAGGGGATTGGACGCTACTCGGTTGGTTTTGGGGCCTGGTGTCGGCTTGGGGTTGGAAGATTCTGACGATCATCGGGGTTGTGGTAGTGTTCCTGTTCACGTGTTGCCTTTGTGTGCAGTGTGGTCCTGCCTTATGTGGCCTTTGTGCTACAACGTGTATAAGACAACCATCTGTTACCAAGGGGACTCGATCGGACAGAGCTATGCTACAACGACATCTTGATGGTCTGATGAGTATCGAATATGATTCCGACTAGTGCTTGCCTACATGAGGGCAAAAGGAGCGTCTGAGGTTCCGTGACAATTGTAAGTGGTGTTTTCGACTCGTACGAATATGGTCGAGTCTAGTATCTATGAACCGCAAATGACGAGTTTAGTAGGTGTGTGCAGTTTCGCTGTGCTAACTTAAACCGTTCGTTTGTTATGTGGGTTTCTCATCTGTACCCACGGGTTCCATCTTAGATACGGCATCCATTTTGTCTCTTGCCCTCAAGTAGCCAGCGAACGGACGCTGTCCGCTTCGCGACCCTGGGACTCCCAAGATATGGCGGAAGACACATGTTCTTTGTAAGTGCCTTTATGACGAGGGGGATGCTACTGTAAGGCAGATGGCGCCGCTCGAGGCTCATCTTGCCGCACGGGCTTATTGTCTCAGCCGTGCATCTCATTAGGCACGTCCCTTTGATGCCTGTATCTCGTGCTTCTCGACACTCCCCTTTTACACCCTTTCCGATCTCCCTACTGTCTCCGTCTTCCTCTACACCTGTCTTCGTTCCTATTTCGATCTACTTTACTGCTGATTGGAATTTGCTAATGGTGGGAAGATGGGTTTTTACAGTTGGGAACCGCCAAATGTTTCCGCACTTATGTTCCGGACCTTATGTGTTTCAAAGTGACCAAAGCGACCCCTCTGAGAGCAACTTGTGGGAACCAGGTTGTAAACTATTGTGTATCATGTTATCCTATGGGTAAAAACTGTATAAAAGGAGCGATCCACAAATACAATTTGAAGCAGTCTCCCCGAACTACACTCGATGTACTTCCTGTGACTTCTGTGTTCCCTGCAGTAAATAAACCTTGACTCTTTGACGCCGAAGGAAGTGTCCCGTGTCTCTGTGACTTGTACGCCGAAGCAGGTTACCCACGAAGGTTTCAGGTGTTGTGCCCTGGCACCGCTGGGTCTTAAAGAACCCAGTCCTTCAGTAGGGACCGATATCCCATGAAGGGGCCAGTGCACCAAAGATATCCCATGAAGGGACAGATATCCCATGAAGGGACCAGTGCACCAAAGTTATCCCATGAAGGGACCAGTGCATCAAAGATTTCCCCTGAAGGGACCATTGCATCAAAGATATCCCATGAAGGGACCAGTGCATCAAAGATATCCCATGAAGGGACCAGTGCATCAAAGATATCCCATGAAGGGACCAGTGCATCAAAGATATCCCATGAAGGGACCAGTGCATCAAAGATATCCCATGAAGGGACCAGTGCATCAAAGATATCCCATGAAGGGACAGATATCCCATCAAGGGACCAGTGCACAAAAGATATCCCATGAAGGGACCAGTGCACAAAAGATATCCCATGAAGGGACAGATATCCCATGAAGGGACCAGTGCACCAAAGATATCCCATAAAGGGACTGATATCCCATGAAGGGACCAGTGCACCAGAGATATCCCATGAAGGGACCAGTGCACCAAAGATATCCCATGAAGGGACAGATATCCCAATAAGGGACCAGTGCACCAAAGATATCCCATGAACGGACCATGCACCAAAGATATCCCATGAAGGGACAGATATCCCATGAAGGGACCAGTGCATCAAAGATATCCCATGAAGGGACCAGTGCATCAAAGATATCCCATGAAGGGACCAGTGCATCAAAGATATCCCATGAAGGGACCAGTGCATCAAAGATATCCCATGAAGGGACAGATCCCATGAAGGGACCAGTGCATCAAAGATATCCCATGAAGGGACAGATATCCCATGAAGGGACCAGTTCACCAAAGATATCCCATGAAGGGACCAGTGCATCAATGATATCCCATGAAGGGACCAGTGCATCAAAGATATCCCATGAAGGGACCAGTGCATCAAAGATATCCCATGAAGGGACCAGTGCATCAAAGATATCCCATGAAGGGACCAGTGCATCAAAGATATCCCATGAAGGGACCAGTGCATCAAAGATATCCCATGAAGGGACCAGTGCATCAAAGATATCCCATGAAGGGACAGATATCCCATGAAGGGACCAGTGCACAAAAGATATCCCATGAAGGGACCAGTGCACAAAAGATATCCCATGAAGGGACAGATATCCCATGAAGGGATTAGTGCACCAAAGATATCCCATAAAGGGACCGATATCCCATGAAGGGACCAGTGCACCAAAGATATCCCATGAAGGGACCAGTGCACCAAGGATATCCCATGAAGGGACCATTGCATCAGAGATATCCCATGAAGGGACCAGTGCATCAAAGATATCTCATGAAGGGACCAGTGCATCAAAGACATCCCATGAAGGGACCAGTGCATCAAAGATATCCCATGAAGGGACAGATATCCCATGAAGGGACCAGTGCACCAAAGATATCTCATAAAGGGACCGATATCCCATGAAGGGACCAGTGCACCAAAGATATCCCATGAAGGGACAGATATCCCATGAAGGGACCAGTGCACCAAAGATATCCCATGAAGGGACAGATATCCCATGAAGGGACCAGTGCACCAAAGATATCCCATGAAGGGACAGATATCCCATGAAGGGACCAGTGCACCAAAGATATCCCATAAAGGGACAGATATCCCATGAAGGGACCAGTGCACCAAAGATATCCCATAAAGGGATAGATAACCCATGAAGGGACCAGTGCACACAAGATATCCCATGAAGGGACTAGTGCATCAAAGATATCCCATGAAGGGACCATTGCATCAAAGATATCCCATGAAGGGACCAGTGCATCAAAGACATCCCATGAAGGGACCAGTGCACCAAAGATATCCCATGAAGGGACCAGTGCACCAAAGATATCCCATGAAGGGACAGATATCCCATGAAGGGACCAGTGCACCAAAGATATTCCATAAAGGGACAGATATCCCATGAAGGGACCAGTGCACCAAAGATATCCCCTAAAAGGGACCGATATCCCATGAAGGGACCAGTGCATTATAGATATCCCATGAAGGGACAGATATCCCATGAAGGGACCAGCGCACCAAAGATATCCCATGAAGGGACCAGTGCATCAAAGATATCCCATGAAGGGACCAGTGCACCAAAGATATCCCATGAAGGGACCAGTGCACCAAAGATATCCCATGAAGGGACTGATATCCCATGAAGGGACCAGTGCATCAAAGATATCCCATGAAGGGACAGATATCCCATGAAGGGACCAGTGCATCAAAGATATCCCATGAAGGGACAGATATCCCATGAAGGGACCAGTGCATCAAATATATCCCATGAAGGGACCAGTGCCCCAAGGTTAGCCCATGAAGGGACAGATATTCCATGAAGGGACCAGTGCATCAAAGATATCCCATGAAGGGACAGATATCCCATGAAAGGACCAGTGCACCAAAGATATCCCATGAAGGGACCAGTGCATCAAAGATATCCCATGAAGGGACAGATATCCCATGAAGGGACCAGTGCATCAAAGATATCCCATGAAGGGACAGATATCCCATGAAGGGACCAGTGCACCAAAGATATCCCATGAAGGGACCAGTGCATCAAAGATATCCCATGAAGGGACCAGTGCATCAAAGACATCCCATGAAGGGACCAGTGCATCAAAGACATCCCATGAAGGGACCAGTGCACCAAAGATATCCCATGAAGGGACCAGTGCACCAAAGATATCCCATGAAGGGACCAGTGCACCAAAGATATCCAGTGCACCAAAGATATCCCATGAAGGGACCAGTGCACCAAAGATATCCCATGAAGGGACAGATATCCCATGAAGGGACCAGTGCACAAAAGATATCCCATGAAGGGACCAGTGCACAAAAGATATCCCATGAAGGGACAGATATCCCATGAAGGGACCAGTGCACGAAAGATATCCCATGAAGGGACAGATATCCCATGAAGGGACCAGTGCACAAAAGATATCCCAGAAAGGGACAGATATCCCATGAAGGGACCAGTGCACCAAAGATATCCCATGAAGGGACAGATATCCCATGAAGGGACCAGTGCACCAAAGATATCCCATGAAGGGACCAGTGCATCAAAGATATCCCATGAAGGGACCAGTGCATCAAAGATATCCCATGAAGGGACCAGTGCATCAAAGATATCCCATGAAGGGACAGATATCCCATGAAGGGACCAGTGCACAAAAGATATCCCATGAAGGGACCAGTGCACAAAAGATATCCCATGAAGGGACAGATATTCAATGAAGGGACCAGTGCACCAAAGATAACCCATAAAGGGACCGATATCCCATGAAGGGACCAGTGCACCAAAGATATCCCATGAAGGGACAGATATCCCATGAAGGGACCAGTGCACCAAAGATATCCCATGAAGGGACCAGTGCACCAAAGATATCCCATGAAGGGACCAGTGCACCAAAGATATCCCACGAAGGGACAGATATCCCATGAAGGGACCAGTGCACCAAAGATATCCCATAAAGGGACAGATATCCCATGAAGGGACCAGTGCACCAAAGATATCCCCTAAAAGGGACCGATATCCCGTGAAGGGACCAGTGCATTATAGATATCCCATGAAGCGACAGATATCCCATGAAGGGACCAGCGCACCAAAGATATCCCATGAAGGGACCAGTGCATCAAAGATATCCCATGAAGGGACCAGTGCATCAAAGATATCCCATGAAGGGACCAGTGCATCAAAGATATCCCATGAAGGGACCAGTGCATCAAAGACATCCCATGAAGGGACCAGTGCATCAAAGATATCCCATGAAGGGACCAGTGCACCAAAGATATCCCATGAAGGGACCAGTGCACCAAAGATATCCCATGAAGGGACTGATACCCCATGAAGGGACCAGTGCATCAAAGATATCCCATGAAGGGACAGATATCCCATGAAGGGACCAGTGCATCAAAGATATTCCATGAAGGGACCAGTGCACCAAGTTTAGCCCATGAAGGGACAGATATTCCATGAAGGGACCAGTGCATCAAAGATATCCCATGAAGGGACAGATATCCCATGAAAGGACCAGTGCACCAAAGATATCCCATGAAGGGACCAGTGCATCAAAGATATCCCATGAAGGGACAGATATCCCATGAAGGGACCAGTGCATCAAAGATATCCCATGAAGGGACAGATATCCCATGAAGGGACCGTGCATCAAAGATATCCCATGAAGGGACAGATATCCCATGAAGGGACCAGTGCACCAAAGATATCCCATGAAGGGACCAGTGCATCAAAGATATCCCATGAAGGGACCAGTGCACCAAAGATATCCCATGAAGGGACCAGTGCACCAAAGATATCCCATGAAGGGACCAGTGCACCAAAGATATCCCATGAAGGGACCAGTGCATCAAAGATATCCCATGAAGGGACCATTGCATCAAAGATATCCCATGAAGGGACAGATATCCCATGAAGGGACCAGTGCATCAAAGATATCCCATTAAGGGACAGATATCCCATGAAGGGACCAGTGCATCAAAGATATCCCATGAAGGGACAGATATCCCATGAAGGGACCAGTGCATCAAAGATATCCCATGAAGGGACCAGTGCACAAAAGATATCCAATGAAGGGGCAGATATCCCATGAAGGGACCAGTGCATCAAAGATATCCCATTAAGGGACAGATATCCCATGAAAGGACCAGTGCACCAAAGATATCCCATGAAGGGACCAGTGCATCAAAGATATCCCATGAAGGGACCAGTGCATCAAAGATATCCCATGAAGGGACCAGTGCACCAAAGATATCCCATTGAAGGGACTGATATCCCATGAAGGGACCAGTGCACCAAGGTTAGCCCATGAAGGGACAGATATTCCATGAAGGGACCAGTGCATCAAAGATATCCCATGAAGGGACAGATATCCCATGAAAGGACCAGTGTACCAAAGATATCCCATGAAGGGACCAGTGCATCAAAGATATCCCATGAAGGGACAGATATCCCATGAAGGGACCAGTGCATCAAAGATATCCCATGAAGGGACAGATATCCCATGAAGGGACCAGTGCATCAAAGATATCCCATGAAGGGACCAGTGCACAAAAGATATCCCATGAAGGGACCAGTGCATCAAAGATATCCAATGAAGGGACCATTGCATCAAAGATATCCCATGAAGGGACCAGTGCATCAAAGACATCCCATGAAGGGACCAGTGCATCAAAGATATCCCATGAAGGGACCAGTGCACCAAAGATATCCCATGAAGGGACAGATATCCCATGAAGGGACCAGTGCACAAAAGATATCCCATAAAGGGACAGATATCCCATGAAGGGACCAGTGCACCAAAGATATCCCATGAAGGGACAGATATCCCATGAAGGGACCAGTGCACCAAAGATATCCCATGAAGGGACCAGCGCATCAAAGATATCCCATGAAGGGACCAGTGCATCAAAGATATCCCATGAAGGGACCAGTGCACCAAAGATATCCCATGAAGGGACCAGTGCACCAAAGATATCCCATGAAGGGACCAGTGCACCAAAGATATCCCATGAAGGGACCAGTGCACCAAAGATATCCCATGAAGGGACAGATATCCCAATAAGGGACCAGTGCACCAAAGATATCCCATGAACGGACCATGCACCAAAGATATCCCATGAAGGGACAGATATCCCATGAAGGGACCAGTGCATCAAAGATATCCCATGAAGGGACCAGTGCATCAAAGATATCCCATGAAGGGACCAGTGCATCAAAGATATCCCATGAAGGGACCAGTGCATCAAAGATATCCCATGAAGGGACAGATCCCATGAAGGGACCAGTGCATCAAAGATATCCCATGAAGGGACAGATATCCATGAAGGGACCAGTTCACCAAAGATATCCCATGAAGGGACCAGTGCATCAATGATATCCCATGAAGGGACAGATATCCCATGAAGGGACCAGTGCACAAAAGATATCCCATGAAGGGACAGATATCCCATGAAGGGACCAGTGCACAAAAGATATCCCATAAAGGGACAGATATCCCATGAAGGGACCAGTGCACCAAAGATATCCCATGAAGGGACAGATATCCCATGAAGGGACCAGTGCACCTAAGATATCCCATGAAGGGACCAGCGCATCAAAGATATCCCATGAAGGGACCAGTGCATCAAAGATATCCCATGAAGGGACCAGTGCACCAAAGATATCCCATGAAGGGACCAGTGCACCAAAGATATCCCATGAAGGGACCAGTGCACCAAAGATATCCCATGAAGGGACAGATATCCCAATAAGGGACCAGTGCACCAAAGATATCCCATGAACGGACCATGCACCAAAGATATCCCATGAAGGGACAGATATCCCATGAAGGGACCAGTGCATCAAAGATATCCCATGAAGGGACCAGTGCATCAAAGATATCCCATGAAGGGACCAGTGCATCAAAGATATCCCATGAAGGGACCAGTGCATCAAAGATATCACATGAAGGGACAGATCCCATGAAGGGACCAGTGCATCAAAGATATCCCATGAAGGGACAGATATCCATTGAAGGGACCAGTTCACCAAAGATATCCCATGAAGGGACCAGTGCATCAATGATATCCCATGAAGGGACCAGTGCATCAAAGATATCCCATGAAGGGACCAGTGCATCAAAGATATCCCATGAAGGGACCAGTGCATCAAAGATATCCCATGAAGGGACCAGTGCATCAAAGATCTCCCATGAAGGGACCAGTGCATCAAAGATATCCCATGAAGGGACAGATATCCCATGAAGGGACCAGTGCACAAAAGATATCCCATGAAGGGACCAGTGCACCAAAGATATCCCATGAAGGGACCAGTGCATCAAAGATATCCCATGAAGGGACCAGTGCACAAAAGATATCCCATGAAGGGACAGATATCCCATGAAGGGACCAGTGCACCAAAGATATCCCATAAAGGGACCGATATACCATGAAGGGACCAGTGCACCAAAGATATCCCATGAAGGGACCAGTGCACCAACGATATCCCATGAAGGGACCATTGCATCAAAGATATCCCATGAAGGGACCAGTGCATCAAAGATATCCCATGAAGGGACCAGTGCATCAAAGACATCCCATGAAGGGACCAGTGCATCAAAGATATCCCATGAAGGGACAGATATCCCATGAAGGGACAAGTGCACCAAAGATATCTCATAAAGGGACCGATATCCCATGAAGGGACCAGTGCACCAAAGATATCCCATGAAGGGACAGATATCCCATGAAGGGACCAGTGCACCAAAGATATCCCATGAAGGGACAGATATCCCATGAAGGGACCAGTGCACCAAAGATATCCCATGAAGGGACAGATATCCCATGAAGGGACCAGTGCACCAAAGATATTCCATAAAGGGACAGATATCCCATGAAGGGACCAGTGCACCAAAGATATCCCCTAAAAGGGACCGATATCCCATGAAGGGACCAGTGCATTATAGATATCCCATGAAGGGACAGATATCCCATGAAGGGACCAGCGCACCAAAGATATCCCATGAAGGGACCAGTGCATCAAAGATATCCCATGAAGGGACCAGTGCACCAAAGATATCCCATGAAGGGACCAGTGCACCAAAGATATCCCATGAAGGGACTGATATCCCATGAAGGGACCAGTGCATCAAAGATATCCCATGAAGGGACAGATATCCCATGAAGGGACCAGTGCATCAAAGATATCCCATGAAGGGACAGATATCCCATGAAGGGACCAGTGCATCAAATATATCCCATGAAGGGACCAGTGCCCCAAGGTTAGCCCATGAAGGGACAGATATTCCATGAAGGGACCAGTGCATCAAAGATATCCCATGAAGGGACAGATATCCCATGAAAGGACCAGTGCACCAAAGATATCCCATGAAGGGACCAGTGCATCAAAGATATCCCATGAAGGGACAGATATCCCATGAAGGGACCAGTGCATCAAAGATATCCCATGAAGGGACAGATATCCCATGAAGGGACCAGTGCACCAAAGATATCCCATGAAGGGACCAGTGCATCAAAGATATCCCATGAAGGGACCAGTGCATCAAAGACATCCCATGAAGGGACCAGTGCATCAAAGACATCCCATGAAGGGACCAGTGCACCAAAGATATCCCATGAAGGGACCAGTGCACCAAAGATATCCCATGAAGGGACCAGTGCACCAAAGATATCCAGTGCACCAAAGATATCCCATGAAGGGACCAGTGCACCAAAGATATCCCATGAAGGGACAGATATCCCATGAAGGGACCAGTGCACAAAAGATATCCCATGAAGGGACCAGTGCACAAAAGATATCCCATGAAGGGACAGATATCCCATGAAGGGACCAGTGCACGAAAGATATCCCATGAAGGGACAGATATCCCATGAAGGGACCAGTGCACAAAAGATATCCCAGAAAGGGACAGATATCCCATGAAGGGACCAGTGCACCAAAGATATCCCATGAAGGGACAGATATCCCATGAAGGGACCAGTGCACCAAAGATATCCCATGAAGGGACCAGTGCATCAAAGATATCCCATGAAGGGACCAGTGCATCAAAGATATCCCATGAAGGGACCAGTGCATCAAAGATATCCCATGAAGGGACAGATATCCCATGAAGGGACCAGTGCACAAAAGATATCCCATGAAGGGACCAGTGCATCAAAGATATCCCATGAAGGGACCAGTGCATCAAAGATATCCCATGAAGGGACCAGTGCATCAAAGATATCCCATGAAGGGACCAGTGCATCAAAGATATCCCATGAAGGGACAGATCCCATGAAGGGACCAGTGCATCAAAGATATCCCATGAAGGGACAGATATCCATGAAGGGACCAGTTCACCAAAGATATCCCATGAAGGGACCAGTGCATCAATGATATCCCATGAAGGGACAGATATCCCATGAAGGGACCAGTGCACGAAAGATATCCCATGAAGGGACAGATATCCCATGAAGGGACCAGTGCACAAAAGATATCCCATAAAGGGACAGATATCCCATGAAGGGACCAGTGCACCAAAGATATCCCATGAAGGGACAGATATCCCATGAAGGGACCAGTGCACCTAAGATATCCCATGAAGGGACCAGCGCATCAAAGATATCCCATGAAGGGACCAGTGCATCAAAGATATCCCATGAAGGGACCAGTGCACCAAAGATATCCCATGAAGGGACCAGTGCACCAAAGATATCCCATGAAGGGACCAGTGCACCAAAGATATCCCATGAAGGGACCAGTGCACCAAAGATATCCCATGAAGGGACAGATATCCCAATAAGGGACCAGTGCACCAAAGATATCCCATGAACGGACCATGCACCAAAGATATCCCATGAAGGGACAGATATCCCATGAAGGGACCAGTGCATCAAAGATATCCCATGAAGGGACCAGTGCATCAAAGATATCCCATGAAGGGACCAGTGCATCAAAGATATCCCATGAAGGGACCAGTGCATCAAAGATATCACATGAAGGGACAGATCCCATGAAGGGACCAGTGCATCAAAGATATCCCATGAAGGGACAGATATCCATTGAAGGGACCAGTTCACCAAAGATATCCCATGAAGGGACCAGTGCATCAATGATATCCCATGAAGGGACCAGTGCATCAAAGATATCCCATGAAGGGACCAGTGCATCAAAGATATCCCATGAAGGGACCAGTGCATCAAAGATATCCCATGAAGGGACCAGTGCATCAAAGATCTCCCATGAAGGGACCAGTGCATCAAAGATATCCCATGAAGGGACAGATATCCCATGAAGGGACCAGTGCACAAAAGATATCCCATGAAGGGACCAGTGCACCAAAGATATCCCATGAAGGGACCAGTGCATCAAAGATATCCCATGAAGGGACCAGTGCACAAAAGATATCCCATGAAGGGACAGATATCCCATGAAGGGACCAGTGCACCAAAGATATCCCATAAAGGGACCGATATACCATGAAGGGACCAGTGCACCAAAGATATCCCATGAAGGGACCAGTGCACCAACGATATCCCATGAAGGGACCATTGCATCAAAGATATCCCATGAAGGGACCAGTGCATCAAAGATATCCCATGAAGGGACCAGTGCATCAAAGACATCCCATGAAGGGACCAGTGCATCAAAGATATCCCATGAAGGGACAGATATCCCATGAAGGGACAAGTGCACCAAAGATATCTCATAAAGGGACCGATATCCCATGAAGGGACCAGTGCACCAAAGATATCCCATGAAGGGACAGATATCCCATGAAGGGACCAGTGCACCAAAGATATCCCATGAAGGGACAGATATCCCATGAAGGGACCAGTGCACCAAAGATATCCCATGAAGGGACAGATATCCCATGAAGGGACCAGTGCACCAAAGATATTCCATAAAGGGACAGATATCCCATGAAGGGACCAGTGCACCAAAGATATCCCCTAAAAGGGACCGATATCCCATGAAGGGACCAGTGCATTATAGATATCCCATGAAGGGACAGATATCCCATGAAGGGACCAGCGCACCAAAGATATCCCATGAAGGGACCAGTGCATCAAAGATATCCCATGAAGGGACCAGTGCACCAAAGATATCCCATGAAGGGACCAGTGCACCAAAGATATCCCATGAAGGGACTGATATCCCATGAAGGGACCAGTGCATCAAAGATATCCCATGAAGGGACAGATATCCCATGAAGGGACCAGTGCATCAAAGATATCCCATGAAGGGACAGATATCCCATGAAGGGACCAGTGCATCAAATATATCCCATGAAGGGACCAGTGCCCCAAGGTTAGCCCATGAAGGGACAGATATTCCATGAAGGGACCAGTGCATCAAAGATATCCCATGAAGGGACAGATATCCCATGAAAGGACCAGTGCACCAAAGATATCCCATGAAGGGACCAGTGCATCAAAGATATCCCATGAAGGGACAGATATCCCATGAAGGGACCAGTGCATCAAAGATATCCCATGAAGGGACAGATATCCCATGAAGGGACCAGTGCACCAAAGATATCCCATGAAGGGACCAGTGCATCAAAGATATCCCATGAAGGGACCAGTGCATCAAAGACATCCCATGAAGGGACCAGTGCATCAAAGACATCCCATGAAGGGACCAGTGCACCAAAGATATCCCATGAAGGGACCAGTGCACCAAAGATATCCCATGAAGGGACCAGTGCACCAAAGATATCCAGTGCACCAAAGATATCCCATGAAGGGACCAGTGCACCAAAGATATCCCATGAAGGGACAGATATCCCATGAAGGGACCAGTGCACAAAAGATATCCCATGAAGGGACCAGTGAACAAAAGATATCCCATGAAGGGACAGATATCCCATGAAGGGACCAGTGCACGAAAGATATCCCATGAAGGGACAGATATCCCATGAAGGGACCAGTGCACAAAAGATATCCCAGAAAGGGACAGATATCCCATGAAGGGACCAGTGCACCAAAGATATCCCATGAAGGGACAGATATCCCATGAAGGGACCAGTGCACCAAAGATATCCCATGAAGGGACCAGTGCATCAAAGATATCCCATGAAGGGACCAGTGCATCAAAGATATCCCATGAAGGGACCAGTGCATCAAAGATATCCCATGAAGGGACAGATATCCCATGAAGGGACCAGTGCACAAAAGATATCCCATGAAGGGACCAGTGCACAAAAGATATCCCATGAAGGGACAGATATTCAATGAAGGGACCAGTGCACCAAAGATAACCCATAAAGGGACCGATATCCCATGAAGGGACCAGTGCACCAAAGATATCCCATGAAGGGACAGATATCCCATGAAGGGACCAGTGCACCAAAGATATCCCATGAAGGGACCAGTGCACCAAAGATATCCCATGAAGGGACCAGTGCACCAAAGATATCCCACGAAGGGACAGATATCCCATGAAGGGACCAGTGCACCAAAGATATCCCATAAAGGGACAGATATCCCATGAAGGGACCAGTGCACCAAAGATATCCCCTAAAAGGGACCGATATCCCGTGAAGGGACCAGTGCATTATAGATATCCCATGAAGCGACAGATATCCCATGAAGGGACCAGCGCACCAAAGATATCCCATGAAGGGACCAGTGCATCAAAGATATCCCATGAAGGGACCAGTGCATCAAAGATATCCCATGAAGGGACCAGTGCATCAAAGATATCCCATGAAGGGACCAGTGCATCAAAGACATCCCATGAAGGGACCAGTGCATCAAAGATATCCCATGAAGGGACCAGTGCACCAAAGATATCCCATGAAGGGACCAGTGCACCAAAGATATCCCATGAAGGGACTGATACCCCATGAAGGGACCAGTGCATCAAAGATATCCCATGAAGGGACAGATATCCCATGAAGGGACCAGTGCATCAAAGATATTCCATGAAGGGACCAGTGCACCAAGTTTAGCCCATGAAGGGACAGATATTCCATGAAGGGACCAGTGCATCAAAGATATCCCATGAAGGGACAGATATCCCATGAAAGGACCAGTGCACCAAAGATATCCCATGAAGGGACCAGTGCATCAAAGATATCCCATGAAGGGACAGATATCCCATGAAGGGACCAGTGCATCAAAGATATCCCATGAAGGGACAGATATCCCATGAAGGGACCGTGCATCAAAGATATCCCATGAAGGGACAGATATCCCATGAAGGGACCAGTGCACCAAAGATATCCCATGAAGGGACCAGTGCATCAAAGATATCCCATGAAGGGACCAGTGCACCAAAGATATCCCATGAAGGGACCAGTGCACCAAAGATATCCCATGAAGGGACCAGTGCACCAAAGATATCCCATGAAGGGACCAGTGCATCAAAGATATCCCATGAAGGGACCATTGCATCAAAGATATCCCATGAAGGGACAGATATCCCATGAAGGGACCAGTGCATCAAAGATATCCCATTAAGGGACAGATATCCCATGAAGGGACCAGTGCATCAAAGATATCCCATGAAGGGACAGATATCCCATGAAGGGACCAGTGCATCAAAGATATCCCATGAAGGGACCAGTGCACAAAAGATATCCAATGAAGGGGCAGATATCCCATGAAGGGACCAGTGCATCAAAGATATCCCATTAAGGGACAGATATCCCATGAAAGGACCAGTGCACCAAAGATATCCCATGAAGGGACCAGTGCATCAAAGATATCCCATGAAGGGACCAGTGCATCAAAGATATCCCATGAAGGGACCAGTGCACCAAAGATATCCCATTGAAGGGACTGATATCCCATGAAGGGACCAGTGCACCAAGGTTAGCCCATGAAGGGACAGATATTCCATGAAGGGACCAGTGCATCAAAGATATCCCATGAAGGGACAGATATCCCATGAAAGGACCAGTGTACCAAAGATATCCCATGAAGGGACCAGTGCATCAAAGATATCCCATGAAGGGACAGATATCCCATGAAGGGACCAGTGCATCAAAGATATCCCATGAAGGGACAGATATCCCATGAAGGGACCAGTGCATCAAAGATATCCCATGAAGGGACCAGTGCACAAAAGATATCCCATGAAGGGACCAGTGCATCAAAGATATCCAATGAAGGGACCATTGCATCAAAGATATCCCATGAAGGGACCAGTGCATCAAAGACATCCCATGAAGGGACCAGTGCATCAAAGATATCCCATGAAGGGACCAGTGCACCAAAGATATCCCATGAAGGGACAGATATCCCATGAAGGGACCAGTGCACAAAAGATATCCCATAAAGGGACAGATATCCCATGAAGGGACCAGTGCACCAAAGATATCCCATGAAGGGACAGATATCCCATGAAGGGACCAGTGCACCAAAGATATCCCATGAAGGGACCAGCGCATCAAAGATATCCCATGAAGGGACCAGTGCATCAAAGATATCCCATGAAGGGACCAGTGCACCAAAGATATCCCATGAAGGGACCAGTGCACCAAAGATATCCCATGAAGGGACCAGTGCACCAAAGATATCCCATGAAGGGACCAGTGCACCAAAGATATCCCATGAAGGGACAGATATCCCAATAAGGTACCAGTGCACCAAAGATATCCCATGAACGGACCATGCACCAAAGATATCCCATGAAGGGACAGATATCCCATGAAGGGACCAGTGCATCAAAGATATCCCATGAAGGGACCAGTGCATCAAAGATATCCCATGAAGGGACCAGTGCATCAAAGATATCCCATGAAGGGACCAGTGCATCAAAGATATCCCATGAAGGGACAGATCCCATGAAGGGACCAGTGCATCAAAGATATCCCATGAAGGGACAGATATCCATGAAGGGACCAGTTCACCAAAGATATCCCATGAAGGGACCAGTGCATCAATGATATCCCATCAATGGACAGATATCCCATGAAGGGACCAGTGCACGAAAGATATCCCATGAAGGGACAGATATCCCATGAAGGGACCAGTGCACAAAAGATATCCCATAAAGGGACAGATATCCCATGAAGGGACCAGTGCACCAAAGATATCCCATGAAGGGACAGATATCCCATGAAGGGACCAGTGCACCTAAGATATCCCATGAAGGGACCAGCGCATCAAAGATATCCCATGAAGGGACCAGTGCATCAAAGATATCCCATGAAGGGACCAGTGCACCAAAGATATCCCATGAAGGGACCAGTGCACCAAAGATATCCCATGAAGGGACCAGTGCACCAAAGATATCCCATGAAGGGACCAGTGCACCAAAGATATCCCATGAAGGGACAGATATCCCAATAAGGGACCAGTGCACCAAAGATATCCCATGAACGGACCATGCACCAAAGATATCCCATGAAGGGACAGATATCCCATGAAGGGACCAGTGCATCAAAGATATCCCATGAAGGGACCAGTGCATCAAAGATATCCCATGAAGGGACCAGTGCATCAAAGATATCCCATGAAGGGACCAGTGCATCAAAGATATCACATGAAGGGACAGATCCCATGAAGGGACCAGTGCATCAAAGATATCCCATGAAGGGACAGATATCCATTGAAGGGACCAGTTCACCAAAGATATCCCATGAAGGGACCAGTGCATCAATGATATCCCATGAAGGGACCAGTGCATCAAAGATATCCCATGAAGGGACCAGTGCATCAAAGATATCCCATGAAGGGACCAGTGCATCAAAGATATCCCATGAAGGGACCAGTGCATCAAAGATCTCCCATGAAGGGACCAGTGCATCAAAGATATCCCATGAAGGGACAGATATCCCATGAAGGGACCAGTGCACAAAAGATATCCCATGAAGGGACCAGTGCACCAAAGATATCCCATGAAGGGACCAGTGCATCAAAGATATCCCATGAAGGGACCAGTGCACAAAAGATATCCCATGAAGGGACAGATATCCCATGAAGGGACCAGTGCACCAAAGATATCCCATAAAGGGACCGATATACCATGAAGGGACCAGTGCACCAAAGATATCCCATGAAGGGACCAGTGCACCAACGATATCCCATGAAGGGACCATTGCATCAAAGATATCCCATGAAGGGACCAGTGCATCAAAGATATCCCATGAAGGGACCAGTGCATCAAAGACATCCCATGAAGGGACCAGTGCATCAAAGATATCCCATGAAGGGACAGATATCCCATGAAGGGACAAGTGCACCAAAGATATCTCATAAAGGGACCGATATCCCATGAAGGGACCAGTGCACCAAAGATATCCCATGAAGGGACAGATATCCCATGAAGGGACCAGTGCACCAAAGATATCCCATGAAGGGACAGATATCCCATGAAGGGACCAGTGCACCAAAGATATCCCATGAAGGGACAGATATCCCATGAAGGGACCAGTGCACCAAAGATATCCCATAAAGGGACAGATATCCCATGAAGGGACCAGTGCACCAAAGATATCCCATAAAGGGATAGATAACCCATGAAGGGACCAGTGCACAAAAGATATCCCATGAAGGGACTAGTGCATCAAAGATATCCCATGAAGGGACCATTGCATCAAAGATATCCCATGAAGGGACCAGTGCATCAAAGACATCCCATGAAGGGACCAGTGCACCAAAGATATCCCATGAAGGGACCAGTGCACCAAAGATATCCCATGAAGGGACAGATATCCCATGAAGGGACCAGTGCACCAAAGATATTCCATAAAGGGACAAATATCCCATGAAGGGACCAGTGCACCAAAGATATCCCCTAAAAGGGACCGATATCCCATGAAGGGACCAGTGCATTATAGATATCCCATGAAGGGACAGATATCCCATGAAGGGACCAGCGCACCAAAGATATCCCATGAAGGGACAGATATCCCATGAAAGGACCAGTGCACCAAAGATATCCCATGAAGGGACCAGTGCATCAAAGATATCCCATGAAGGGACAGATATCCCATGAAGGGACCAGTGCATCAAAGATATCCCATGAAGGGACAGATATCCCATGAAGGGACCAGTGCACCAAAGATATCCCATGAAGGGACCAGTGCATCAAAGATATCCCATGAAGGGACCAGTGCATCAAAGACATCCCATGAAGGGACCAGTGCATCAAAGACATCCCATGAAGGGACCAGTGCACCAAAGATATCCCATGAAGGGACCAGTGCACCAAAGATATCCCATGAAGGGACCAGTGCACCAAAGATATCCAGTGCACCAAAGATATCCCATGAAGGGACCAGTGCACCAAAGATATCCCATGAAGGGACAGATATCCCATGAAGGGACCAGTGCACAAAAGATATCCCATGAAGGGACCAGTGCACAAAAGATATCCCATGAAGGGACAGATATCCCATGAAGGGACCAGTGCACGAAAGATATCCCATGAAGGGACAGATATCCCATGAAGGGACCAGTGCACAAAAGATATCCCATAAAGGGACAGATATCCCATGAAGGGACCAGTGCACCAAAGATATCCCATGAAGGGACAGATATCCCATGAAGGGACCAGTGCACCAAAGATATCCCATGAAGGGACCAGTGCATCAAAGATATCCCATGAAGGGACCAGTGCATCAAAGATATCCCATGAAGGGACCAGTGCATCAAAGATATCCCATGAAGGGACCAGTGCATCAAAGATATCCCATGAAGGGACAGATATCCCATGAAGGGACCAGTGCACAAAAGATATCCCATGAAGGGACCAGTGCACAAAAGATATCCCATGAAGGGACAGATATTCCATGAAGGGACCAGTGCACCAAAGATAACCCATAAAGGGACCGATATCCCATGAAGGGACCAGTGCACCAAAGATATCCCATGAAGGGACAGATATCCCATGAAGGGACCAGTGCACCAAAGATATCCCATGAAGGGACCAGTGCACCAAAGATATCCCATGAAGGGACCATTGCATCAAAGATATCCCATGAAGGGACCAGTGCATCAAAGATATCCCATGAAGGGACCAGTGCATCAAAGATATCCCATGAAGGGACAGATATCCCATCAAGGGACCAGTGCACAAAAGATATCCCATGAAGGGACAGATATCCCATGAAGGGACCAGTGCACCAAAGATATCCCATAAAGGGACCGATATCCCATGAAGGGGCCAGTGCACCAAAGATATCCCATGAAGGGACAGATATCCCATGAAGGGACCAGTGCACCAAAGATATCCCATGAAGGGACAGATATCCCATGAAGGGACCTGTGCACAAAAGATATCCCATGAAGGGACAGATATCCCATGAAGGGACCAGTGCACCAAAGATATCCCATAAAGGGACAGATATCCCATGAAGGGACCAGTGCACAAAAGATATCCCATGAAGGGACTAGTGCATCAAAGATATCCCATGAAGGGACCATTGCATCAAAGATATCCAATGAAGGGACCAGGCATCAAAGACATCCCATGAAGGGACCAGTGCACCAAAGATATCCCATGAAGGGACCAGTGCACCAAAGATATCCCACGAAGGGACAGATATCCCATGAAGGGACCAGTGCACCAAAGATATCCCATAAAGGGACAGATATCCCATGAAGGGACCAGTGCACCAAAGATATCCCCTAAAAGGGACCGATATCCCATGAAGGGACCAGTGCATTATAGATATCCCATGAAGGGACAGATATGCCATGAAGGGACCAGCGCACCAAAGATATCCCATGAAGGGACCAGTGCATCAAAGATATCCCATGAAGGGACCAGTGCATCAAAGATATCCCATGAAGGGACCAGTGCATCAAAGACATCCCATGAAGGGACCAGTGCATCAAAGATATCCCATGAAGGGACCAGTGCACCAAAGATATCCCATGAAGGGACCAGTGCATCAAAGATATCCCATGAAGGGACAGATATCCCATGAAGGGACCAGTGCATCAAAGATATTCCATGAAGGGACCAGTGCACCAAGTTTAGCCCATGAAGGGAAAGATATTCCATGAAGGGACCAGTGCATCAAAGATATCCCATGAAGGGACAGATATCCCATGAAAGGACCAGTGCACCAAAGATATCCCATGAAGGGACCAGTGCATCAAAGATATCCCATGAAGGGACAGATATCCCATGAAGGGACCAGTGCATCAAAGATATCCCATGAAGGGACAGATATCCCATGAAGGGACTGTGCATCAAAGATATCCCATGAAGGGACCAGTGCACAAAAGATATCCCATGAAGGGACAGATATCCCATGAAGGGACCAGTGCATCAAAGATATCCCATGAAGGGACAGATATCCCATGAAAGGACCAGTGCACCAAAGATATCCCATGAAGGGACCAGTGCATCAAAGATATCCCATGAAGGGACCAGTGCACCAAAGATATCCCATGAAGGGACCAGTGCACCAAAGATATCCCATGAAGGGACCAGTGCACCAAAGATATCCCATGAAGGGACCAGTGCATCAAAGATATCCCATGAAGGGACCATTGCATCAAAGATATCCCATGAAGGGACAGATATCCCATGAAGGGACCAGTGCATCAAAGATATCCCATTAAGGGACAGATATCCCATGAAGGGACCAGTGCATCAAAGATATCCCATGAAGGGACAGATATCCCATGAAGGGACCAGTGCATCAAAGATATCCCATGAAGGGACCAGTGCACAAAAGATATCCCATGAAGGGACAGATATCCCATGAAGGGACCAGTGCATCAAAGATATCCCATTAAGGGACAGATATCCCATGAAAGGACCAGTGCACCAAAGATATCCCATGAAGGGACCAGTGCACCAAAGATATCCCATGAAGGGACCAGTGCACCAAAGATATCCCATGAAGGGACCAGTGCATCAAAGATATCCCATGAAGGGACCAGTGCATCAAAGATATCCCATGAAGGGACAGATATCCCATGAAGGGACCAGTGCACAAAAGATATCCCATGAAGGGACCAGTGCACAAAAGATATCCCATGAAGGGACAGATATTCAATGAAGGGACCAGTGCACCAAAGATAACCCATAAAGGGGCCGATATCCCATGAAGGGACCAGTGCACCAAAGATATCCCATGAAGGGACAGATATCCAATGAAGGGACCAGTGCACCAAAGATATCCCATGAAGGGACCAGTGCACCAAAGATATCCCATGAAGGGACCAGTGCATCAAAGATATCCCATGAAGGGACCAGTGCATCAAAGATATCCCATGAAGGGACCAGTGCATCAAAGATATCCCATGAAGGGACCAGTGCATCAAAGATATCCCATGAAGGGACAGATATCCCATCAAGGGACCAGTGCACAAAAGATATCCCATGAAGGGACAGATATCCCATGAAGGGACCAGTGCACCAAAGATATCCCATAAAGGGACCGATATCCCATGAAGGGACCAGTGCACCAAAGATATCCCATGAAGGGACAGATATCCCATGAAGGGACCAGTGCACCAAAGATATCCCATGAAGGGACAGATATCCCATGAAGGGACCAGTGCATCAAAGATATCTCATGAAGGGACCAGTGCATCAAAGATATCCCATGAAGGGACCAGTGCATCAAAGATATCCCATGAAGGGACCAGTGCATCAAAGATATCCCATGAAGGGACAGATATCCCATGAAGGGACCAGTGCACAAAAGATATCCCATGAAGGGACCAGTGCACAAAAGATATCCCATGAAGGGACAGATATCCCATGAAGGGACCAGTGCACCAAAGATATCCCATAAAGGGACCGATATCCCATGAAGGGACCAGTGCACCAAAGATATCCCATGAAGGGACCAGTGCACCAACGATATCCCATGAAGGGACCATTGCATCAAAGATATCCCATGAAGGGACCAGTGCATCAAAGATATCTCATGAAGGGACCAGTGCATCAAAGACATCCCATGAAGGGACCAGTGCATCAAAGATATCCCATGAAGGGACCGATATCCCATGAAGGGACCAGTGCACCAAAGATATCCCATGAAGGGACAGATATCCCATGAAGGGACCAGTGCACCAAAGATATCCCATGAAGGGACAGATATCCCATGAAGGGACCAGTGCACCAAAGATATCCCATGAAGGGACAGATATCCCATGAAGGGACCAGTGCACCAAAGATATCCCATAAAGGGACAGATATCCCATGAAGGGACCAGTGCACCAAAGATATCCCATAAAGGGATAGATAACCCATGAAGGGACCAGTGCACACAAGATATCCCATGAAGGGACTAGTGCATCAAAGATATCCCATGAAGGGACCATTGCATCAAAGATATCCCATGAAGGGACCAGTGCATCAAAGACATCCCATGAAGGGACCAGTGCACCAAAGATATCCCATGAAGGGACCAGTGCACCAAAGATATCCCATGAAGGGACAGATATCCCATGAAGGGACCAGTGCACCAAAGATATTCCATGAAGGGACAGATATCCCATGAAGGGACCAGTGCACCAAAGATATCCCATAAAGGGACCGATATCCCATGAAGGGACCAGTGCACCAAAGATATCCCATGAAGGGACAGATATCCCATGAAGGGACCAGTGCACCAAAGATATCCCATGAAGGGACAGATATCCCATGAAGGGACCAGTGCATCAAAGATATCCCATGAAGGGACCAGTGCATCAAAGATATCCCATGAAGGGACCAGTGCATCAAAGATATCCCATGAAGGGACCAGTGCATCAAAGATATCCCATGAAGGGACAGATATCCCATGAAGGGACCAGTGCACAAAAGATATCCCATGAAGGGACCAGTGCACAAAAGATATCCCATGAAGGGACAGATATCCCATGAAGGGACCAGTGCACCAAAGATATCCCATAAAGGGACCGATATCCCATGAAGGGACCAGTGCACCAAAGATATCCCATGAAGGGACCAGTGCACCAACGATATCCCATGAAGGGACCATTGCATCAAAGATATCCCATGAAGGGACCAGTGCATCAAAGATATCTCATGAAGGGACCAGTGCATCAAAGACATCCCATGAAGGGACCAGTGCATCAAAGATATCCCATGAAGGGACAGATATCCCATGAAGGGACCAGTGCACCAAAGATATCTCATAAAGGGACCGATATCCCATGAAGGGACCAGTGCACCAAAGATATCCCATGAAGGGACAGATATCCCATGAAGGGACCAGTGCACCAAAGATATCCCATGAAGGGACAGATATCCCATGAAGGGACCAGTGCACCAAAGATATCCCATGAAGGGACAGATATCCCATGAAGGGACCAGTGCACCAAAGATATCCCATGAAGGGACAGATATCCCATGAAGGGACCAGTGCACCAAAGATATCCCATAAAGGGATAGATAACCCATGAAGGGACCAGTGCACACAAGATATCCCATGAAGGGACTAGTGCATCAAAGATATCCCATGAAGGGACCATTGCATCAAAGATATCCCATGAAGGGACCAGTGCATCAAAGACATCCCATGAAGGGACCAGTGCACCAAAGATATCCCATGAAGGGACCAGTGCACCAAAGATATCCCATGAAGGGACAGATATCCCATGAAGGGACCAGTGCACCAAAGATATTCCATAAAGGGACAGATATCTCATGAAGGGACCAGTGCACCAAAGATATCCCCTAAAAGGGACCGATATCCCATGAAGGGACCAGTGCATTATAGATATCCCATGAAGGGACAGATATCCCATGAAGGGACCAGCGCACCAAAGATATCCCATGAAGGGACCAGTGCATCAAAGATATCCCATGAAGGGACCAGTGCACCAAAGATATCCCATGAAGGGACCAGTGCACCAAAGATATCCCATGAAGGGACTGATATCCCATGAAGGGACCAGTGCATCAAAGATATCCCATGAAGGGACAGATATCCCATGAAGGGACCAGTGCATCAAAGATATCCCATGAAGGGACAGATATCCCATGAAGGGACCAGTGCATCAAAGATATCCCATGAAGGGACCAGTGCCCCAAGGTTAGCCCATGAAGGGACAGATATTCCATGAAGGGACCAGTGCATCAAAGATATCCCATGAAGGGACAGATATCCCATGAAAGGACCAGTGCACCAAAGATATCCCATGAAGGGACCAGTGCATCAAAGATATCCCATGAAGGGACAGATATCCCATGAAGGGACCAGTGCATCAAAGATATCCCATGAAGGGACAGATATCCCATGAAGGGACCAGTGCACCAAAGATATCCCATGAAGGGACCAGTGCATCAAAGATATCCCATGAAGGGACCAGTGCATCAAAGACATCCCATGAAGGGACCAGTGCATCAAAGACATCCCATGAAGGGACCAGTGCACCAAAGATATCCCATGAAGGGACCAGTGCACCAAAGATATCCCATGAAGGGACCAGTGCACCAAAGATATCCAGTGCACCAAAGATATCCCATGAAGGGACCAGTGCACCAAAGATATCCCATGAAGGGACCAGTGCATCAAAGATATCCCATGAAGGGACAGATATCCCATGAAGGGACCAGTGCATCAAAGATATCCCATGAAGGGACAGATATCCCATGAAGGGACCAGTGCATCAAAGATATCC
This sequence comes from Lissotriton vulgaris, assembly GCF_964263255.1. NCBI lineage: Eukaryota > Metazoa > Chordata > Amphibia > Caudata > Salamandridae > Lissotriton > Lissotriton vulgaris. Next base: position 356,182 of record NW_028252696.1, on the reverse strand, counting down.
CATGAAGGGACCAGTGCACAAAAGATATCCCATGAAGGGACCAGTGCATCAAAGATATCCCATGAAGGGACCATTGCATCAAAGATATCCCATGAAGGGACCAGTGCATCAAAGACATCCCATGAAGGGACCAGTGCATCAAAGATATCCCATGAAGGGACCAGTGCACCAAAGATATCCCATGAAGGGACAGATATCCCATGAAGGGACCAGTGCACAAAAGATATCCCATAAAGGGACAGATATCCCATGAAGGGACCAGTGCACCAAAGATATCCCATGAAGGGACAGATATCCCATGAAGGGACCAGTGCACCAAAGATATCCCATGAAGGGACCAGTGCATCAAAGATATCCCATGAAGGGACAGATATCCCATCAAGGGACCAGTGCACAAAAGATATCCCATGAAGGGACAGATATCCCATGAAGGGACCAGTGCACCAAAGATATCCCATAAAGGGACCGATATCCCATGAAGGGGCCAGTGCACCAAAGATATCCCATGAAGGGACAGATATCCCATGAAGGGACCAGTGCACCAAAGATATCCCATGAAGGGACAGATATCCCATGAAGGGACCAATGCACAAAAGATATCCCATGAAGGGACAGATATCCCATGAAGGGACCAGTGCACCAAAGATATCCCATAAAGGGACAGATATCCCATGAAGGGACCAGTGCACAAAAGATATCCCATGAAGGGACTAGTGCATCAAAGATATCCCATGAAGGGACCATTGCATCAAAGATATCCAATGAAGGGACCAGGCATCAAAGACATCCCATGAAGGGACCAGTGCACCAAAGATATCCCATGAAGGGACCAGTGCACCAAAGATATCCCACGAAGGGACAGATATCCCATGAAGGGACCAGTGCACCAAAGATATCCCATAAAGGGACAGATATCCCATGAAGGGACCAGTGCACCAAAGATATCCCCTAAAAGGGACCGATATCCCATGAAGGGACCAGTGCATTATAGATATCCCATGAAGGGACAGATATGCCATGAAGGGACCAGCGCACCAAAGATATCCCATGAAGGGACCAGTGCATCAAAGATATCCCATGAAGGGACCAGTGCATCAAAGATATCCCATGAAGGGACGAGTGCATCAAAGATATCCCATGAAGGGACCAGTGCATCAAAGACATCCCATGAAGGGACCAGTGCATCAAAGATATCCCATGAAGGGACCAGTGCACCAAAGATATCCCATGAAGGGACCAGTGCATCAAAGATATCCCATGAAGGGACAGATATCCCATGAAGGGACCAGTGCATCAAAGATATTCCATGAAGGGACCAGTGCACCAAGTTTAGCCCATGAAGGGAAAGATATTCCATGAAGGGACCAGTGCATCAAAGATATCCCATGAAGGGACAGATATCCCATGAAAGGACCAGTGCACCAAAGATATCCCATGAAGGGACCAGTGCATCAAAGATATCCCATGAAGGGACAGATATCCCATGAAGGGACCAGTGCATCAAAGATATCCCATGAAGGGACAGATATCCCATGAAGGGACCGTGCATCAAAGATATCCCATGAAGGGACCAGTGCACAAAAGATATCCCATGAAGGGACAGATATCCCATGAAGGGACCAGTGCATCAAAGATATCCCATGAAGGGACAGATATCCCATGAAAGGACCAGTGCACCAAAGATATCCCATGAAGGGACCAGTGCATCAAAGATATCCCATGAAGGGACCAGTGCACCAAAGATATCCCATGAAGGGACCAGTGCACCAAAGATATCCCATGAAGGGACCAGTGCACCAAAGATATCCCATGAAGGGACCAGTGCATCAAAGATATCCCATGAAGGGACCATTGCATCAAAGATATCCCATGAAGGGACAGATATCCCATGAAGGGACCAGTGCATCAAAGATATCCCATTAAGGGACAGATATCCCATGAAGGGACCAGTGCATCAAAGATATCCCATGAAGGGACAGATATCCCATGAAGGGACCAGTGCATCAAAGATATCCCATGAAGGGACCAGTGCACAAAAGATATCCCATGAAGGGACAGATATCCCATGAAGGGACCAGTGCATCAAAGATATCCCATTAAGGGACAGATATCCCATGAAAGGACCAGTGCACCAAAGATATCCCATGAAGGGACCAGTGCACCAAAGATATCCCATGAAGGGACCAGTGCACCAAAGATATCCCATGAAGGGACCAGTGCATCAAAGATATCCCATGAAGGGACCAGTGCATCAAAGATATCCCATGAAGGGACAGATATCCCATGAAGGGACCAGTGCACAAAAGATATCCCATGAAGGGACCAGTGCACAAAAGATATCCCATGAAGGGACAGATATTCAATGAAGGGACCAGTGCACCAAAGATAACCCATAAAGGGGCCGATATCCCATGAAGGGACCAGTGCACCAAAGATATCCCATGAAGGGACAGATATCCAATGAAGGGACCAGTGCACCAAAGATATCCCATGAAGGGACCAGTGCACCAAAGATATCCCATGAAGGGACCAGTGCATCAAAGATATCCCATGAAGGGACCAGTGCATCAAAGATATCCCATGAAGGGACCAGTGCATCAAAGATATCCCATGAAGGGACCAGTGCATCAAAGATATCCCATGAAGGGACAGATATCCCATCAAGGGACCAGTGCACAAAAGATATCCCATGAAGGGACAGATATCCCATGAAGGGACCAGTGCACCAAAGATATCCCATAAAGGGACCGATATCCCATGAAGGGACCAGTGCACCAAAGATATCCCATGAAGGGACAGATATCCCATGAAGGGACCAGTGCACCAAAGATATCCCATGAAGGGACAGATATCCCATGAAGGGACCAGTGCATCAAAGATATCTCATGAAGGGACCAGTGCATCAAAGATATCCCATGAAGGGACCAGTGCATCAAAGATATCCCATGAAGGGACCAGTGCATCAAAGATATCCCATGAAGGGACAGATATCCCATGAAGGGACCAGTGCACAAAAGATATCCCATGAAGGGACCAGTGCACAAAAGATATCCCATGAAGGGACAGATATCCCATGAAGGGACCAGTGCACCAAAGATATCCCATAAAGGGACCGATATCCCATGAAGGGACCAGTGCACCAAAGATATCCCATGAAGGGACCAGTGCACCAACGATATCCCATGAAGGGACCATTGCATCAAAGATATCCCATGAAGGGACCAGTGCATCAAAGATATCTCATGAAGGGACCAGTGCATCAAAGACATCCCATGAAGGGACCAGTGCATCAAAGATATCCCATGAAGGGACCGATATCCCATGAAGGGACCAGTGCACCAAAGATATCCCATGAAGGGACAGATATCCCATGAAGGGACCAGTGCACCAAAGATATCCCATGAAGGGACAGATATCCCATGAAGGGACCAGTGCACCAAAGATATCCCATGAAGGGACAGATATCCCATGAAGGGACCAGTGCACCAAAGATATCCCATAAAGGGACAGATATCCCATGAAGGGACCAGTGCACCAAAGATATCCCATAAAGGGATAGATAACCCATGAAGGGACCAGTGCACACAAGATATCCCATGAAGGGACTAGTGCATCAAAGATATCCCATGAAGGGACCATTGCATCAAAGATATCCCATGAAGGGACCAGTGCATCAAAGACATCCCATGAAGGGACCAGTGCACCAAAGATATCCCATGAAGGGACAGATATCCCATGAAGGGACCAGTGCACCAAAGATATTCCATGAAGGGACAGATATCCCATGAAGGGACCAGTGCACCAAAGATATCCCATAAAGGGACCGATATCCCATGAAGGGACCAGTGCACCAAAGATATCCCATGAAGGGACAGATATCCCATGAAGGGACCAGTGCACCAAAGATATCCCATGAAGGGACAGATATCCCATGAAGGGACCAGTGCATCAAAGATATCCCATGAAGGGACCAGTGCATCAAAGATATCCCATGAAGGGACCAGTGCATCAAAGATATCCCATGAAGGGACCAGTGCATCAAAGATATCCCATGAAGGGACAGATATCCCATGAAGGGACCAGTGCACAAAAGATATCCCATGAAGGGACCAGTGCACAAAAGATATCCCATGAAGGGACAGATATCCCATGAAGGGACCAGTGCACCAAAGATATCCCATAAAGGGACCGATATCCCATGAAGGGACCAGTGCACCAAAGATATCCCATGAAGGGACCAGTGCACCAACGATATCCCATGAAGGGACCATTGCATCAAAGATATCCCATGAAGGGACCAGTGCATCAAATATATCTCATGAAGGGACCAGTGCATCAAAGACATCCCATGAAGGGACCAGTGCATCAAAGATATCCCATGAAGGGACAGATATCCCATGAAGGGACCAGTGCACCAAAGATATCTCATAAAGGGACCGATATCCCATGAAGGGACCAGTGCACCAAAGATATCCCATGAAGGGACAGATATCCCATGAAGGGACCAGTGCACCAAAGATATCCCATGAAGGGACAGATATCCCATGAAGGGACCAGTGCACCAAAGATATCCCATGAAGGGACAGATATCCCATGAAGGGACCAGTGCACCAAAGATATCCCATAAAGGGACAGATATCCCATGAAGGGACCAGTGCACCAAAGATATCCCATAAAGGGATAGATAACCCATGAAGGGACCAGTGCACACAAGATATCCCATGAAGGGACTAGTGCATCAAAGATATCCCATGAAGGGACCATTGCATCAAAGATATCCCATGAAGGGACCAGTGCATCAAAGACATCCCATGAAGGGACCAGTGCACCAAAGATATCCCATGAAGGGACCAGTGCACCAAAGATATCCCATGAAGGGACAGATATCCCATGAAGGGACCAGTGCACCAAAGATATTCCATAAAGGGACAGATATCCCATGAAGGGACCAGTGCACCAAAGATATCCCCTAAAAGGGACCGATATCCCATGAAGGGACCAGTGCATTATAGATATCCCATGAAGGGACAGATATCCCATGAAGGGACCAGCGCACCAAAGATATCCCATGAAGGGACCAGTGCATCAAAGATATCCCATGAAGGGACCAGTGCACCAAAGATATCCCATGAAGGGACCAGTGCACCAAAGATATCCCATGAAGGGACTGATATCCCATGAAGGGACCAGTGCATCAAAGATATCCCATGAAGGGACAGATATCCCATGAAGGGACCAGTGCATCAAAGATATCCCATGAAGGGACAGATATCCCATGAAGGGACCAGTGCATCAAAGATATCCCATGAAGGGACCAGTGCCCCAAGGTTAGCCCATGAAGGGACAGATATTCCATGAAGGGACCAGTGCATCAAAGATATCCCATGAAGGGACAGATATCCCATGAAAGGACCAGTGCACCAAAGATATCCCATGAAGGGACCAGTGCATCAAAGATATCCCATGAAGGGACAGATATCCCATGAAGGGACCAGTGCATCAAAGATATCCCATGAAGGGACAGATATCCCATGAAGGGACCAGTGAACCAAAGATATCCCATGAAGGGACCAGTGCATCAAAGATATCCCATGAAGGGACCAGTGCATCAAAGACATCCCATGAAGGGACCAGTGCATCAAAGACATCCCATGAAGGGACCAGTGCACCAAAGATATCCCATGAAGGGACCAGTGCACCAAAGATATCCCATGAAGGGACCAGTGCACCAAAGATATCCAGTGCACCAAAGATATCCCATGAAGGGACCAGTGCACCAAAGATATCCCATGAAGGGACCAGTGCATCAAAGATATCCCATGAAGGGACAGATATCCCATGAAGGGACCAGTGCATCAAAGATATCCCATGAAGGGACAGATATCCCATGAAGGGACCAGTGCATCAAAGATATCCCATGAAGGGACCAGTGCACAAAAGATATCCCATGAAGGGACCAGTGCATCAAAGATATCCCATGAAGGGACCATTGCATCAAAGATATCCCATGAAGGGACCAGTGCATCAAAGACATCCCATGAAGGGACCAGTGCATCAAAGATATCCCATGAAGGGACCAGTGCACCAAAGATATCCCATGAAGGGACAGATATCCCATGAAGGGACCAGTGCACAAAAGATATCCCATAAAGGGACAGATATCCCATGAAGGGACCAGTGCACCAAAGATATCCCATGAAGGGACAGATATCCCATGAAGGGACCAGTGCACCAAAGATATCCCATGAAGGGACCAGCGCATCAAAGATATCCCATGAAGGGACCAGTGCATCAAAGATATCCCATGAAGGGACCAGTGCACCAAAGATATCCCATGAAGGGACCAGTGCACCAAAGATATCCCATGAAGGGACCAGTGCACCAAAGATATCCCATGAAGGGACAGATATCCCAATAAGGGACCAGTGCACCAAAGATATCCCATGAACGGACCATGCACCAAAGATATCCCATGAAGGGACAGATATCCCATGAAGGGACCAGTGCATCAAAGATATACCATGAAGGGACCAGTGCATCAAAGATATCCCATGAAGGGACCAGTGCATCAAAGATATCCCATGAAGGGACCAGTGCATCAAAGATATCCCATGAAGGGACAGATCCCATGAAGGGACCAGTGCATCAAAGATATCCCATGAAGCAACAGATATCCATGAAGGGACCAGTTCACCAAAGATATCCCATGAAGGGACCAGTGCATCAATGATATCCCATGAAGGGACAGATATCCCATGAAGGGACCAGTGCACGAAAGATATCCCATGAAGGGACAGATATCCCATGAAGGGACCAGTGCACAAAAGATATCCCATAAAGGGACAGATATCCCATGAAGGGACCAGTGCACCAAAGATATCCCATGAAGGGACAGATATCCCATGAAGGGACAGATATCCCATGAAGGGACCAGTGCACAAAAGATATCCCATAAAGGGACAGATATCCCATGAAGGGACCAGTGCACCAAAGATATCCCATGAAGGGACAGATATCCCATGAAGGGACCAGTGCACCTAAGATATCCCATGAAGGGACCAGCGCATCAAAGATATCCCATGAAGGGACCAGTGCATCAAAGATATCCCATGAAGGGACCAGTGCACCAAAGATATCCCATGAAGGGACCAGTGCACCAAAGATATCCCATGAAGGGACCAGTGCACCAAAGATATCCCATGAAGGGACCAGTGCACCAAAGATATCCCATGAAGGGACAGATATCCCAATAAGGGACCAGTGCACCAAAGATATCCCATGAACGGACCATGCACCAAAGATATCCCATGAAGGGACAGATATCCCATGAAGGGACCAGTGCATCAAAGATATCCCATGAAGGGACCAGTGCATCAAAGATATCCCATGAAGGGACCAGTGCATCAAAGATATCCCATGAAGGGACCAGTGCATCAAAGATATCCCATGAAGGGACAGATCCCATGAAGGGACCAGTGCATCAAAGATATCCCATGAAGGGACAGATATCCATTGAAGGGACCAGTTCACCAAAGATATCCCATGAAGGGACCAGTGCATCAATGATATCCCATGAAGGGACCAGTGCATCAAAGATATCCCATGAAGGGACCAGTGCATCAAAGATATCCCATGAAGGGACCAGTGCATCAAAGATATCCCATGAAGGGACCAGTGCATCAAAGATCTCCCATGAAGGGACCAGTGCATCAAAGATATCCCATGAAGGGACAGATATCCCATGAAGGGACCAGTGCACAAAAGATATCCCATGAAGGGACCAGTGCACCAAAGATATCCCATGAAGGGACCAGTGCATCAAAGATATCCCATGAAGGGACCAGTGCACAAAAGATATCCCATGAAGGGACAGATATCCCATGAAGGGACCAGTGCACCAAAGATATCCCATAAAGGGACCGATATACCATGAAGGGACCAGTGCACCAAAGATATCCCATGAAGGGACCAGTGCACCAACGATATCCCATGAAGGGACCATTGCATCAAAGATATCCCATGAAGGGACCAGTGCATCAAAGATATCCCATGAAGGGACCAGTGCATCAAAGACATCCCATGAAGGGACCAGTGCATCAAAGATATCCCATGAAGGGACAGATATCCCATGAAGGGACCAGTGCACCAAAGATATCCCATGAAGGGACAGATATCCCATGAAGGGACCAGTGCACCAAAGATATCCCATGAAGGGACAGATATCCCATGAAGGGACCAGTGCACCAAAGATATCCCATAAAGGGACAGATATCCCATGAAGGGACCAGTGCACCAAAGATATCCCATAAAGGGATAGATAACCCATGAAGGGACCAGTGCACCAAAGATATCCCATGAAGGGACCAGTGCACCAACGATATCCCATGAAGGGACCATTGCATCAAAGATATCCCATGAAGGGACCAGTGCATCAAAGATATCCCATGAAGGGACCAGTGCACCAAAGATATCCCATGAAGGGACAGATATCCCATGAAGGGACCAGTGCACCAAAGATATTCCATGAAGGGACAGATATCCCATGAAGGGACCAGTGCACCAAAGATATCCCATAAAGGGACCGATATCCCATGAAGGGACCAGTGCACCAAAGATATCCCATGAAGGGACAGATATCCCATGAAGGGACCAGTGCACCAAAGATATCCCATGAAGGGACAGATATCCCATGAAGGGACCAGTGCATCAAAGATATCCCATGAAGGGACCAGTGCACCAACGATATCCCATGAAGGGACCATTGCATCAAAGATATCCCATGAAGGGACCAGTGCATCAAAGATATCTCATGAAGGGACCAGTGCATCAAAGACATCCCATGAAGGGACCAGTGCATCAAAGATATCCCATGAAGGGACAGATATCCCATGAAGGGACCAGTGCACCAAAGATATCTCATAAAGGGACCGATATCCCATGAAGGGACCAGTGCACCAAAGATATCCCATGAAGGGACAGATATCCCATGAAGGGACCAGTGCACCAAAGATATCCCATGAAGGGACAGATATCCCATGAAGGGACCAGTGCACCAAAGATATCCCATGAAGGGACAGATATCCCATGAAGGGACCAGTGCACCAAAGATATCCCATGAAGGGACAGATATCCCATGAAGGGACCAGTGCACCAAAGATATCCCATAAAGGGATAGATAACCCATGAAGGGACCAGTGCACACAAGATATCCCATGAAGGGACTAGTGCATCAAAGATATCCCATGAAGGGACCATTGCATCAAAGATATCCCATGAAGGGACCAGTGCATCAAAGACATCCCATGAAGGGACCAGTGCACCAAAGATATCCCATGAAGGGACCAGTGCACCAAAGATATCCCATGAAGGGACAGATATCCCATGAAGGGACCAGTGCACCAAAGATATTCCATAAAGGGACAGATATCCCATGAAGGGACCAGTGCACCAAAGATATCCCCTAAAAGGGACCGATATCCCATGAAGGGACCAGTGCATTATAGATATCCCATGAAGGGACAGATATCCCATGAAGGGACCAGCGCACCAAAGATATCCCATGAAGGGACCAGTGCATCAAAGATATCCCATGAAGGGACCAGTGCACCAAAGATATCCCATGAAGGGACCAGTGCACCAAAGATATCCCATGAAGGGACTGATATCCCATGAAGGGACCAGTGCATCAAAGATATCCCATGAAGGGACAGATATCCCATGAAGGGACCAGTGCATCAAAGATATCCCATGAAGGGACAGATATCCCATGAAGGGACCAGTGCATCAAAGATATCCCATGAAGGGACCAGTGCCCCAAGGTTAGCCCATGAAGGGACAGATATTCCATGAAGGGACCAGTGCATCAAAGATATCCCATGAAGGGACAGATATCCCATGAAAGGACCAGTGCACCAAAGATATCCCATGAAGGGACCAGTGCATCAAAGATATCCCATGAAGGGACAGATATCCCATGAAGGGACCAGTGCATCAAAGATATCCCATGAAGGGACAGATATCCCATGAAGGGACCAGTGCACCAAAGATATCCCATGAAGGGACCAGTGCATCAAAGATATCCCATGAAGGGACCAGTGCATCAAAGACATCCCATGAAGGGACCAGTGCATCAAAGACATCCCATGAAGGGACCAGTGCACCAAAGATATCCCATGAAGGGACCAGTGCACCAAAGATATCCCATGAAGGGACCAGTGCACCAAAGATATCCAGTGCACCAAAGATATCCCATGAAGGGACCAGTGCACCAAAGATATCCCATGAAGGGACCAGTGCATCAAAGATATCCCATGAAGGGACAGATATCCCATGAAGGGACCAGTGCATCAAAGATATCCCATGAAGGGACAGATATCCCATGAAGGGACCAGTGCATCAAAGATATCCCATGAAGGGACCAGTGCACAAAAGATATCCCATGAAGGGACCAGTGCATCAAAGATATCCCATGAAGGGACCATTGCATCAAAGATATCCCATGAAGGGACCAGTGCATCAAAGACATCCCATGAAGGGACCAGTGCATCAAAGATATCCCATGAAGGGACCAGTGCACCAAAGATATCCCATGAAGGGACAGATATCCCATGAAGGGACCAGTGCACAAAAGATATCCCATAAAGGGACAGATATCCCATGAAGGGACCAGTGCACCAAAGATATCCCATGAAGGGACAGATATCCCATGAAGGGACCAGTGCACCAAAGATATCCCATGAAGGGACCAGTGCATCAAAGATATCCCATGAAGGGACAGATATCCCATCAAGGGACCAGTGCACAAAAGATATCCCATGAAGGGACAGATATCCCATGAAGGGACCAGTGCACCAAAGATATCCCATAAAGGGACCGATATCCCATGAAGGGGCCAGTGCACCAAAGATATCCCATGAAGGGACAGATATCCCATGAAGGGACCAGTGCACCAAAGATATCCCATGAAGGGACAGATATCCCATGAAGGGACCAATGCACAAAAGATATCCCATGAAGGGACAGATATCCCATGAAGGGACCAGTGCACCAAAGATATCCCATAAAGGGACAGATATCCCATGAAGGGACCAGTGCACAAAAGATATCCCATGAAGGGACTAGTGCATCAAAGATATCCCATGAAGGGACCATTGCATCAAAGATATCCAATGAAGGGACCAGGCATCAAAGACATCCCATGAAGGGACCAGTGCACCAAAGATATCCCATGAAGGGACCAGTGCACCAAAGATATCCCACGAAGGGACAGATATCCCATGAAGGGACCAGTGCACCAAAGATATCCCATAAAGGGACAGATATCCCATGAAGGGACCAGTGCACCAAAGATATCCCCTAAAAGGGACCGATATCCCATGAAGGGACCAGTGCATTATAGATATCCCATGAAGGGACAGATATGCCATGAAGGGACCAGCGCACCAAAGATATCCCATGAAGGGACCAGTGCATCAAAGATATCCCATGAAGGGACCAGTGCATCAAAGATATCCCATGAAGGGACGAGTGCATCAAAGATATCCCATGAAGGGACCAGTGCATCAAAGACATCCCATGAAGGGACCAGTGCATCAAAGATATCCCATGAAGGGACCAGTGCACCAAAGATATCCCATGAAGGGACCAGTGCATCAAAGATATCCCATGAAGGGACAGATATCCCATGAAGGGACCAGTGCATCAAAGATATTCCATGAAGGGACCAGTGCACCAAGTTTAGCCCATGAAGGGAAAGATATTCCATGAAGGGACCAGTGCATCAAAGATATCCCATGAAGGGACAGATATCCCATGAAAGGACCAGTGCACCAAAGATATCCCATGAAGGGACCAGTGCATCAAAGATATCCCATGAAGGGACAGATATCCCATGAAGGGACCAGTGCATCAAAGATATCCCATGAAGGGACAGATATCCCATGAAGGGACCGTGCATCAAAGATATCCCATGAAGGGACCAGTGCACAAAAGATATCCCATGAAGGGACAGATATCCCATGAAGGGACCAGTGCATCAAAGATATCCCATGAAGGGACAGATATCCCATGAAAGGACCAGTGCACCAAAGATATCCCATGAAGGGACCAGTGCATCAAAGATATCCCATGAAGGGACCAGTGCACCAAAGATATCCCATGAAGGGACCAGTGCACCAAAGATATCCCATGAAGGGACCAGTGCACCAAAGATATCCCATGAAGGGACCAGTGCATCAAAGATATCCCATGAAGGGACCATTGCATCAAAGATATCCCATGAAGGGACAGATATCCCATGAAGGGACCAGTGCATCAAAGATATCCCATTAAGGGACAGATATCCCATGAAGGGACCAGTGCATCAAAGATATCCCATGAAGGGACAGATATCCCATGAAGGGACCAGTGCATCAAAGATATCCCATGAAGGGACCAGTGCACAAAAGATATCCCATGAAGGGACAGATATCCCATGAAGGGACCAGTGCATCAAAGATATCCCATTAAGGGACAGATATCCCATGAAAGGACCAGTGCACCAAAGATATCCCATGAAGGGACCAGTGCACCAAAGATATCCCATGAAGGGACCAGTGCACCAAAGATATCCCATGAAGGGACCAGTGCATCAAAGATATCCCATGAAGGGACCAGTGCATCAAAGATATCCCATGAAGGGACAGATATCCCATGAAGGGACCAGTGCACAAAAGATATCCCATGAAGGGACCAGTGCACAAAAGATATCCCATGAAGGGACAGATATTCAATGAAGGGACCAGTGCACCAAAGATAACCCATAAAGGGGCCGATATCCCATGAAGGGACCAGTGCACCAAAGATATCCCATGAAGGGACAGATATCCAATGAAGGGACCAGTGCACCAAAGATATCCCATGAAGGGACCAGTGCACCAAAGATATCCCATGAAGGGACCAGTGCATCAAAGATATCCCATGAAGGGACCAGTGCATCAAAGATATCCCATGAAGGGACCAGTGCATCAAAGATATCCCATGAAGGGACCAGTGCATCAAAGATATCCCATGAAGGGACAGATATCCCATCAAGGGACCAGTGCACAAAAGATATCCCATGAAGGGACAGATATCCCATGAAGGGACCAGTGCACCAAAGATATCCCATAAAGGGACCGATATCCCATGAAGGGACCAGTGCACCAAAGATATCCCATGAAGGGACAGATATCCCATGAAGGGACCAGTGCACCAAAGATATCCCATGAAGGGACAGATATCCCATGAAGGGACCAGTGCATCAAAGATATCTCATGAAGGGACCAGTGCATCAAAGATATCCCATGAAGGGACCAGTGCATCAAAGATATCCCATGAAGGGACCAGTGCATCAAAGATATCCCATGAAGGGACAGATATCCCATGAAGGGACCAGTGCACAAAAGATATCCCATGAAGGGACCAGTGCACAAAAGATATCCCATGAAGGGACAGATATCCCATGAAGGGACCAGTGCACCAAAGATATCCCATAAAGGGACCGATATCCCATGAAGGGACCAGTGCACCAAAGATATCCCATGAAGGGACCAGTGCACCAACGATATCCCATGAAGGGACCATTGCATCAAAGATATCCCATGAAGGGACCAGTGCATCAAAGATATCTCATGAAGGGACCAGTGCATCAAAGACATCCCATGAAGGGACCAGTGCATCAAAGATATCCCATGAAGGGACCGATATCCCATGAAGGGACCAGTGCACCAAAGATATCCCATGAAGGGACAGATATCCCATGAAGGGACCAGTGCACCAAAGATATCCCATGAAGGGACAGATATCCCATGAAGGGACCAGTGCACCAAAGATATCCCATGAAGGGACAGATATCCCATGAAGGGACCAGTGCACCAAAGATATCCCATAAAGGGACAGATATCCCATGAAGGGACCAGTGCACCAAAGATATCCCATAAAGGGATAGATAACCCATGAAGGGACCAGTGCACACAAGATATCCCATGAAGGGACTAGTGCATCAAAGATATCCCATGAAGGGACCATTGCATCAAAGATATCCCATGAAGGGACCAGTGCATCAAAGACATCCCATGAAGGGACCAGTGCACCAAAGATATCCCATGAAGGGACAGATATCCCATGAAGGGACCAGTGCACCAAAGATATTCCATGAAGGGACAGATATCCCATGAAGGGACCAGTGCACCAAAGATATCCCATAAAGGGACCGATATCCCATGAAGGGACCAGTGCACCAAAGATATCCCATGAAGGGACAGATATCCCATGAAGGGACCAGTGCACCAAAGATATCCCATGAAGGGACAGATATCCCATGAAGGGACCAGTGCATCAAAGATATCCCATGAAGGGACCAGTGCATCAAAGATATCCCATGAAGGGACCAGTGCATCAAAGATATCCCATGAAGGGACCAGTGCATCAAAGATATCCCATGAAGGGACAGATATCCCATGAAGGGACCAGTGCACAAAAGATATCCCATGAAGGGACCAGTGCACAAAAGATATCCCATGAAGGGACAGATATCCCATGAAGGGACCAGTGCACCAAAGATATCCCATAAAGGGACCGATATCCCATGAAGGGACCAGTGCACCAAAGATATCCCATGAAGGGACCAGTGCACCAACGATATCCCATGAAGGGACCATTGCATCAAAGATATCCCATGAAGGGACCAGTGCATCAAATATATCTCATGAAGGGACCAGTGCATCAAAGACATCCCATGAAGGGACCAGTGCATCAAAGATATCCCATGAAGGGACAGATATCCCATGAAGGGACCAGTGCACCAAAGATATCTCATAAAGGGACCGATATCCCATGAAGGGACCAGTGCACCAAAGATATCCCATGAAGGGACAGATATCCCATGAAGGGACCAGTGCACCAAAGATATCCCATGAAGGGACAGATATCCCATGAAGGGACCAGTGCACCAAAGATATCCCATGAAGGGACAGATATCCCATGAAGGGACCAGTGCACCAAAGATATCCCATAAAGGGACAGATATCCCATGAAGGGACCAGTGCACCAAAGATATCCCATAAAGGGATAGATAACCCATGAAGGGACCAGTGCACACAAGATATCCCATGAAGGGACTAGTGCATCAAAGATATCCCATGAAGGGACCATTGCATCAAAGATATCCCATGAAGGGACCAGTGCATCAAAGACATCCCATGAAGGGACCAGTGCACCAAAGATATCCCATGAAGGGACCAGTGCACCAAAGATATCCCATGAAGGGACAGATATCCCATGAAGGGACCAGTGCACCAAAGATATTCCATAAAGGGACAGATATCCCATGAAGGGACCAGTGCACCAAAGATATCCCCTAAAAGGGACCGATATCCCATGAAGGGACCAGTGCATTATAGATATCCCATGAAGGGACAGATATCCCATGAAGGGACCAGCGCACCAAAGATATCCCATGAAGGGACCAGTGCATCAAAGATATCCCATGAAGGGACCAGTGCACCAAAGATATCCCATGAAGGGACCAGTGCACCAAAGATATCCCATGAAGGGACTGATATCCCATGAAGGGACCAGTGCATCAAAGATATCCCATGAAGGGACAGATATCCCATGAAGGGACCAGTGCATCAAAGATATCCCATGAAGGGACAGATATCCCATGAAGGGACCAGTGCATCAAAGATATCCCATGAAGGGACCAGTGCCCCAAGGTTAGCCCATGAAGGGACAGATATTCCATGAAGGGACCAGTGCATCAAAGATATCCCATGAAGGGACAGATATCCCATGAAAGGACCAGTGCACCAAAGATATCCCATGAAGGGACCAGTGCATCAAAGATATCCCATGAAGGGACAGATATCCCATGAAGGGACCAGTGCATCAAAGATATCCCATGAAGGGACAGATATCCCATGAAGGGACCAGTGAACCAAAGATATCCCATGAAGGGACCAGTGCATCAAAGATATCCCATGAAGGGACCAGTGCATCAAAGACATCCCATGAAGGGACCAGTGCATCAAAGACATCCCATGAAGGGACCAGTGCACCAAAGATATCCCATGAAGGGACCAGTGCACCAAAGATATCCCATGAAGGGACCAGTGCACCAAAGATATCCAGTGCACCAAAGATATCCCATGAAGGGACCAGTGCACCAAAGATATCCCATGAAGGGACCAGTGCATCAAAGATATCCCATGAAGGGACAGATATCCCATGAAGGGACCAGTGCATCAAAGATATCCCATGAAGGGACAGATATCCCATGAAGGGACCAGTGCATCAAAGATATCCCATGAAGGGACCAGTGCACAAAAGATATCCCATGAAGGGACCAGTGCATCAAAGATATCCCATGAAGGGACCATTGCATCAAAGATATCCCATGAAGGGACCAGTGCATCAAAGACATCCCATGAAGGGACCAGTGCATCAAAGATATCCCATGAAGGGACCAGTGCACCAAAGATATCCCATGAAGGGACAGATATCCCATGAAGGGACCAGTGCACAAAAGATATCCCATAAAGGGACAGATATCCCATGAAGGGACCAGTGCACCAAAGATATCCCATGAAGGGACAGATATCCCATGAAGGGACCAGTGCACCAAAGATATCCCATGAAGGGACCAGCGCATCAAAGATATCCCATGAAGGGACCAGTGCATCAAAGATATCCCATGAAGGGACCAGTGCACCAAAGATATCCCATGAAGGGACCAGTGCACCAAAGATATCCCATGAAGGGACCAGTGCACCAAAGATATCCCATGAAGGGACAGATATCCCAATAAGGGACCAGTGCACCAAAGATATCCCATGAACGGACCATGCACCAAAGATATCCCATGAAGGGACAGATATCCCATGAAGGGACCAGTGCATCAAAGATATACCATGAAGGGACCAGTGCATCAAAGATATCCCATGAAGGGACCAGTGCATCAAAGATATCCCATGAAGGGACCAGTGCATCAAAGATATCCCATGAAGGGACAGATCCCATGAAGGGACCAGTGCATCAAAGATATCCCATGAAGCAACAGATATCCATGAAGGGACCAGTTCACCAAAGATATCCCATGAAGGGACCAGTGCATCAATGATATCCCATGAAGGGACAGATATCCCATGAAGGGACCAGTGCACGAAAGATATCCCATGAAGGGACAGATATCCCATGAAGGGACCAGTGCACAAAAGATATCCCATAAAGGGACAGATATCCCATGAAGGGACCAGTGCACCAAAGATATCCCATGAAGGGACAGATATCCCATGAAGGGACAGATATCCCATGAAGGGACCAGTGCACAAAAGATATCCCATAAAGGGACAGATATCCCATGAAGGGACCAGTGCACCAAAGATATCCCATGAAGGGACAGATATCCCATGAAGGGACCAGTGCACCTAAGATATCCCATGAAGGGACCAGCGCATCAAAGATATCCCATGAAGGGACCAGTGCATCAAAGATATCCCATGAAGGGACCAGTGCACCAAAGATATCCCATGAAGGGACCAGTGCACCAAAGATATCCCATGAAGGGACCAGTGCACCAAAGATATCCCATGAAGGGACCAGTGCACCAAAGATATCCCATGAAGGGACAGATATCCCAATAAGGGACCAGTGCACCAAAGATATCCCATGAACGGACCATGCACCAAAGATATCCCATGAAGGGACAGATATCCCATGAAGGGACCAGTGCATCAAAGATATCCCATGAAGGGACCAGTGCATCAAAGATATCCCATGAAGGGACCAGTGCATCAAAGATATCCCATGAAGGGACCAGTGCATCAAAGATATCCCATGAAGGGACAGATCCCATGAAGGGACCAGTGCATCAAAGATATCCCATGAAGGGACAGATATCCATTGAAGGGACCAGTTCACCAAAGATATCCCATGAAGGGACCAGTGCATCAATGATATCCCATGAAGGGACCAGTGCATCAAAGATATCCCATGAAGGGACCAGTGCATCAAAGATATCCCATGAAGGGACCAGTGCATCAAAGATATCCCATGAAGGGACCAGTGCATCAAAGATCTCCCATGAAGGGACCAGTGCATCAAAGATATCCCATGAAGGGACAGATATCCCATGAAGGGACCAGTGCACAAAAGATATCCCATGAAGGGACCAGTGCACCAAAGATATCCCATGAAGGGACCAGTGCATCAAAGATATCCCATGAAGGGACCAGTGCACAAAAGATATCCCATGAAGGGACAGATATCCCATGAAGGGACCAGTGCACCAAAGATATCCCATAAAGGGACCGATATACCATGAAGGGACCAGTGCACCAAAGATATCCCATGAAGGGACCAGTGCACCAACGATATCCCATGAAGGGACCATTGCATCAAAGATATCCCATGAAGGGACCAGTGCATCAAAGATATCCCATGAAGGGACCAGTGCATCAAAGACATCCCATGAAGGGACCAGTGCATCAAAGATATCCCATGAAGGGACAGATATCCCATGAAGGGACCAGTGCACCAAAGATATCCCATGAAGGGACAGATATCCCATGAAGGGACCAGTGCACCAAAGATATCCCATGAAGGGACAGATATCCCATGAAGGGACCAGTGCACCAAAGATATCCCATAAAGGGACAGATATCCCATGAAGGGACCAGTGCACCAAAGATATCCCATAAAGGGATAGATAACCCATGAAGGGACCAGTGCACCAAAGATATCCCATGAAGGGACCAGTGCACCAACGATATCCCATGAAGGGACCATTGCATCAAAGATATCCCATGAAGGGACCAGTGCATCAAAGATATCCCATGAAGGGACCAGTGCACCAAAGATATCCCATGAAGGGACAGATATCCCATGAAGGGACCAGTGCACCAAAGATATTCCATGAAGGGACAGATATCCCATGAAGGGACCAGTGCACCAAAGATATCCCATAAAGGGACCGATATCCCATGAAGGGACCAGTGCACCAAAGATATCCCATGAAGGGACAGATATCCCATGAAGGGACCAGTGCACCAAAGATATCCCATGAAGGGACAGATATCCCATGAAGGGACCAGTGCATCAAAGATATCCCATGAAGGGACCAGTGCATCAAAGATATCCCATGAAGGGACCAGTGCATCAAAGATATCCCATGAAGGGACCAGTGCATCAAAGATATCCCATGAAGGGACAGATATCCCATGAAGGGACCAGTGCACAAAAGATATCCCATGAAGGGACCAGTGCACAAAAGATATCCCATGAAGGGACAGATATCCCATGAAGGGACCAGTGCACCAAAGATATCCCATAAAGGGACCGATATCCCATGAAGGGACCAGTGCACCAAAGATATCCCATGAAGGGACCAGTGCACCAACGATATCCCATGAAGGGACCATTGCATCAAAGATATCCCATGAAGGGACCAGTGCATCAAATATATCTCATGAAGGGACCAGTGCATCAAAGACATCCCATGAAGGGACCAGTGCATCAAAGATATCCCATGAAGGGACAGATATCCCATGAAGGGACCAGTGCACCAAAGATATCTCATAAAGGGACCGATATCCCATGAAGGGACCAGTGCACCAAAGATATCCCATGAAGGGACAGATATCCCATGAAGGGACCAGTGCACCAAAGATATCCCATGAAGGGACAGATATCCCATGAAGGGACCAGTGCACCAAAGATATCCCATGAAGGGACAGATATCCCATGAAGGGACCAGTGCACCAAAGATATCCCATAAAGGGACAGATATCCCATGAAGGGACCAGTGCACCAAAGATATCCCATAAAGGGATAGATAACCCATGAAGGGACCAGTGCACACAAGATATCCCATGAAGGGACTAGTGCATCAAAGATATCCCATGAAGGGACCATTGCATCAAAGATATCCCATGAAGGGACCAGTGCATCAAAGACATCCCATGAAGGGACCAGTGCACCAAAGATATCCCATGAAGGGACCAGTGCACCAAAGATATCCCATGAAGGGACAGATATCCCATGAAGGGACCAGTGCACCAAAGATATTCCATAAAGGGACAGATATCCCATGAAGGGACCAGTGCACCAAAGATATCCCCTAAAAGGGACCGATATCCCATGAAGGGACCAGTGCATTATAGATATCCCATGAAGGGACAGATATCCCATGAAGGGACCAGCGCACCAAAGATATCCCATGAAGGGACCAGTGCATCAAAGATATCCCATGAAGGGACCAGTGCACCAAAGATATCCCATGAAGGGACCAGTGCACCAAAGATATCCCATGAAGGGACTGATATCCCATGAAGGGACCAGTGCATCAAAGATATCCCATGAAGGGACAGATATCCCATGAAGGGACCAGTGCATCAAAGATATCCCATGAAGGGACAGATATCCCATGAAGGGACCAGTGCATCAAAGATATCCCATGAAGGGACCAGTGCCCCAAGGTTAGCCCATGAAGGGACAGATATTCCATGAAGGGACCAGTGCATCAAAGATATCCCATGAAGGGACAGATATCCCATGAAAGGACCAGTGCACCAAAGATATCCCATGAAGGGACCAGTGCATCAAAGATATCCCATGAAGGGACAGATATCCCATGAAGGGACCAGTGCATCAAAGATATCCCATGAAGGGACAGATATCCCATGAAGGGACCAGTGAACCAAAGATATCCCATGAAGGGACCAGTGCATCAAAGATATCCCATGAAGGGACCAGTGCATCAAAGACATCCCATGAAGGGACCAGTGCATCAAAGACATCCCATGAAGGGACCAGTGCACCAAAGATATCCCATGAAGGGACCAGTGCACCAAAGATATCCCATGAAGGGACCAGTGCACCAAAGATATCCAGTGCACCAAAGATATCCCATGAAGGGACCAGTGCACCAAAGATATCCCATGAAGGGACCAGTGCATCAAAGATATCCCATGAAGGGACAGATATCCCATGAAGGGACCAGTGCATCAAAGATATCCCATGAAGGGACAGATATCCCATGAAGGGACCAGTGCATCAAAGATATCCCATGAAGGGACCAGTGCACAAAAGATATCCCATGAAGGGACCAGTGCATCAAAGATATCCCATGAAGGGACCATTGCATCAAAGATATCCCATGAAGGGACCAGTGCATCAAAGACATCCCATGAAGGGACCAGTGCATCAAAGATATCCCATGAAGGGACCAGTGCACCAAAGATATCCCATGAAGGGACAGATATCCCATGAAGGGACCAGTGCACAAAAGATATCCCATAAAGGGACAGATATCCCATGAAGGGACCAGTGCACCAAAGATATCCCATGAAGGGACAGATATCCCATGAAGGGACCAGTGCACCAAAGATATCCCATGAAGGGACCAGCGCATCAAAGATATCCCATGAAGGGACCAGTGCATCAAAGATATCCCATGAAGGGACCAGTGCACCAAAGATATCCCATGAAGGGACCAGTGCACCAAAGATATCCCATGAAGGGACCAGTGCACCAAAGATATCCCATGAAGGGACCAGTGCACCAAAGATATCCCATGAAGGGACAGATATCCCAATAAGGGACCAGTGCACCAAAGATATCCCATGAACGGACCATGCACCAAAGATATCCCATGAAGGGACAGATATCCCATGAAGGGACCAGTGCATCAAAGATATACCATGAAGGGACCAGTGCATCAAAGATATCCCATGAAGGGACCAGTGCATCAAAGATATCCCATGAAGGGACCAGTGCATCAAAGATATCCCATGAAGGGACAGATCCCATGAAGGGACCAGTGCATCAAAGATATCCCATGAAGCAACAGATATCCATGAAGGGACCAGTTCACCAAAGATATCCCATGAAGGGACCAGTGCATCAATGATATCCCATGAAGGGACAGATATCCCATGAAGGGACCAGTGCACGAAAGATATCCCATGAAGGGACAGATATCCCATGAAGGGACCAGTGCACAAAAGATATCCCATAAAGGGACAGATATCCCATGAAGGGACCAGTGCACCAAAGATATCCCATAAAGGGACCGATATCCCATGAAGGGACCAGTGCACCAAAGATATCCCATGAAGGGACCAGTGCACCAACGATATCCCATGAAGGGACCATTGCATCAAAGATATCCCATGAAGGGACCAGTGCATCAAAGATATCTCATGAAGGGACCAGTGCATCAAAGACATCCCATGAAGGGACCAGTGCATCAAAGATATCCCATGAAGGGACCGATATCCCATGAAGGGACCAGTGCACCAAAGATATCCCATGAAGGGACAGATATCCCATGAAGGGACCAGTGCACCAAAGATATCCCATGAAGGGACAGATATCCCATGAAGGGACCAGTGCACCAAAGATATCCCATGAAGGGACAGATATCCCATGAAGGGACCAGTGCACCAAAGATATCCCATAAAGGGACAGATATCCCATGAAGGGACCAGTGCACCAAAGATATCCCATAAAGGGATAGATAACCCATGAAGGGACCAGTGCACACAAGATATCCCATGAAGGGACTAGTGCATCAAAGATATCCCATGAAGGGACCATTGCATCAAAGATATCCCATGAAGGGACCAGTGCATCAAAGACATCCCATGAAGGGACCAGTGCACCAAAGATATCCCATGAAGGGACCAGTGCACCAAAGATATCCCATGAAGGGACAGATATCCCATGAAGGGACCAGTGCACCAAAGATATTCCATGAAGGGACAGATATCCCATGAAGGGACCAGTGCACCAAAGATATCCCATAAAGGGACCGATATCCCATGAAGGGACCAGTGCACCAAAGATATCCCATGAAGGGACAGATATCCCATGAAGGGACCAGTGCACCAAAGATATCCCATGAAGGGACAGATATCCCATGAAGGGACCAGTGCATCAAAGATATCCCATGAAGGGACCAGTGCATCAAAGATATCCCATGAAGGGACCAGTGCATCAAAGATATCCCATGAAGGGACCAGTGCATCAAAGATATCCCATGAAGGGACAGATATCCCATGAAGGGACCAGTGCACAAAAGATATCCCATGAAGGGACCAGTGCACAAAAGATATCCCATGAAGGGACAGATATCCCATGAAGGGACCAGTGCACCAAAGATATCCCATAAAGGGACCGATATCCCATGAAGGGACCAGTGCACCAAAGATATCCCATGAAGGGACCAGTGCACCAACGATATCCCATGAAGGGACCATTGCATCAAAGATATCCCATGAAGGGACCAGTGCATCAAAGAT
Source organism: Lissotriton vulgaris (assembly GCF_964263255.1). Taxonomy (NCBI): domain Eukaryota; kingdom Metazoa; phylum Chordata; class Amphibia; order Caudata; family Salamandridae; genus Lissotriton; species Lissotriton vulgaris. The sequence goes on along the minus strand of NW_028252696.1, from coordinate 332,864 downwards.
ATCTCATGAAGGGACCAGTGCATCAAAGACATCCCATGAAGGGACCAGTGCATCAAAGATATCCCATGAAGGGACAGATATCCCATGAAGGGACCAGTGCACCAAAGATATCTCATAAAGGGACCGATATCCCATGAAGGGACCAGTGCACCAAAGATATCCCATGAAGGGACAGATATCCCATGAAGGGACCAGTGCACCAAAGATATCCCATGAAGGGACAGATATCCCATGAAGGGACCAGTGCACCAAAGATATCCCATGAAGGGACAGATATCCCATGAAGGGACCAGTGCACCAAAGATATCCCATGAAGGGACAGATATCCCATGAAGGGACCAGTGCACCAAAGATATCCCATAAAGGGATAGATAACCCATGAAGGGACCAGTGCACACAAGATATCCCATGAAGGGACTAGTGCATCAAAGATATCCCATGAAGGGACCATTGCATCAAAGATATCCCATGAAGGGACCAGTGCATCAAAGACATCCCATGAAGGGACCAGTGCACCAAAGATATCCCATGAAGGGACCAGTGCACCAAAGATATCCCATGAAGGGACAGATATCCCATGAAGGGACCAGTGCACCAAAGATATTCCATAAAGGGACAGATATCCCATGAAGGGACCAGTGCACCAAAGATATCCCCTAAAAGGGACCGATATCCCATGAAGGGACCAGTGCATTATAGATATCCCATGAAGGGACAGATATCCCATGAAGGGACCAGCGCACCAAAGATATCCCATGAAGGGACCAGTGCATCAAAGATATCCCATGAAGGGACCAGTGCACCAAAGATATCCCATGAAGGGACCAGTGCACCAAAGATATCCCATGAAGGGACTGATATCCCATGAAGGGACCAGTGCATCAAAGATATCCCATGAAGGGACAGATATCCCATGAAGGGACCAGTGCATCAAAGATATCCCATGAAGGGACAGATATCCCATGAAGGGACCAGTGCATCAAAGATATCCCATGAAGGGACCAGTGCCCCAAGGTTAGCCCATGAAGGGACAGATATTCCATGAAGGGACCAGTGCATCAAAGATATCCCATGAAGGGACAGATATCCCATGAAAGGACCAGTGCACCAAAGATATCCCATGAAGGGACCAGTGCATCAAAGATATCCCATGAAGGGACAGATATCCCATGAAGGGACCAGTGCATCAAAGATATCCCATGAAGGGACAGATATCCCATGAAGGGACCAGTGCACCAAAGATATCCCATGAAGGGACCAGTGCATCAAAGATATCCCATGAAGGGACCAGTGCATCAAAGACATCCCATGAAGGGACCAGTGCATCAAAGACATCCCATGAAGGGACCAGTGCACCAAAGATATCCCATGAAGGGACCAGTGCACCAAAGATATCCCATGAAGGGACCAGTGCACCAAAGATATCCAGTGCACCAAAGATATCCCATGAAGGGACCAGTGCACCAAAGATATCCCATGAAGGGACCAGTGCATCAAAGATATCCCATGAAGGGACAGATATCCCATGAAGGGACCAGTGCATCAAAGATATCCCATGAAGGGACAGATATCCCATGAAGGGACCAGTGCATCAAAGATATCCCATGAAGGGACCAGTGCACAAAAGATATCCCATGAAGGGACCAGTGCATCAAAGATATCCCATGAAGGGACCATTGCATCAAAGATATCCCATGAAGGGACCAGTGCATCAAAGACATCCCATGAAGGGACCAGTGCATCAAAGATATCCCATGAAGGGACCAGTGCACCAAAGATATCCCATGAAGGGACAGATATCCCATGAAGGGACCAGTGCACAAAAGATATCCCATAAAGGGACAGATATCCCATGAAGGGACCAGTGCACCAAAGATATCCCATGAAGGGACAGATATCCCATGAAGGGACCAGTGCACCAAAGATATCCCATGAAGGGACCAGTGCATCAAAGATATCCCATGAAGGGACAGATATCCCATCAAGGGACCAGTGCACAAAAGATATCCCATGAAGGGACAGATATCCCATGAAGGGACCAGTGCACCAAAGATATCCCATAAAGGGACCGATATCCCATGAAGGGGCCAGTGCACCAAAGATATCCCATGAAGGGACAGATATCCCATGAAGGGACCAGTGCACCAAAGATATCCCATGAAGGGACAGATATCCCATGAAGGGACCAGTGCACAAAAGATATCCCATGAAGGGACAGATATCCCATGAAGGGACCAGTGCACCAAAGATATCCCATAAAGGGACAGATATCCCATGAAGGGACCAGTGCACAAAAGATATCCCATGAAGGGACTAGTGCATCAAAGATATCCCATGAAGGGACCATTGCATCAAAGATATCCAATGAAGGGACCAGGCATCAAAGACATCCCATGAAGGGACCAGTGCACCAAAGATATCCCATGAAGGGACCAGTGCACCAAAGATATCCCACGAAGGGACAGATATCCCATGAAGGGACCAGTGCACCAAAGATATCCCATAAAGGGACAGATATCCCATGAAGGGACCAGTGCACCAAAGATATCCCCTAAAAGGGACCGATATCCCATGAAGGGACCAGTGCATTATAGATATCCCATGAAGGGACAGATATGCCATGAAGGGACCAGCGCACCAAAGATATCCCATGAAGGGACCAGTGCATCAAAGATATCCCATGAAGGGACCAGTGCATCAAAGATATCCCATGAAGGGACGAGTGCATCAAAGATATCCCATGAAGGGACCAGTGCATCAAAGACATCCCATGAAGGGACCAGTGCATCAAAGATATCCCATGAAGGGACCAGTGCACCAAAGATATCCCATGAAGGGACCAGTGCATCAAAGATATCCCATGAAGGGACAGATATCCCATGAAGGGACCAGTGCATCAAAGATATTCCATGAAGGGACCAGTGCACCAAGTTTAGCCCATGAAGGGAAAGATATTCCATGAAGGGACCAGTGCATCAAAGATATCCCATGAAGGGACAGATATCCCATGAAAGGACCAGTGCACCAAAGATATCCCATGAAGGGACCAGTGCATCAAAGATATCCCATGAAGGGACAGATATCCCATGAAGGGACCAGTGCATCAAAGATATCCCATGAAGGGACAGATATCCCATGAAGGGACCGTGCATCAAAGATATCCCATGAAGGGACCAGTGCACAAAAGATATCCCATGAAGGGACAGATATCCCATGAAGGGACCAGTGCATCAAAGATATCCCATGAAGGGACAGATATCCCATGAAAGGACCAGTGCACCAAAGATATCCCATGAAGGGACCAGTGCATCAAAGATATCCCATGAAGGGACCAGTGCACCAAAGATATCCCATGAAGGGACCAGTGCACCAAAGATATCCCATGAAGGGACCAGTGCACCAAAGATATCCCATGAAGGGACCAGTGCATCAAAGATATCCCATGAAGGGACCATTGCATCAAAGATATCCCATGAAGGGACAGATATCCCATGAAGGGACCAGTGCATCAAAGATATCCCATTAAGGGACAGATATCCCATGAAGGGACCAGTGCATCAAAGATATCCCATGAAGGGACAGATATCCCATGAAGGGACCAGTGCATCAAAGATATCCCATGAAGGGACCAGTGCACAAAAGATATCCCATGAAGGGACAGATATCCCATGAAGGGACCAGTGCATCAAAGATATCCCATTAAGGGACAGATATCCCATGAAAGGACCAGTGCACCAAAGATATCCCATGAAGGGACCAGTGCACCAAAGATATCCCATGAAGGGACCAGTGCACCAAAGATATCCCATGAAGGGACCAGTGCATCAAAGATATCCCATGAAGGGACCAGTGCATCAAAGATATCCCATGAAGGGACAGATATCCCATGAAGGGACCAGTGCACAAAAGATATCCCATGAAGGGACCAGTGCACAAAAGATATCCCATGAAGGGACAGATATTCAATGAAGGGACCAGTGCACCAAAGATAACCCATAAAGGGGCCGATATCCCATGAAGGGACCAGTGCACCAAAGATATCCCATGAAGGGACAGATATCCAATGAAGGGACCAGTGCACCAAAGATATCCCATGAAGGGACCAGTGCACCAAAGATATCCCATGAAGGGACCAGTGCATCAAAGATATCCCATGAAGGGACCAGTGCATCAAAGATATCCCATGAAGGGACCAGTGCATCAAAGATATCCCATGAAGGGACCAGTGCATCAAAGATATCCCATGAAGGGACAGATATCCCATCAAGGGACCAGTGCACAAAAGATATCCCATGAAGGGACAGATATCCCATGAAGGGACCAGTGCACCAAAGATATCCCATAAAGGGACCGATATCCCATGAAGGGACCAGTGCACCAAAGATATCCCATGAAGGGACAGATATCCCATGAAGGGACCAGTGCACCAAAGATATCCCATGAAGGGACAGATATCCCATGAAGGGACCAGTGCATCAAAGATATCTCATGAAGGGACCAGTGCATCAAAGATATCCCATGAAGGGACCAGTGCATCAAAGATATCCCATGAAGGGACCAGTGCATCAAAGATATCCCATGAAGGGACAGATATCCCATGAAGGGACCAGTGCACAAAAGATATCCCATGAAGGGACCAGTGCACAAAAGATATCCCATGAAGGGACAGATATCCCATGAAGGGACCAGTGCACCAAAGATATCCCATAAAGGGACCGATATCCCATGAAGGGACCAGTGCACCAAAGATATCCCATGAAGGGACCAGTGCACCAACGATATCCCATGAAGGGACCATTGCATCAAAGATATCCCATGAAGGGACCAGTGCATCAAAGATATCTCATGAAGGGACCAGTGCATCAAAGACATCCCATGAAGGGACCAGTGCATCAAAGATATCCCATGAAGGGACCGATATCCCATGAAGGGACCAGTGCACCAAAGATATCCCATGAAGGGACAGATATCCCATGAAGGGACCAGTGCACCAAAGATATCCCATGAAGGGACAGATATCCCATGAAGGGACCAGTGCACCAAAGATATCCCATGAAGGGACAGATATCCCATGAAGGGACCAGTGCACCAAAGATATCCCATAAAGGGACAGATATCCCATGAAGGGACCAGTGCACCAAAGATATCCCATAAAGGGATAGATAACCCATGAAGGGACCAGTGCACACAAGATATCCCATGAAGGGACTAGTGCATCAAAGATATCCCATGAAGGGACCATTGCATCAAAGATATCCCATGAAGGGACCAGTGCATCAAAGACATCCCATGAAGGGACCAGTGCACCAAAGATATCCCATGAAGGGACCAGTGCACCAAAGATATCCCATGAAGGGACAGATATCCCATGAAGGGACCAGTGCACCAAAGATATTCCATGAAGGGACAGATATCCCATGAAGGGACCAGTGCACCAAAGATATCCCATAAAGGGACCGATATCCCATGAAGGGACCAGTGCACCAAAGATATCCCATGAAGGGACAGATATCCCATGAAGGGACCAGTGCACCAAAGATATCCCATGAAGGGACAGATATCCCATGAAGGGACCAGTGCATCAAAGATATCCCATGAAGGGACCAGTGCATCAAAGATATCCCATGAAGGGACCAGTGCATCAAAGATATCCCATGAAGGGACCAGTGCATCAAAGATATCCCATGAAGGGACAGATATCCCATGAAGGGACCAGTGCACAAAAGATATCCCATGAAGGGACCAGTGCACAAAAGATATCCCATGAAGGGACAGATATCCCATGAAGGGACCAGTGCACCAAAGATATCCCATAAAGGGACCAATATCCCATGAAGGGACCAGTGCACCAAAGATATCCCATGAAGGGACCAGTGCACCAACGATATCCCATGAAGGGACCATTGCATCAAAGATATCCCATGAAGGGACCAGTGCATCAAATATATCTCATGAAGGGACCAGTGCATCAAAGACATCCCATGAAGGGACCAGTGCATCAAAGATATCCCATGAAGGGACAGATATCCCATGAAGGGACCAGTGCACCAAAGATATCTCATAAAGGGACCGATATCCCATGAAGGGACCAGTGCACCAAAGATATCCCATGAAGGGACAGATATCCCATGAAGGGACCAGTGCACCAAAGATATCCCATGAAGGGACAGATATCCCATGAAGGGACCAGTGCACCAAAGATATCCCATGAAGGGACAGATATCCCATGAAGGGACCAGTGCACCAAAGATATCCCATAAAGGGACAGATATCCCATGAAGGGACCAGTGCACCAAAGATATCCCATAAAGGGATAGATAACCCATGAAGGGACCAGTGCACACAAGATATCCCATGAAGGGACTAGTGCATCAAAGATATCCCATGAAGGGACCATTGCATCAAAGATATCCCATGAAGGGACCAGTGCATCAAAGACATCCCATGAAGGGACCAGTGCACCAAAGATATCCCATGAAGGGACCAGTGCACCAAAGATATCCCATGAAGGGACAGATATCCCATGAAGGGACCAGTGCACCAAAGATATTCCATAAAGGGACAGATATCCCATGAAGGGACCAGTGCACCAAAGATATCCCCTAAAAGGGACCGATATCCCATGAAGGGACCAGTGCATTATAGATATCCCATGAAGGGACAGATATCCCATGAAGGGACCAGCGCACCAAAGATATCCCATGAAGGGACCAGTGCATCAAAGATATCCCATGAAGGGACCAGTGCACCAAAGATATCCCATGAAGGGACCAGTGCACCAAAGATATCCCATGAAGGGACTGATATCCCATGAAGGGACCAGTGCATCAAAGATATCCCATGAAGGGACAGATATCCCATGAAGGGACCAGTGCATCAAAGATATCCCATGAAGGGACAGATATCCCATGAAGGGACCAGTGCATCAAAGATATCCCATGAAGGGACCAGTGCCCCAAGGTTAGCCCATGAAGGGACAGATATTCCATGAAGGGACCAGTGCATCAAAGATATCCCATGAAGGGACAGATATCCCATGAAAGGACCAGTGCACCAAAGATATCCCATGAAGGGACCAGTGCATCAAAGATATCCCATGAAGGGACAGATATCCCATGAAGGGACCAGTGCATCAAAGATATCCCATGAAGGGACAGATATCCCATGAAGGGACCAGTGAACCAAAGATATCCCATGAAGGGACCAGTGCATCAAAGATATCCCATGAAGGGACCAGTGCATCAAAGACATCCCATGAAGGGACCAGTGCATCAAAGACATCCCATGAAGGGACCAGTGCACCAAAGATATCCCATGAAGGGACCAGTGCACCAAAGATATCCCATGAAGGGACCAGTGCACCAAAGATATCCAGTGCACCAAAGATATCCCATGAAGGGACCAGTGCACCAAAGATATCCCATGAAGGGACCAGTGCATCAAAGATATCCCATGAAGGGACAGATATCCCATGAAGGGACCAGTGCATCAAAGATATCCCATGAAGGGACAGATATCCCATGAAGGGACCAGTGCATCAAAGATATCCCATGAAGGGACCAGTGCACAAAAGATATCCCATGAAGGGACCAGTGCATCAAAGATATCCCATGAAGGGACCATTGCATCAAAGATATCCCATGAAGGGACCAGTGCATCAAAGACATCCCATGAAGGGACCAGTGCATCAAAGATATCCCATGAAGGGACCAGTGCACCAAAGATATCCCATGAAGGGACAGATATCCCATGAAGGGACCAGTGCACAAAAGATATCCCATAAAGGGACAGATATCCCATGAAGGGACCAGTGCACCAAAGATATCCCATGAAAGGACAGATATCCCATGAAGGGACCAGTGCACCAAAGATATCCCATGAAGGGACCAGCGCATCAAAGATATCCCATGAAGGGACCAGTGCATCAAAGATATCCCATGAAGGGACCAGTGCACCAAAGATATCCCATGAAGGGACCAGTGCACCAAAGATATCCCATGAAGGGACCAGTGCACCAAAGATATCCCATGAAGGGACCAGTGCACCAAAGATATCCCATGAAGGGACAGATATCCCAATAAGGGACCAGTGCACCAAAGATATCCCATGAACGGACCATGCACCAAAGATATCCCATGAAGGGACAGATATCCCATGAAGGGACCAGTGCATCAAAGATATACCATGAAGGGACCAGTGCATCAAAGATATCCCATGAAGGGACCAGTGCATCAAAGATATCCCATGAAGGGACCAGTGCATCAAAGATATCCCATGAAGGGACAGATCCCATGAAGGGACCAGTGCATCAAAGATATCCCATGAAGCAACAGATATCCATGAAGGGACCAGTTCACCAAAGATATCCCATGAAGGGACCAGTGCATCAATGATATCCCATGAAGGGACAGATATCCCATGAAGGGACCAGTGCACGAAAGATATCCCATGAAGGGACAGATATCCCATGAAGGGACCAGTGCACAAAAGATATCCCATAAAGGGACAGATATCCCATGAAGGGACCAGTGCACCAAAGATATCCCATGAAGGGACAGATATCCCATGAAGGGACAGATATCCCATGAAGGGACCAGTGCACAAAAGATATCCCATAAAGGGACAGATATCCCATGAAGGGACCAGTGCACCAAAGATATCCCATGAAGGGACAGATATCCCATGAAGGGACCAGTGCACCTAAGATATCCCATGAAGGGACCAGCGCATCAAAGATATCCCATGAAGGGACCAGTGCATCAAAGATATCCCATGAAGGGACCAGTGCACCAAAGATATCCCATGAAGGGACCAGTGCACCAAAGATATCCCATGAAGGGACCAGTGCACCAAAGATATCCCATGAAGGGACCAGTGCACCAAAGATATCCCATGAAGGGACAGATATCCCAATAAGGGACCAGTGCACCAAAGATATCCCATGAACGGACCATGCACCAAAGATATCCCATGAAGGGACAGATATCCCATGAAGGGACCAGTGCATCAAAGATATCCCATGAAGGGACCAGTGCATCAAAGATATCCCATGAAGGGACCAGTGCATCAAAGATATCCCATGAAGGGACCAGTGCATCAAAGATATCCCATGAAGGGACAGATCCCATGAAGGGACCAGTGCATCAAAGATATCCCATGAAGGGACAGATACCCATTGAAGGGACCAGTTCACCAAAGATATCCCATGAAGGGACCAGTGCATCAATGATATCCCATGAAGGGACCAGTGCATCAAAGATATCCCATGAAGGGACCAGTGCATCAAAGATATCCCATGAAGGGACCAGTGCATCAAAGATATCCCATGAAGGGACCAGTGCATCAAAGATCTCCCATGAAGGGACCAGTGCATCAAAGATATCCCATGAAGGGACAGATATCCCATGAAGGGACCAGTGCACAAAAGATATCCCATGAAGGGACCAGTGCACCAAAGATATCCCATGAAGGGACCAGTGCATCAAAGATATCCCATGAAGGGACCAGTGCACAAAAGATATCCCATGAAGGGACAGATATCCCATGAAGGGACCAGTGCACCAAAGATATCCCATAAAGGGACCGATATACCATGAAGGGACCAGTGCACCAAAGATATCCCATGAAGGGACCAGTGCACCAACGATATCCCATGAAGGGACCATTGCATCAAAGATATCCCATGAAGGGACCAGTGCATCAAAGATATCCCATGAAGGGACCAGTGCATCAAAGACATCCCATGAAGGGACCAGTGCATCAAAGATATCCCATGAAGGGACAGATATCCCATGAAGGGACCAGTGCACCAAAGATATCCCATGAAGGGACAGATATCCCATGAAGGGACCAGTGCACCAAAGATATCCCATGAAGGGACAGATATCCCATGAAGGGACCAGTGCACCAAAGATATCCCATAAAGGGACAGATATCCCATGAAGGGACCAGTGCACCAAAGATATCCCATAAAGGGATAGATAACCCATGAAGGGACCAGTGCACAAAAGATATCCCATGAAGGGACTAGTGCATCAAAGATATCCCATGAAGGGACCATTGCATCAAAGATATCCCATGAAGGGACCAGTGCATCAAAGACATCCCATGAAGGGACCAGTGCACCAAAGATATCCCATGAAGGGACCAGTGCACCAAAGATATCCCATGAAGGGACAGATATCCCATGAAGGGACCAGTGCACCAAAGATATTCCATAAAGGGACAGATATCCCATGAAGGGACCAGTGCACCAAAGATATCCCCTAAAAGGGACCGATATCCCATGAAGGGACCAGTGCATTATAGATATCCCATGAAGGGACAGATATCCCATGAAGGGACCAGCGCACCAAAGATATCCCATGAAGGGACAGATATCCCATGAAAGGACCAGTGCACCAAAGATATCCCATGAAGGGACCAGTGCATCAAAGATATCCCATGAAGGGACAGATATCCCATGAAGGGACCAGTGCATCAAAGATATCCCATGAAGGGACAGATATCCCATGAAGGGACCAGTGCACCAAAGATATCCCATGAAGGGACCAGTGCATCAAAGATATCCCATGAAGGGACCAGTGCATCAAAGACATCCCATGAAGGGACCAGTGCATCAAAGACATCCCATGAAGGGACCAGTGCACCAAAGATATCCCATGAAGGGACCAGTGCACCAAAGATATCCCATGAAGGGACCAGTGCACCAAAGATATCCAGTGCACCAAAGATATCCCATGAAGGGACCAGTGCACCAAAGATATCCCATGAAGGGACAGATATCCCATGAAGGGACCAGTGCACAAAAGATATCCCATGAAGGGACCAGTGCACAAAAGATATCCCATGAAGGGACAGATATCCCATGAAGGGACCAGTGCACGAAAGATATCCCATGAAGGGACAGATATCCCATGAAGGGACCAGTGCACAAAAGATATCCCATAAAGGGACAGATATCCCATGAAGGGACCAGTGCACCAAAGATATCCCATGAAGGGACAGATATCCCATGAAGGGACCAGTGCACCAAAGATATCCCATGAAGGGACCAGTGCATCAAAGATATCCCATGAAGGGACCAGTGCATCAAAGATATCCCATGAAGGGACCAGTGCATCAAAGATATCCCATGAAGGGACCAGTGCATCAAAGATATCCCATGAAGGGACAGATATCCCATGAAGGGACCAGTGCACAAAAGATATCCCATGAAGGGACCAGTGCACAAAAGATATCCCATGAAGGGACAGATATTCCATGAAGGGACCAGTGCACCAAAGATAACCCATAAAGGGACCGATATCCCATGAAGGGACCAGTGCACCAAAGATATCCCATGAAGGGACAGATATCCCATGAAGGGACCAGTGCATCAAAGATATCCCATGAAGGGACCATTGCATCAAAGATATCCCATGAAGGGACCAGTGCATCAAAGACATCCCATGAAGGGACCAGTGCACCAAAGATATCCCATGAAGGGACCAGTGCACCAAAGATATCCCATGAAGGGACAGATATCCCATGAAGGGACCAGTGCACCAAAGATATTCCATAAAGGGACAGATATCCCATGAAGGGACCAGTGCACCAAAGATATCCCCTAAAAGGGACCGATATCCCATGAAGGGACCAGTGCATTATAGATATCCCATGAAGGGACAGATATCCCATGAAGGGACCAGCGCACCAAAGATATCCCATGAAGGGACCAGTGCATCAAAGATATCCCATGAAGGGACCAGTGCACCAAAGATATCCCATGAAGGGACCAGTGCACCAAAGATATCCCATGAAGGGACTGATATCCCATGAAGGGACCAGTGCATCAAAGATATCCCATGAAGGGACAGATATCCCATGAAGGGACCAGTGCATCAAAGATATCCCATGAAGGGACAGATATCCCATGAAGGGACCAGTGCATCAAAGATATCCCATGAAGGGACCAGTGCCCCAAGGTTAGCCCATGAAGGGACAGATATTCCATGAAGGGACCAGTGCATCAAAGATATCCCATGAAGGGACAGATATCCCATGAAAGGACCAGTGCACCAAAGATATCCCATGAAGGGACCAGTGCATCAAAGATATCCCATGAAGGGACAGATATCCCATGAAGGGACCAGTGCATCAAAGATATCCCATGAAGGGACAGATATCCCATGAAGGGACCAGTGAACCAAAGATATCCCATGAAGGGACCAGTGCATCAAAGATATCCCATGAAGGGACCAGTGCATCAAAGACATCCCATGAAGGGACCAGTGCATCAAAGACATCCCATGAAGGGACCAGTGCACCAAAGATATCCCATGAAGGGACCAGTGCACCAAAGATATCCCATGAAGGGACCAGTGCACCAAAGATATCCAGTGCACCAAAGATATCCCATGAAGGGACCAGTGCACCAAAGATATCCCATGAAGGGACCAGTGCATCAAAGATATCCCATGAAGGGACAGATATCCCATGAAGGGACCAGTGCATCAAAGATATCCCATGAAGGGACAGATATCCCATGAAGGGACCAGTGCATCAAAGATATCCCATGAAGGGACCAGTGCACAAAAGATATCCCATGAAGGGACCAGTGCATCAAAGATATCCCATGAAGGGACCATTGCATCAAAGATATCCCATGAAGGGACCAGTGCATCAAAGACATCCCATGAAGGGACCAGTGCATCAAAGATATCCCATGAAGGGACCAGTGCACCAAAGATATCCCATGAAGGGACAGATATCCCATGAAGGGACCAGTGCACAAAAGATATCCCATAAAGGGACAGATATCCCATGAAGGGACCAGTGCACCAAAGATATCCCATGAAGGGACAGATATCCCATGAAGGGACCAGTGCACCAAAGATATCCCATGAAGGGACCAGCGCATCAAAGATATCCCATGAAGGGACCAGTGCATCAAAGATATCCCATGAAGGGACCAGTGCACCAAAGATATCCCATGAAGGGACCAGTGCACCAAAGATATCCCATGAAGGGACCAGTGCACCAAAGATATCCCATGAAGGGACCAGTGCACCAAAGATATCCCATGAAGGGACAGATATCCCAATAAGGGACCAGTGCACCAAAGATATCCCATGAACGGACCATGCACCAAAGATATCCCATGAAGGGACAGATATCCCATGAAGGGACCAGTGCATCAAAGATATACCATGAAGGGACCAGTGCATCAAAGATATCCCATGAAGGGACCAGTGCATCAAAGATATCCCATGAAGGGACCAGTGCATCAAAGATATCCCATGAAGGGACAGATCCCATGAAGGGACCAGTGCATCAAAGATATCCCATGAAGCAACAGATATCCATGAAGGGACCAGTTCACCAAAGATATCCCATGAAGGGACCAGTGCATCAATGATATCCCATGAAGGGACAGATATCCCATGAAGGGACCAGTGCACGAAAGATATCCCATGAAGGGACAGATATCCCATGAAGGGACCAGTGCACAAAAGATATCCCATAAAGGGACAGATATCCCATGAAGGGACCAGTGCACCAAAGATATCCCATGAAGGGACAGATATCCCATGAAGGGACAGATATCCCATGAAGGGACCAGTGCACAAAAGATATCCCATAAAGGGACAGATATCCCATGAAGGGACCAGTGCACCAAAGATATCCCATGAAGGGACAGATATCCCATGAAGGGACCAGTGCACCTAAGATATCCCATGAAGGGACCAGCGCATCAAAGATATCCCATGAAGGGACCAGTGCATCAAAGATATCCCATGAAGGGACCAGTGCACCAAAGATATCCCATGAAGGGACCAGTGCACCAAAGATATCCCATGAAGGGACCAGTGCACCAAAGATATCCCATGAAGGGACCAGTGCACCAAAGATATCCCATGAAGGGACAGATATCCCAATAAGGGACCAGTGCACCAAAGATATCCCATGAACGGACCATGCACCAAAGATATCCCATGAAGGGACAGATATCCCATGAAGGGACCAGTGCATCAAAGATATCCCATGAAGGGACCAGTGCATCAAAGATATCCCATGAAGGGACCAGTGCATCAAAGATATCCCATGAAGGGACCAGTGCATCAAAGATATCCCATGAAGGGACAGATCCCATGAAGGGACCAGTGCATCAAAGATATCCCATGAAGGGACAGATATCCATTGAAGGGACCAGTTCACCAAAGATATCCCATGAAGGGACCAGTGCATCAATGATATCCCATGAAGGGACCAGTGCATCAAAGATATCCCATGAAGGGACCAGTGCATCAAAGATATCCCATGAAGGGACCAGTGCATCAAAGATATCCCATGAAGGGACCAGTGCATCAAAGATATCCCATGAAGGGACAGATATCCCATGAAGGGACCAGTGCACAAAAGATATCCCATGAAGGGACCAGTGCACCAAAGATATCCCATGAAGGGACCAGTGCATCAAAGATATCCCATGAAGGGACCAGTGCACAAAAGATATCCCATGAAGGGACAGATATCCCATGAAGGGACCAGTGCACCAAAGATATCCCATAAAGGGACCGATATACCATGAAGGGACCAGTGCACCAAAGATATCCCATGAAGGGACCAGTGCACCAACGATATCCCATGAAGGGACCATTGCATCAAAGATATCCCATGAAGGGACCAGTGCATCAAAGATATCCCATGAAGGGACCAGTGCATCAAAGACATCCCATGAAGGGACCAGTGCATCAAAGATATCCCATGAAGGGACAGATATCCCATGAAGGGACCAGTGCACCAAAGATATCCCATGAAGGGACAGATATCCCATGAAGGGACCAGTGCACCAAAGATATCCCATGAAGGGACAGATATCCCATGAAGGGACCAGTGCACCAAAGATATCCCATAAAGGGACAGATATCCCATGAAGGGACCAGTGCACCAAAGATATCCCATAAAGGGATAGATAACCCATGAAGGGACCAGTGCACCAAAGATATCCCATGAAGGGACCAGTGCACCAACGATATCCCATGAAGGGACCATTGCATCAAAGATATCCCATGAAGGGACCAGTGCATCAAAGATATCCCATGAAGGGACCAGTGCACCAAAGATATCCCATGAAGGGACAGATATCCCATGAAGGGACCAGTGCACCAAAGATATTCCATGAAGGGACAGATATCCCATGAAGGGACCAGTGCACCAAAGATATCCCATAAAGGGACCGATATCCCATGAAGGGACCAGTGCACCAAAGATATCCCATGAAGGGACAGATATCCCATGAAGGGACCAGTGCACCAAAGATATCCCATGAAGGGACAGATATCCCATGAAGGGACCAGTGCATCAAAGATATCCCATGAAGGGACCAGTGCATCAAAGATATCCCATGAAGGGACCAGTGCATCAAAGATATCCCATGAAGGGACCAGTGCATCAAAGATATCCCATGAAGGGACAGATATCCCATGAAGGGACCAGTGCACAAAAGATATCCCATGAAGGGACCAGTGCACAAAAGATATCCCATGAAGGGACAGATATCCCATGAAGGGACCAGTGCACCAAAGATATCCCATAAAGGGACCGATATCCCATGAAGGGACCAGTGCACCAAAGATATCCCATGAAGGGACCAGTGCACCAACGATATCCCATGAAGGGACCATTGCATCAAAGATATCCCATGAAGGGACCAGTGCATCAAATATATCTCATGAAGGGACCAGTGCATCAAAGACATCCCATGAAGGGACCAGTGCATCAAAGATATCCCATGAAGGGACAGATATCCCATGAAGGGACCAGTGCACCAAAGATATCTCATAAAGGGACCGATATCCCATGAAGGGACCAGTGCACCAAAGATATCCCATGAAGGGACAGATATCCCATGAAGGGACCAGTGCACCAAAGATATCCCATGAAGGGACAGATATCCCATGAAGGGACCAGTGCACCAAAGATATCCCATGAAGGGACAGATATCCCATGAAGGGACCAGTGCACCAAAGATATCCCATAAAGGGACAGATATCCCATGAAGGGACCAGTGCACCAAAGATATCCCATAAAGGGATAGATAACCCATGAAGGGACCAGTGCACACAAGATATCCCATGAAGGGACTAGTGCATCAAAGATATCCCATGAAGGGACCATTGCATCAAAGATATCCCATGAAGGGACCAGTGCATCAAAGACATCCCATGAAGGGACCAGTGCACCAAAGATATCCCATGAAGGGACCAGTGCACCAAAGATATCCCATGAAGGGACAGATATCCCATGAAGGGACCAGTGCACCAAAGATATTCCATAAAGGGACAGATATCCCATGAAGGGACCAGTGCACCAAAGATATCCCCTAAAAGGGACCGATATCCCATGAAGGGACCAGTGCATTATAGATATCCCATGAAGGGACAGATATCCCATGAAGGGACCAGCGCACCAAAGATATCCCATGAAGGGACCAGTGCATCAAAGATATCCCATGAAGGGACCAGTGCACCAAAGATATCCCATGAAGGGACCAGTGCACCAAAGATATCCCATGAAGGGACTGATATCCCATGAAGGGACCAGTGCATCAAAGATATCCCATGAAGGGACAGATATCCCATGAAGGGACCAGTGCATCAAAGATATCCCATGAAGGGACAGATATCCCATGAAGGGACCAGTGCATCAAAGATATCCCATGAAGGGACCAGTGCCCCAAGGTTAGCCCATGAAGGGACAGATATTCCATGAAGGGACCAGTGCATCAAAGATATCCCATGAAGGGACAGATATCCCATGAAAGGACCAGTGCACCAAAGATATCCCATGAAGGGACCAGTGCATCAAAGATATCCCATGAAGGGACAGATATCCCATGAAGGGACCAGTGCATCAAAGATATCCCATGAAGGGACAGATATCCCATGAAGGGACCAGTGAACCAAAGATATCCCATGAAGGGACCAGTGCATCAAAGATATCCCATGAAGGGACCAGTGCATCAAAGACATCCCATGAAGGGACCAGTGCATCAAAGACATCCCATGAAGGGACCAGTGCACCAAAGATATCCCATGAAGGGACCAGTGCACCAAAGATATCCCATGAAGGGACCAGTGCACCAAAGATATCCAGTGCACCAAAGATATCCCATGAAGGGACCAGTGCACCAAAGATATCCCATGAAGGGACCAGTGCATCAAAGATATCCCATGAAGGGACAGATATCCCATGAAGGGACCAGTGCATCAAAGATATCCCATGAAGGGACAGATATCCCATGAAGGGACCAGTGCATCAAAGATATCCCATGAAGGGACCAGTGCACAAAAGATATCCCATGAAGGGACCAGTGCATCAAAGATATCCCATGAAGGGACCATTGCATCAAAGATATCCCATGAAGGGACCAGTGCATCAAAGACATCCCATGAAGGGACCAGTGCATCAAAGATATCCCATGAAGGGACCAGTGCACCAAAGATATCCCATGAAGGGACAGATATCCCATGAAGGGACCAGTGCACAAAAGATATCCCATAAAGGGACAGATATCCCATGAAGGGACCAGTGCACCAAAGATATCCCATGAAGGGACAGATATCCCATGAAGGGACCAGTGCACCAAAGATATCCCATGAAGGGACCAGCGCATCAAAGATATCCCATGAAGGGACCAGTGCATCAAAGATATCCCATGAAGGGACCAGTGCACCAAAGATATCCCATGAAGGGACCAGTGCACCAAAGATATCCCATGAAGGGACCAGTGCACCAAAGATATCCCATGAAGGGACCAGTGCACCAAAGATATCCCATGAAGGGACAGATATCCCAATAAGGGACCAGTGCACCAAAGATATCCCATGAACGGACCATGCACCAAAGATATCCCATGAAGGGACAGATATCCCATGAAGGGACCAGTGCATCAAAGATATACCATGAAGGGACCAGTGCATCAAAGATATCCCATGAAGGGACCAGTGCATCAAAGATATCCCATGAAGGGACCAGTGCATCAAAGATATCCCATGAAGGGACAGATCCCATGAAGGGACCAGTGCATCAAAGATATCCCATGAAGCAACAGATATCCATGAAGGGACCAGTTCACCAAAGATATCCCATGAAGGGACCAGTGCATCAATGATATCCCATGAAGGGACAGATATCCCATGAAGGGACCAGTGCACGAAAGATATCCCATGAAGGGACAGATATCCCATGAAGGGACCAGTGCACAAAAGATATCCCATAAAGGGACAGATATCCCATGAAGGGACCAGTGCACCAAAGATATCCCATAAAGGGACCGATATCCCATGAAGGGACCAGTGCACCAAAGATATCCCATGAAGGGACCAGTGCACCAACGATATCCCATGAAGGGACCATTGCATCAAAGATATCCCATGAAGGGACCAGTGCATCAAAGATATCTCATGAAGGGACCAGTGCATCAAAGACATCCCATGAAGGGACCAGTGCATCAAAGATATCCCATGAAGGGACCGATATCCCATGAAGGGACCAGTGCACCAAAGATATCCCATGAAGGGACAGATATCCCATGAAGGGACCAGTGCACCAAAGATATCCCATGAAGGGACAGATATCCCATGAAGGGACCAGTGCACCAAAGATATCCCATGAAGGGACAGATATCCCATGAAGGGACCAGTGCACCAAAGATATCCCATAAAGGGACAGATATCCCATGAAGGGACCAGTGCACCAAAGATATCCCATAAAGGGATAGATAACCCATGAAGGGACCAGTGCACCAAAGATATTCCATGAAGGGACAGATATCCCATGAAGGGACCAGTGCACCAAAGATATCCCATGAAGGGACCAGTGCACCAAAGATATCCCATGAAGGGACAGATATCCCATGAAGGGACCAGTGCACCAAAGATATCCCATGAAGGGACCAGTGCACCAAAGATATCCCATGAAGGGACAGATATCCCATGAAGGGACCAGTGCACCAAAGATATTCCATGAAGGGACAGATATCCCATGAAGGGACCAGTGCACCAAAGATATCCCATAAAGGGACCGATATCCCATGAAGGGACCAGTGCACCAAAGATATCCCATGAAGGGACAGATATCCCATGAAGGGACCAGTGCACCAAAGATATCCCATGAAGGGACAGATATCCCATGAAGGGACCAGTGCATCAAAGATATCCCATGAAGGGACCAGTGCATCAAAGATATCCCATGAAGGGACCAGTGCATCAAAGATATCCCATGAAGGGACCAGTGCATCAAAGATATCCCATGAAGGGACAGATATCCCATGAAGGGACCAGTGCACAAAAGATATCCCATGAAGGGACCAGTGCACAAAAGATATCCCATGAAGGGACAGATATCCCATGAAGGGACCAGTGCACCAAAGATATCCCATAAAGGGACCGATATCCCATGAAGGGACCAGTGCACCAAAGATATCCCATGAAGGGACCAGTGCACCAACGATATCCCATGAAGGGACCATTGCATCAAAGATATCCCATGAAGGGACCAGTGCATCAAAGATATCTCATGAAGGGACCAGTGCATCAAAGACATCCCATGAAGGGACCAGTGCATCAAAGATATCCCATGAAGGGACAGATATCCCATGAAGGGACCAGTGCACCAAAGATATCTCATAAAGGGACCGATATCCCATGAAGGGACCAGTGCACCAAAGATATCCCATGAAGGGACAGATATCCCATGAAGGGACCAGTGCACCAAAGATATCCCATGAAGGGACAGATATCCCATGAAGGGACCAGTGCACCAAAGATATCCCATGAAGGGACAGATATCCCATGAAGGGACCAGTGCACCAAAGATATCCCATGAAGGGACAGATATCCCATGAAGGGACCAGTGCACCAAAGATATCCCATAAAGGGATAGATAACCCATGAAGGGACCAGTGCACACAAGATATCCCATGAAGGGACTAGTGCATCAAAGATATCCCATGAAGGGACCATTGCATCAAAGATATCCCATGAAGGGACCAGTGCATCAAAGACATCCCATGAAGGGACCAGTGCACCAAAGATATCCCATGAAGGGACCAGTGCACCAAAGATATCCCATGAAGGGACAGATATCCCATGAAGGGACCAGTGCACCAAAGATATTCCATAAAGGGACAGATATCCCATGAAGGGACCAGTGCACCAAAGATATCCCCTAAAAGGGACCGATATCCCATGAAGGGACCAGTGCATTATAGATATCCCATGAAGGGACAGATATCCCATGAAGGGACCAGCGCACCAAAGATATCCCATGAAGGGACCAGTGCATCAAAGATATCCCATGAAGGGACCAGTGCACCAAAGATATCCCATGAAGGGACCAGTGCACCAAAGATATCCCATGAAGGGACTGATATCCCATGAAGGGACCAGTGCATCAAAGATATCCCATGAAGGGACAGATATCCCATGAAGGGACCAGTGCATCAAAGATATCCCATGAAGGGACAGATATCCCATGAAGGGACCAGTGCATCAAAGATATCCCATGAAGGGACCAGTGCCCCAAGGTTAGCCCATGAAGGGACAGATATTCCATGAAGGGACCAGTGCATCAAAGATATCCCATGAAGGGACAGATATCCCATGAAAGGACCAGTGCACCAAAGATATCCCATGAAGGGACCAGTGCATCAAAGATATCCCATGAAGGGACAGATATCCCATGAAGGGACCAGTGCATCAAAGATATCCCATGAAGGGACAGATATCCCATGAAGGGACCAGTGCACCAAAGATATCCCATGAAGGGACCAGTGCATCAAAGATATCCCATGAAGGGACCAGTGCATCAAAGACATCCCATGAAGGGACCAGTGCATCAAAGACATCCCATGAAGGGACCAGTGCACCAAAGATATCCCATGAAGGGACCAGTGCACCAAAGATATCCCATGAAGGGACCAGTGCACCAAAGATATCCAGTGCACCAAAGATATCCCATGAAGGGACCAGTGCACCAAAGATATCCCATGAAGGGACCAGTGCATCAAAGATATCCCATGAAGGGACAGATATCCCATGAAGGGACCAGTGCATCAAAGATATCCCATGAAGGGACAGATATCCCATGAAGGGACCAGTGCATCAAAGATATCCCATGAAGGGACCAGTGCACAAAAGATATCCCATGAAGGGACCAGTGCATCAAAGATATCCCATGAAGGGACCATTGCATCAAAGATATCCCATGAAGGGACCAGTGCATCAAAGACATCCCATGAAGGGACCAGTGCATCAAAGATATCCCATGAAGGGACCAGTGCACCAAAGATATCCCATGAAGGGACAGATATCCCATGAAGGGACCAGTGCACAAAAGATATCCCATAAAGGGACAGATATCCCATGAAGGGACCAGTGCACCAAAGATATCCCATGAAGGGACAGATATCCCATGAAGGGACCAGTGCACCAAAGATATCCCATGAAGGGACCAGTGCATCAAAGATATCCCATGAAGGGACAGATATCCCATCAAGGGACCAGTGCACAAAAGATATCCCATGAAGGGACAGATATCCCATGAAGGGACCAGTGCACCAAAGATATCCCATAAAGGGACCGATATCCCATGAAGGGGCCAGTGCACCAAAGATATCCCATGAAGGGACAGATATCCCATGAAGGGACCAGTGCACCAAAGATATCCCATGAAGGGACAGATATCCCATGAAGGGACCAGTGCACAAAAGATATCCCATGAAGGGACAGATATCCCATGAAGGGACCAGTGCACCAAAGATATCCCATAAAGGGACAGATATCCCATGAAGGGACCAGTGCACAAAAGATATCCCATGAAGGGACTAGTGCATCAAAGATATCCCATGAAGGGACCATTGCATCAAAGATATCCAATGAAGGGACCAGGCATCAAAGACATCCCATGAAGGGACCAGTGCACCAAAGATATCCCATGAAGGGACCAGTGCACCAAAGATATCCCACGAAGGGACAGATATCCCATGAAGGGACCAGTGCACCAAAGATATCCCATAAAGGGACAGATATCCCATGAAGGGACCAGTGCACCAAAGATATCCCCTAAAAGGGACCGATATCCCATGAAGGGACCAGTGCATTATAGATATCCCATGAAGGGACAGATATGCCATGAAGGGACCAGCGCACCAAAGATATCCCATGAAGGGACCAGTGCATCAAAGATATCCCATGAAGGGACCAGTGCATCAAAGATATCCCATGAAGGGACGAGTGCATCAAAGATATCCCATGAAGGGACCAGTGCATCAAAGACATCCCATGAAGGGACCAGTGCATCAAAGATATCCCATGAAGGGACCAGTGCACCAAAGATATCCCATGAAGGGACCAGTGCATCAAAGATATCCCATGAAGGGACAGATATCCCATGAAGGGACCAGTGCATCAAAGATATTCCATGAAGGGACCAGTGCACCAAGTTTAGCCCATGAAGGGAAAGATATTCCATGAAGGGACCAGTGCATCAAAGATATCCCATGAAGGGACAGATATCCCATGAAAGGACCAGTGCACCAAAGATATCCCATGAAGGGACCAGTGCATCAAAGATATCCCATGAAGGGACAGATATCCCATGAAGGGACCAGTGCATCAAAGATATCCCATGAAGGGACAGATATCCCATGAAGGGACCGTGCATCAAAGATATCCCATGAAGGGACCAGTGCACAAAAGATATCCCATGAAGGGACAGATATCCCATGAAGGGACCAGTGCATCAAAGATATCCCATGAAGGGACAGATATCCCATGAAAGGACCAGTGCACCAAAGATATCCCATGAAGGGACCAGTGCATCAAAGATATCCCATGAAGGGACCAGTGCACCAAAGATATCCCATGAAGGGACCAGTGCACCAAAGATATCCCATGAAGGGACCAGTGCACCAAAGATATCCCATGAAGGGACCAGTGCATCAAAGATATCCCATGAAGGGACCATTGCATCAAAGATATCCCATGAAGGGACAGATATCTCATGAAGGGACCAGTGCATCAAAGATATCCCATTAAGGGACAGATATCCCATGAAGGGACCAGTGCATCAAAGATATCCCATGAAGGGACAGATATCCCATGAAGGGACCAGTGCATCAAAGATATCCCATGAAGGGACCAGTGCACAAAAGATATCCCATGAAGGGACAGATATCCCATGAAGGGACCAGTGCATCAAAGATATCCCATTAAGGGACAGATATCCCATGAAAGGACCAGTGCACCAAAGATATCCCATGAAGGGACCAGTGCACCAAAGATATCCCATGAAGGGACCAGTGCACCAAAGATATCCCATGAAGGGACCAGTGCATCAAAGATATCCCATGAAGGGACCAGTGCATCAAAGATATCCCATGAAGGGACAGATATCCCATGAAGGGACCAGTGCACAAAAGATATCCCATGAAGGGACCAGTGCACAAAAGATATCCCATGAAGGGACAGATATTCAATGAAGGGACCAGTGCACCAAAGATAACCCATAAAGGGGCCGATATCCCATGAAGGGACCAGTGCACCAAAGATATCCCATGAAGGGACAGATATCCAATGAAGGGACCAGTGCACCAAAGATATCCCATGAAGGGACCAGTGCACCAAAGATATCCCATGAAGGGACCAGTGCATCAAAGATATCCCATGAAGGGACCAGTGCATCAAAGATATCCCATGAAGGGACCAGTGCATCAAAGATATCCCATGAAGGGACCAGTGCATCAAAGATATCCCATGAAGGGACAGATATCCCATCAAGGGACCAGTGCACAAAAGATATCCCATGAAGGGACAGATATCCCATGAAGGGACCAGTGCACCAAAGATATCCCATAAAGGGACCGATATCCCATGAAGGGACCAGTGCACCAAAGATATCCCATGAAGGGACAGATATCCCATGAAGGGACCAGTGCACCAAAGATATCCCATGAAGGGACAGATATCCCATGAAGGGACCAGTGCATCAAAGATATCTCATGAAGGGACCAGTGCATCAAAGATATCCCATGAAGGGACCAGTGCATCAAAGATATCCCATGAAGGGACCAGTGCATCAAAGATATCCCATGAAGGGACAGATATCCCATGAAGGGACCAGTGCACAAAAGATATCCCATGAAGCGACCAGTGCACAAAAGATATCCCATGAAGGGACAGATATCCCATGAAGGGACCAGTGCACCAAAGATATCCCATAAAGGGACCGATATCCCATGAAGGGACCAGTGCACCAAAGATATCCCATGAAGGGACCAGTGCACCAACGATATCCCATGAAGGGACCATTGCATCAAAGATATCCCATGAAGGGACCAGTGCATCAAAGATATCTCATGAAGGGACCAGTGCATCAAAGACATCCCATGAAGGGACCAGTGCATCAAAGATATCCCATGAAGGGACCGATATCCCATGAAGGGACCAGTGCACCAAAGATATCCCATGAAGGGACAGATATCCCATGAAGGGACCAGTGCACCAAAGATATCCCATGAAGGGACAGATATCCCATGAAGGGACCAGTGCACCAAAGATATCCCATGAAGGGACAGATATCCCATGAAGGGACCAGTGCACCAAAGATATCCCAAAAAGGGACAGATATCCCATGAAGGGACCAGTGCACCAAAGATATCCCATAAAGGGATAGATAACCCATGAAGGGACCAGTGCACACAAGATATCCCATGAAGGGACTAGTGCATCAAAGATATCCCATGAAGGGACCATTGCATCAAAGATATCCCATGAAGGGACCAGTGCATCAAAGACATCCCATGAAGGGACCAGTGCACCAAAGATATCCCATGAAGGGACCAGTGCACCAAAGATATCCCATGAAGGGACAGATATCCCATGAAGGGACCAGTGCACCAAAGATATTCCATGAAGGGACAGATATCCCATGAAGGGACCAGTGCACCAAAGATATCCCATAAAGGGACCGATATCCCATGAAGGGACCAGTGCACCAAAGATATCCCATGAAGGGACAGATATCCCATGAAGGGACCAGTGCACCAAAGATATCCCATGAAGGGACAGATATCCCATGAAGGGACCAGTGCATCAAAGATATCCCATGAAGGGACCAGTGCATCAAAGATATCCCATGAAGGGACCAGTGCATCAAAGATATCCCATGAAGGGACCAGTGCATCAAAGATATCCCATGAAGGGACAGATATCCCATGAAGGGACCAGTGCACAAAAGATATCCCATGAAGGGACCAGTGCACAAAAGATATCCCATGAAGGGACAGATATCCCATGAAGGGACCAGTGCACCAAAGATATCCCATAAAGGGACCAATATCCCATGAAGGGACCAGTGCACCAAAGATATCCCATGAAGGGACCAGTGCACCAACGATATCCCATGAAGGGACCATTGCATCAAAGATATCCCATGAAGGGACCAGTGCATCAAATATATCTCATGAAGGGACCAGTGCATCAAAGACATCCCATGAAGGGACCAGTGCATCAAAGATATCCCATGAAGGGACAGATATCCCATGAAGGGACCAGTGCACCAAAGATATCTCATAAAGGGACCGATATCCCATGAAGGGACCAGTGCACCAAAGATATCCCATGAAGGGACAGATATCCCATGAAGGGACCAGTGCACCAAAGATATCCCATGAAGGGACAGATATCCCATGAAGGGACCAGTGCACCAAAGATATCCCATGAAGGGACAGATATCCCATGAAGGGACCAGTGCACCAAAGATATCCCATAAAGGGACAGATATCCCATGAAGGGACCAGTGCACCAAAGATATCCCATAAAGGGATAGATAACCCATGAAGGGACCAGTGCACACAAGATATCCCATGAAGGGACTAGTGCATCAAAGATATCCCATGAAGGGACCATTGCATCAAAGATATCCCATGAAGGGACCAGTGCATCAAAGACATCCCATGAAGGGACCAGTGCACCAAAGATATCCCATGAAGGGACCAGTGCACCAAAGATATCCCATGAAGGGACAGATATCCCATGAAGGGACCAGTGCACCAAAGATATTCCATAAAGGGACAGATATCCCATGAAGGGACCAGTGCACCAAAGATATCCCCTAAAAGGGACCGATATCCCATGAAGGGACCAGTGCATTATAGATATCCCATGAAGGGACAGATATCCCATGAAGGGACCAGCGGACCAAAGATATCCCATGAAGGGACCAGTGCATCAAAGATATCCCATGAAGGGACCAGTGCACCAAAGATATCCCATGAAGGGACCAGTGCACCAAAGATATCCCATGAAGGGACTGATATCCCATGAAGGGACCAGTGCATCAAAGATATCCCATGAAGGGACAGATATCCCATGAAGGGACCAGTGCATCAAAGATATCCCATGAAGGGACAGATATCCCATGAAGGGACCAGTGCATCAAAGATATCCCATGAAGGGACCAGTGCCCCAAGGTTAGCCCATGAAGGGACAGATATTCCATGAAGGGACCAGTGCATCAAAGATATCCCATGAAGGGACAGATATCCCATGAAAGGACCAGTGCACCAAAGATATCCCATGAAGGGACCAGTGCATCAAAGATATCCCATGAAGGGACAGATATCCCATGAAGGGACCAGTGCATCAAAGATATCCCATGAAGGGACAGATATCCCATGAAGGGACCAGTGAACCAAAGATATCCCATGAAGGGACCAGTGCATCAAAGATATCCCATGAAGGGACCAGTGCATCAAAGACATCCCATGAAGGGACCAGTGCATCAAAGACATCCCATGAAGGGACCAGTGCACCAAAGATATCCCATGAAGGGACCAGTGCACCAAAGATATCCCATGAAGGGGCCAGTGCACCAAAGATATCCAGTGCACCAAAGATATCCCATGAAGGGACCAGTGCACCAAAGATATCCCATGAAGGGACCAGTGCATCAAAGATATCCCATGAAGGGACAGATATCCCATGAAGGGACCAGTGCATCAAAGATATCCCATGAAGGGACAGATATCCCATGAAGGGACCAGTGCATCAAAGATATCCCATGAAGGGACCAGTGCACAAAAGATATCCCATGAAGGGACCAGTGCATCAAAGATATCCCATGAAGGGACCATTGCATCAAAGATATCCCATGAAGGGACCAGTGCATCAAAGACATCCCATGAAGGGACCAGTGCATCAAAGATATCCCATGAAGGGACCAGTGCACCAAAGATATCCCATGAAGGGACAGATATCCCATGAAGGGACCAGTGCACAAAAGATATCCCATAAAGGGACAGATATCCCATGAAGGGACCAGTGCACCAAAGATATCCCATGAAGGGACAGATATCCCATGAAGGGACCAGTGCACCAAAGATATCCCATGAAGGGACCAGCGCATCAAAGATATCCCATGAAGGGACCAGTGCACCAAAGATATCCCATGAAGGGACCAGTGCACCAAAGATATCCCATGAAGGGACCAGTGCACCAAAGATATCCCATGAAGGGACCAGTGCACCAAAGATATCCCATGAAGGGACAGATATCCCAATAAGGGACCAGTGCACCAAAGATATCCCATGAACGGACCATGCACCAAAGATATCCCATGAAGGGACAGATATCCCATGAAGGGACCAGTGCATCAAAGATATACCATGAAGGGACCAGTGCATCAAAGATATCCCATGAAGGGACCAGTGCATCAAAGATATCCCATGAAGGGACCAGTGCATCAAAGATATCCCATGAAGGGACAGATCCCATGAAGGGACCAGTGCATCAAAGATATCCCATGAAGCAACAGATATCCATGAAGGGACCAGTTCACCAAAGATATCCCATGAAGGGACCAGTGCATCAATGATATCCCATGAAGGGACAGATATCCCATGAAGGGACCAGTGCACGAAAGATATCCCATGAAGGGACAGATATCCCATGAAGGGACCAGTGCACAAAAGATATCCCATAAAGGGACAGATATCCCATGAAGGGACCAGTGCACCAAAGATATCCCATGAAGGGACAGATATCCCATGAAGGGACAGATATCCCATGAAGGGACCAGTGCACAAAAGATATCCCATAAAGGGACAGATATCCCATGAAGGGACCAGTGCACCAAAGATATCCCATGAAGGGACAGATATCCCATGAAGGGACCAGTGCACCTAAGATATCCCATGAAGGGACCAGCGCATCAAAGATATCCCATGAAGGGACCAGTGCATCAAAGATATCCCATGAAGGGACCAGTGCACCAAAGATATCCCATGAAGGGACCAGTGCACCAAAGATATCCCATGAAGGGACCAGTGCACCAAAGATATCCCATGAAGGGACCAGTGCACCAAAGATATCCCATGAAGGGACAGATATCCCAATAAGGGACCAGTGCACCAAAGATATCCCATGAACGGACCATGCACCAAAGATATCCCATGAAGGGACAGATATCCCATGAAGGGACCAGTGCATCAAAGATATCCCATGAAGGGACCAGTGCATCAAAGATATCCCATGAAGGGACCAGTGCATCAAAGATATCCCATGAAGGGACAGATCCCATGAAGGGACCAGTGCATCAAAGATATCCCATGAAGGGACAGATATCCATTGAAGGGACCAGTTCACCAAAGATATCCCATGAAGGGACCAGTGCATCAATGATATCCCATGAAGGGACCAGTGCATCAAAGATATCCCATGAAGGGACCAGTGCATCAAAGATATCCCATGAAGGGACCAGTGCATCAAAGATATCCCATGAAGGGACCAGTGCATCAAAGATCTCCCATGAAGGGACCAGTGCATCAAAGATATCCCATGAAGGGACAGATATCCCATGAAGGGACCAGTGCACAAAAGATATCCCATGAAGGGACCAGTGCACCAAAGATATCCCATGAAGGGACCAGTGCATCAAAGATATCCCATGAAGGGACCAGTGCACAAAAGATATCCCATGAAGGGACAGATATCCCATGAAGGGACCAGTGCACCAAAGATATCCCATAAAGGGACCGATATACCATGAAGGGACCAGTGCACCAAAGATATCCCATGAAGGGACCAGTGCACCAACGATATCCCATGAAGGGACCATTGCATCAAAGATATCCCATGAAGGGACCAGTGCATCAAAGATATCCCATGAAGGGACCAGTGCATCAAAGACATCCCATGAAGGGACCAGTGCATCAAAGATATCCCATGAAGGGACAGATATCCCATGAAGGGACCAGTGCACCAAAGATATCCCATGAAGGGACAGATATCCCATGAAGGGACCAGTGCACCAAAGATATCCCATGAAGGGACAGATATCCCATGAAGGGACCAGTGCACCAAAGATATCCCATAAAGGGACAGATATCCCATGAAGGGACCAGTGCACCAAAGATATCCCATAAAGGGATAGATAACCCATGAAGGGACCAGTGCACAAAAGATATCCCATGAAGGGACTAGTGCATCAAAGATATCCCATGAAGGGACCATTGCATCAAAGATATCCCATGAAGGGACCAGTGCATCAAAGACATCCCATGAAGGGACCAGTGCACCAAAGATATCCCATGAAGGGACCAGTGCACCAAAGATATCCCATGAAGGGACAGATATCCCATGAAGGGACCAGTGCACCAAAGATATTCCATAAAGGGACAGATATCCCATGAAGGGACCAGTGCACCAAAGATATCCCCTAAAAGGGACCGATATCCCATGAAGGGACCAGTGCATTATAGATATCCCATGAAGGGACAGATATCCCATGAAGGGACCAGCGCACCAAAGATATCCCATGAAGGGACAGATATCCCATGAAAGGACCAGTGCACCAAAGATATCCCATGAAGGGACCAGTGCATCAAAGATATCCCATGAAGGGACAGATATCCCATGAAGGGACCAGTGCATCAAAGATATCCCATGAAGGGACAGATATCCCATGAAGGGACCAGTGCACCAAAGATATCCCATGAAGGGACCAGTGCATCAAAGATATCCCATGAAGGGACCAGTGCATCAAAGACATCCCATGAAGGGACCAGTGCATCAAAGACATCCCATGAAGGGACCAGTGCACCAAAGATATCCCATGAAGGGACCAGTGCACCAAAGATATCCCATGAAGGGACCAGTGCACCAAAGATATCCAGTGCACCAAAGATATCCCATGAAGGGACCAGTGCACCAAAGATATCCCATGAAGGGACAGATATCCCATGAAGGGACCAGTGCACAAAAGATATCCCATGAAGGGACCAGTGCACAAAAGATATCCCATGAAGGGACAGATATCCCATGAAGGGACCAGTGCACGAAAGATATCCCATGAAGGGACAGATATCCCATGAAGGGACCAGTGCACAAAAGATATCCCATAAAGGGACAGATATCCCATGAAGGGACCAGTGCACCAAAGATATCCCATGAAGGGACAGATATCCCATGAAGGGACCAGTGCACCAAAGATATCCCATGAAGGGACCAGTGCATCAAAGATATCCCATGAAGGGACCAGTGCATCAAAGATATCCCATGAAGGGACCAGTGCATCAAAGATATCCCATGAAGGGACCAGTGCATCAAAGATATCCCATGAAGGGACAGATATCCCATGAAGGGACCAGTGCACAAAAGATATCCCATGAAGGGACCAGTGCACAAAAGATATCCCATGAAGGGACAGATATTCCATGAAGGGACCAGTGCACCAAAGATAACCCATAAAGGGACCGATATCCCATGAAGGGACCAGTGCACCAAAGATATCCCATGAAGGGACAGATATCCCATGAAGGGACCAGTGCACCAAAGATATCCCATGAAGGGACCAGTGCACCAAAGATATCCCATGAAGGGACCATTGCATCAAAGATATCCCATGAAGGGACCAGTGCATCAAAGATATCCCATGAAGGGACCAGTGCATCAAAGATATCCCATGAAGGGACAGATATCCCATCAAGGGACCAGTGCACAAAAGATATCCCATGAAGGGACAGATATCCCATGAAGGGACCAGTGCACCAAAGATATCCCATAAAGGGACCGATATCCCATGAAGGGACCAGTGCACCAAAGATATCCCATGAAGGGACAGATATCCCATGAAGGGACCAGTGCACCAAAGATATCCCATGAAGGGACAGATATCCCATGAAGGGACCAGTGCACAAAAGATATCCCATGAAGGGACAGATATCCCATGAAGGGACCAGTGCACCAAAGATATCCCATAAAGGGACAGATATCCCATGAAGGGACCAGTGCACAAAAGATATCCCATGAAGGGACTAGTGCATCAAAGATATCCCATGAAGGGACCATTGCATCAAAGATATCCAATGAAGGGACCAGGCATCAACGACATCCCATGAAGGGACCAGTGCACCAAAGATATCCCATGAAGGGACCAGTGCACCAAAGATATCCCACGAAGGGACAGATATCCCATGAAGGGACCAGTGCACCAAAGATATCCCCTAAAAGGGACCGATATCCCATGAAGGGACCAGTGCATTATAGATATCCCATGAAGGGACAGATATGCCATGAAGGGACCAGCGCACCAAAGATATCCCATGAAGGGACCAGTGCATCAAAGATATCCCATGAAGGGACTAGTGCATCAAAGATATCCCATGAAGGGACCAGTGCATCAAAGATATCCCATGAAGGGACCAGTGCATCAAAGACATCCCATGAAGGGACCAGTGCATCAAAGATATCCCATGAAGGGACCAGTGCACCAAAGATATCCCATGAAGGGACCAGTGCATCAAAGATATCCCATGAAGGGACAGATATCCCATGAAGGGACCAGTGCATCAAAGATATTCCATGAAGGGACCAGTGCACCAAGTTTAGCAAATGAAGGGACAGATATTCCATGAAGGGACCAGTGCATCAAAGATATCCCATGAAGGGACAGATATCCCATGAAAGGACCAGTGCACCAAAGATATCCCATGAAGGGACCAGTGCATCAAAGATATCCCATGAAGGGACAGATATCCCATGAAGGGACCAGTGCATCAAAGATATCCCATGAAGGGACAGATATCCCATGAAGGGACCGTGCATCAAAGATATCCCATGAAGGGACCAGTGCACAAAAGATATCCCATGAAGGGACAGATATCCCATGAAGGGACCAGTGCACGAAAGATATCCCATGAAGGGACAGATATCCCATGAAGGGACCAGTGCACAAAAGATATCCCATAAAGGGACAGATATCCCATGAAGGGACCAGTGCACCAAAGATATCCCATGAAGGGACAGATATCCCATGAAGGGACCAGTGCACCAAAGATATCCCATGAAGGGACCAGTGCATCAAAGATATCCCATGAAGGGACCAGTGCATCAAAGATATCCCATGAAGGGACCAGTGCATCAAAGATATCCCATGAAGGGACAGATATCCCATGAAGGGACCAGTGCACAAAAGATATCCCATGAAGGGACCAGTGCACAAAAGATATCCCATGAAGGGACAGATATTCCATGAAGGGACCAGTGCACCAAAGATAACCCATAAAGGGACCGATATCCCATGAAGGGACCAGTGCACCAAAGATATCCCATGAAGGGACAGATATCCCATGAAGGGACCAGTGCACCAAAGATATCCCATGAAGGGACCAGTGCACCAAAGATATCCCATGAAGG
Organism: Lissotriton vulgaris; assembly: GCF_964263255.1. Classification (NCBI taxonomy): domain Eukaryota; kingdom Metazoa; phylum Chordata; class Amphibia; order Caudata; family Salamandridae; genus Lissotriton; species Lissotriton vulgaris. Next base: position 300,123 of record NW_028252696.1, on the reverse strand, counting down.
GACCATTGCATCAAAGATATCCCATGAAGGGACCAGTGCATCAAAGATATCCCATGAAGGGACCAGTGCATCAAAGATATCCCATGAAGGGACAGATATCCCATCAAGGGACCAGTGCACAAAAGATATCCCATGAAGGGACAGATATCCCATGAAGGGACCAGTGCACCAAAGATATCCCATAAAGGGACCGATATCCCATGAAGGGACCAGTGCACCAAAGATATCCCATGAAGGGACAGATATCCCATGAAGGGACCAGTGCACCAAAGATATCCCATGAAGGGACAGATATCCCATGAAGGGACCAGTGCACAAAAGATATCCCATGAAGGGACAGATATCCCATGAAGGGACCAGTGCACCAAAGATATCCCATAAAGGGACAGATATCCCATGAAGGGACCAGTGCACAAAAGATATCCCATGAAGGGACTAGTGCATCAAAGATATCCCATGAAGGGACCATTGCATCAAAGATATCCAATGAAGGGACCAGGCATCAAAGACATCCCATGAAGGGACCAGTGCACCAAAGATATCCCATGAAGGGACCAGTGCACCAAAGATATCCCACGAAGGGACAGATATCCCATGAAGGGACCAGTGCACCAAAGATATCCCATAAAGGGACAGATATCCCATGAAGGGACCAGTGCACCAAAGATATCCCCTAAAAGGGACCGATATCCCATGAAGGGACCAGTGCATTATAGATATCCCATGAAGGGACAGATATGCCATGAAGGGACCAGCGCACCAAAGATATCCCATGAAGGGACCAGTGCATCAAAGATATCCCATGAAGGGACCAGTGCATCAAAGATATCCCATGAAGGGACCAGTGCATCAAAGATATCCCATGAAGGGACCAGTGCATCAAAGACATCCCATGAAGGGACCAGTGCATCAAAGATATCCCATGAAGGGACCAGTGCACCAAAGATATCCCATGAAGGGACCAGTGCATCAAAGATATCCCATGAAGGGACCAGTGCATCAAAGATATCCCATGAAGGGACCATTGCATCAAAGATATCCCATGAAGGGACAGATATCCCATGAAGGGACCAGTGCATCAAAGATATCCCATGAAGGGACAGATATCCCATGAAAGGACCAGTGCACCAAAGATATCCCATGAAGGGACCAGTGCATCAAAGATATCCCATGAAGGGACCAGTGCACCAAAGATATCCCATGAAGGGACCAGTGCACCAAAGATATCCCATGAAGGGACCAGTGCACCAAAGATATCCCATGAAGGGACCAGTGCATCAAAGATATCCCATGAAGGGACCATTGCATCAAAGATATCCCATGAAGGGACAGATATCCCATGAAGGGACCAGTGCATCAAAGATATCCCATTAAGGGACAGATATCCCATGAAGGGACCAGTGCATCAAAGATATCCCATGAAGGGACAGATATCCCATGAAGGGACCAGTGCATCAAAGATATCCCATGAAGGGACCAGTGCACAAAAGATATCCCATGAAGGGACAGATATCCCATGAAGGGACCAGTGCATCAAAGATATCCCATTAAGGGACAGATATCCCATGAAAGGACCAGTGCACCAAAGATATCCCATGAAGGGACCAGTGCACCAAAGATATCCCATGAAGGGACCAGTGCACCAAAGATATCCCATGAAGGGACCAGTGCATCAAAGATATCCCATGAAGGGACCAGTGCATCAAAGATATCCCATGAAGGGACAGATATCCCATGAAGGGACCAGTGCACAAAAGATATCCCATGAAGGGACCAGTGCACAAAAGATATCCCATGAAGGGACAGATATTCAATGAAGGGACCAGTGCACCAAAGATAACCCATAAAGGGGCCGATATCCCATGAAGGGACCAGTGCACCAAAGATATCCCATGAAGGGACAGATATCCCATGAAGGGACCAGTGCACCAAAGATATCCCATAAAGGGACCAGTGCACCAAAGATATCCCATGAAGGGACCAGTGCATCAAAGATATCCCATGAAGGGACCAGTGCATCAAAGATATCCCATGAAGGGACCAGTGCATCAAAGATATCCCATGAAGGGACCAGTGCATCAAAGATATCCCATGAAGGGACAGATATCCCATCAAGGGACCAGTGCACAAAAGATATCCCATGAAGGGACAGATATCCCATGAAGGGACCAGTGCACCAAAGATATCCCATAAAGGGACCGATATCCCATGAAGGGACCAGTGCACCAAAGATATCCCATGAAGGGACAGATATCCCATGAAGGGACCAGTGCACCAAAGATATCCCATGAAGGGACAGATATCCCATGAAGGGACCAGTGCACAAAAGATATCCCATGAAGGGACAGATATCCCATGAAGGGACCAGTGCACCAAAGATATCCCATAAAGGGACAGATATCCCATGAAGGGACCAGTGCACAAAAGATATCCCATGAAGGGACTAGTGCATCAAAGATATCCCATGAAGGGACCATTGCATCAAAGATATCCAATGAAGGGACCAGGCATCAAAGATATCCCATGAAGGGACCAGTGCACCAAAGATATCCCATGAAGGGACCAGTGCACCAAAGATATCCCACGAAGGGACAGATATCCCATGAAGGGACCAGTGCACCAAAGATATCCCATAAAGGGACAGATATCCCATGAAGGGACCAGTGCACCAAAGATATCCCCTAAAAGGGACCGATATCCCATGAAGGGACCAGTGCATTATAGATATCCCATGAAGGGACAGATATCCCATGAAGGGACCAGTGCACCAAAGATATCCCATGAAGGGACCAGTGCATCAAAGATATCCCATGAAGGGACCAGTGCATCAAAGATATCCCATGAAGGGACCAGTGCATCAAAGATATCCCATGAAGGGACCAGTGCATCAAAGACATCCCATGAAGGGACCAGTGCACCAAAGATATCCCATGAAGGGACCAGTGCACCAAAGATATCCCATGAAGGGACTGATATCCCATGAAGGGACCAGTGCATCAAAGATATCCCATGAAGGGACAGATATCCCATGAAGGGACCAGTGCATCAAAGATATTCCATGAAGGGACCAGTGCACCAAGTTTAGCCCATGAAGGGACAGATATTCCATGAAGGGACCAGTGCATCAAAGATATCCCATGAAGGGACAGATATCCCATGAAAGGACCAGTGCACCAAAGATATCCCATGAAGGGACCAGTGCATCAAAGATATCCCATGAAGGGACAGATATCCCATGAAGGGACCAGTGCATCAAAGATATCCCATGAAGGGACAGATATCCCATGAAGGGACCGTGCATCAAAGATATCCCATGAAGGGACAGATATCCCATGAAGGGACCAGTGCACCAAAGATATCCCATGAAGGGACCAGTGCATCAAAGATATCCCATGAAGGGACCAGTGCACCAAAGATATCCCATGAAGGGACCAGTGCACCAAAGATATCCCATGAAGGGACCAGTGCACCAAAGATATCCCATGAAGGGACCATTGCATCAAAGATATCCCATGAAGGGACAGATATCCCATGAAGGGACCAGTGCATCAAAGATATCCCATTAAGGGACAGATATCCCATGAAGGGACCAGTGCATCAAAGATATCCCATGAAGGGACAGATATCCCATGAAGGGACCAGTGCATCAAAGATATCCCATGAAGGGACCAGTGCACAAAAGATATCCCATGAAGGGACAGCTATCCCATGAAGGGACCAGTGCATCAAAGATATCCCATTAAGGGACAGATATCCCATGAAAGGACCAGTGCACCAAAGATATCCCATGAAGGGACCAGTGCATCAAAGATATCCCATGAAGGGACCAGTGCATCAAAGATATCCCATGAAGGGACCAGTGCACCAAAGATATCCCATTGAAGGGACTGATATCCCATGAAGGGACCAGTGCACCAAGGTTAGCCCATGAAGGGACAGATATTCCATGAAGGGGCCAGTGCATCAAAGATATCCCATGAAGGGACAGATATCCCATGAAAGGACCAGTGCACCAAAGATATCCCATGAAGGGACCAGTGCATCAAAGATATCCCATGAAGGGACAGATATCCCATGAAGGGACCAGTGCATCAAAGATATCCCATGAAGGGACAGATATCCCATGAAGGGACCAGTGCATCAAAGATATCCCATGAAGGGACCAGTGCACAAAAGATATCCCATGAAGGGACCAGTGCATCAAAGATATCCCATGAAGGGACCATTGCATCAAAGATATCCCATGAAGGGACCAGTGCATCAAAGACATCCCATGAAGGGACCAGTGCATCAAAGATATCCCATGAAGGGACCAGTGCACCAAAGATATCCCATGAAGGGACAGATATCCCATGAAGGGACCAGTGCACAAAAGATATCCCATGAAGGGACAGATATCCCATGAAGGGACCAGTGCACGAAAGATATCCCATGAAGGGACAGATATCCCATGAAGGGACCAGTGCACAAAAGATATCCCATAAAGGGACAGATATCCCATGAAGGGACCAGTGCACCAAAGATATCCCATGAAGGGACCAGTGCACCAAAGATATCCCATGAAGGGACCAGTGCACCAAAGATATCCCATGAAGGGACCAGTGCACCAAAGATATCCCATGAAGGGACAGATATCCCAATAAGGGACCAGTGCACCAAAGATATCCCATGAACGGACCATGCACCAAAGATATCCCATGAAGGGACAGATATCCCATGAAGGGACCAGTGCATCAAAGATATCCCATGAAGGGACCAGTGCATCAAAGATATCCCATGAAGGGACCAGTGCATCAAAGATATCCCATGAAGGGACCAGTGCATCAAAGATATCCCATGAAGGGACAGATCCCATGAAGGGACCAGTGCATCAAAGATATCCCATGAAGGGACAGATATCCCATGAAGGGACCAGTTCACCAAAGATATCCCATGAAGGGACCAGTGCATCAATGATATCCCATGAAGGGACCAGTGCATCAAAGATATCCCATGAAGGGACCAGTGCATCAAAGATATCCCATGAAGGGACCAGTGCACCAAAGATATCCCATGAAGGGACCAGTGCATCAAAGATATCCCATGAAGGGACCAGTGCATCAAAGATATCCCATGAAGGGACCAGTGCATCAAAGATATCCCATGAAGGGACAGATATCCCATGAAGGGACCAGTGCACAAAAGATATCCCATGAAGGGACCAGTGCACAAAAGATATCCCATGAAGGGACAGATATTCCATGAAGGGACCAGTGCACCAAAGATAACCCATAAAGGGACCGATATCCCATGAAGGGACCAGTGCACCAAAGATATCCCATGAAGGGACAGATATCCCATGAAGGGACCAGTGCACCAAAGATATCCCATGAAGGGACCAGTGCACCAAAGATATCCCATGAAGGGACCATTGCATCAAAGATATCCCATGAAGGGACCAGTGCATCAAAGATATCCCATGAAGGGACCAGTGCATCAAAGATATCCCATGAAGGGACCAGTGCATCAAAGATATCCCATGAAGGGACAGATATCCCATCAAGGGACCAGTGCACAAAAGATATCCCATGAAGGGACAGATATCCCATGAAGGGACCAGTGCACCAAAGATATCCCATAAAGGGACCGATATCCCATGAAGGGACCAGTGCACCAAAGATATCCCATGAAGGGACAGATATCCCATGAAGGGACCAGTGCACCAAAGATATCCCATGAAGGGACAGATATCCCATGAAGGGACCAGTGCACGAAAGATATCCCATGAAGGGACAGATATCCCATGAAGGGACCAGTGCACCAAAGATATCCCATAAAGGGACAGATATCCCATGAAGGGACCAGTGCACAAAAGATATCCCATGAAGGGACTAGTGCATCAAAGATATCCCATGAAGGGACCATTGCATCAAAGATATCCAATGAAGGGACCAGGCATCAAAGACATCCCATGAAGGGACCAGTGCACCAAAGATATCCCATGAAGGGACCAGTGCACCAAAGATATCCCACGAAGGGACAGATATCCCATGAAGGGACCAGTGCACCAAAGATATCCCATAAAGGGACAGATATCCCATGAAGGGACCAGTGCACCAAAGATATCCCCTAAAAGGGACCGATATCCCATGAAGGGACCAGTGCATTATAGATATCCCATGAAGGGACAGATATGCCATGAAGGGACCAGCGCACCAAAGATATCCCATGAAGGGACCAGTGCATCAAAGATATCCCATGAAGGGACCAGTGCATCAAAGATATCCCATGAAGGGACCAGTGCATCAAAGATATCCCATGAAGGGACCAGTGCATCAAAGACATCCCATGAAGGGACCAGTGCATCAAAGATATCCCATGAAGGGACCAGTGCACCAAAGATATCCCATGAAGGGACCAGTGCACCAAAGATATCCCATGAAGGGACTGATATCCCATGAAGGGACCAGTGCATCAAAGATATCCCATGAAGGGACAGATATCCCATGAAGGGACCAGTGCATCAAAGATATTCCATGAAGGGACCAGTGCACCAAGTTTAGCCCATGAAGGGACAGATATTCCATGAAGGGACCAGTGCATCAAAGATATCCCATGAAGGGACAGATATCCCATGAAAGGACCAGTGCACCAAAGATATCCCATGAAGGGACCAGTCCATCAAAGATATCCCATGAAGGGACAGATATCCCATGAAGGGACCAGTGCATCAAAGATATCCCATGAAGGGACAGATATCCCATGAAGGGACCGTGCATCAAAGATATCCCATGAAGGGACCAGTGCACAAAAGATATCCCATGAAGGGACAGATATCCCATGAAGGGACCAGTGCATCAAAGATATCCCATGAAGGGACAGATATCCCATGAAAGGACCAGTGCACCAAAGATATCCCATGAAGGGACCAGTGCATCAAAGATATCCCATGAAGGGACCAGTGCACCAAAGATATCTCATGAAGGGACCAGTGCACCAAAGATATCCCATGAAGGGACCAGTGCACCAAAGATATCCCATGAAGGGACCAGTGCATCAAAGATATCCCATGAAGGGACCATTGCATCAAAGATATCCCATGAAGGGACAGATATTCCATGAAGGGACCAGTGCACCAAAGATAACCCATAAAGGGACCGATATCCCATGAAGGGACCAGTGCACCAAAGATATCCCATGAAGGGACAGATATCCCATGAAGGGACCAGTGCACCAAAGATATCCCATGAAGGGACCAGTGCACCAAAGATATCCCATGAAGGGACCATTGCATCAAAGATATCCCATGAAGGGACCAGTGCATCAAAGATATCCCATGAAGGGACCAGTGCATCAAAGATATCCCATGAAGGGACCAGTGCATCAAAGATATCCCATGAAGGGACAGATATCCCATCAAGGGACCAGTGCACAAAAGATATCCCATGAAGGGACAGATATCCCATGAAGGGACCAGTGCACCAAAGATATCCCATAAAGGGACCGATATCCCATGAAGGGACCAGTGCACCAAAGATATCCCATGAAGGGACAGATATCCCATGAAGGGACCAGTGCACCAAAGATATCCCATGAAGGGACAGATATCCCATGAAGGGACCAGTGCACGAAAGATATCCCATGAAGGGACAGATATCCCATGAAGGGACCAGTGCACCAAAGATATCCCATAAAGGGACAGATATCCCATGAAGGGACCAGTGCACAAAAGATATCCCATGAAGGGACTAGTGCATCAAAGATATCCCATGAAGGGACCATTGCATCAAAGATATCCAATGAAGGGACCAGGCATCAAAGACATCCCATGAAGGGACCAGTGCACCAAAGATATCCCATGAAGGGACCAGTGCACCAAAGATATCCCACGAAGGGACAGATATCCCATGAAGGGACCAGTGCACCAAAGATATCCCATAAAGGGACAGATATCCCATGAAGGGACCAGTGCACCAAAGATATCCCCTAAAAGGGACCGATATCCCATGAAGGGACCAGTGCATTATAGATATCCCATGAAGGGACAGATATGCCATGAAGGGACCAGCGCACCAAAGATATCCCATGAAGGGACCAGTGCATCAAAGATATCCCATGAAGGGACCAGTGCATCAAAGATATCCCATGAAGGGACCAGTGCATCAAAGATATCCCATGAAGGGACCAGTGCATCAAAGACATCCCATGAAGGGACCAGTGCATCAAAGATATCCCATGAAGGGACCAGTGCACCAAAGATATCCCATGAAGGGACCAGTGCACCAAAGATATCCCATGAAGGGACTGATATCCCATGAAGGGACCAGTGCATCAAAGATATCCCATGAAGGGACAGATATCCCATGAAGGGACCAGTGCATCAAAGATATTCCATGAAGGGACCAGTGCACCAAGTTTAGCCCATGAAGGGACAGATATTCCATGAAGGGACCAGTGCATCAAAGATATCCCATGAAGGGACAGATATCCCATGAAAGGACCAGTGCACCAAAGATATCCCATGAAGGGACCAGTCCATCAAAGATATCCCATGAAGGGACAGATATCCCATGAAGGGACCAGTGCATCAAAGATATCCCATGAAGGGACAGATATCCCATGAAGGGACCGTGCATCAAAGATATCCCATGAAGGGACCAGTGCACAAAAGATATCCCATGAAGGGACAGATATCCCATGAAGGGACCAGTGCATCAAAGATATCCCATGAAGGGACAGATATCCCATGAAAGGACCAGTGCACCAAAGATATCCCATGAAGGGACCAGTGCATCAAAGATATCCCATGAAGGGACCAGTGCACCAAAGATATCTCATGAAGGGACCAGTGCACCAAAGATATCCCATGAAGGGACCAGTGCACCAAAGATATCCCATGAAGGGACCAGTGCATCAAAGATATCCCATGAAGGGACCATTGCATCAAAGATATCCCATGAAGGGACAGATATCCCATGAAGGGACCAGTGCATCAAAGATATCCCATTAAGGGACAGATATCCCATGAAGGGACCAGTGCATCAAAGATATCCCATGAAGGGACAGATATCCCATGAAGGGACCAGTGCATCAAAGATATCCCATGAAGGGACCAGTGCACAAAAGATATCCCATGAAGGGACAGATATCCCATGAAGGGACCAGTGCATGAAAGATATCCCATTAAGGGACAGATATCCCATGAAAGGACCAGTGCACCAAAGATATCCCATGAAGGGACCAGTGCATCAAAGATATCCCATGAAGGGACCAGTGCATCACAGATATCCCATGAAGGGACCAGTGCATCACAGATATCCCATGAAGGGACCAGTGCATCAAAGATATCCCATGAAGGGACCAGTGCACCAAAGATATCCCATGAAGGGACCAGTGCATCAAAGATATCCCACGAAGGGACAGATATCCCATGAAGGGACCAGTGCACAAAAGATATCCCATGAAGGGACCAGTGCACAAAAGATATCCCATGAAGGGACAGATATTCCATGAAGGGACCAGTGCACCAAAGATAACCCATAAAGGGACCGATATCCCATGAAGGGACCAGTGCACCAAAGATATCCCATGAAGGGACAGATATCCCATGAAGGGACCAGTGCACCAAAGATATCCCATGAAGGGACCAGTGCACCAAAGATATCCCATGAAGGGACCATTGCATCAAAGATATCCCATGAAGGGACCAGTGCATCAAAGACATCCCATGAAGGGACCAGTGCATCAAAGATATCCCATGAAGGGACCAGTGCATCAAAGATATCCCATGAAGGGACAGATATCCCATCAAGAGATCAGTGCACAAAAGATATCCCATGAAGGGACAGATATCCCATGAAGGGACCAGTGCACCAAAGATATCCCATAAAGGGACCGATATCCCATGAAGGGACCAGTGCACCAAAGATATCCCATGAAGGGACAGATATCCCATGAAGGGACCAGTGCACCAAAGATATCCCATGAAGGGACAGATATCCCATGAAGGGACCAGTGCACAAAAGATATCCCATGAAGGGACAGATATCCCATGAAGGGACCAGTGCACCAAAGATATCCCATAAAGGGACAGATATCCCATGAAGGGACCAGTGCACAAAAGATATCCCATGAAGGGACTAGTGCATCAAAGATATCCCATGAAGGGACCATTGCATCAAAGATATCCAATGAAGGGACCAGGCATCAAAGACATCCCATGAAGGGACCAGTGCACCAAAGATATCCCATGAAGGGACCAGTGCACCAAAGATATCCCACGAAGGGACAGATATCCCATGAAGGGACCAGTGCACCAAAGATATCCCATAAAGGGACAGATATCCCATGAAGGGACCAGTGCACCAAAGATATCCCTTAAAAGGGACCGATATCCCATGAAGGGACCAGTGCATTATAGATATCCCATGAAGGGACAGATATGCCATGAAGGGACCAGCGCACCAAAGATATCCCATGAAGGGACCAGTGCATCAAAGATATCCCATGAAGGGACCAGTGCATCAAAGATATCCCATGAAGGGACCAGTGCACCAAAGATATCCCATGAAGGGACTGATATCCCATGAAGGGACCAGTGCATCAAAGATATCCCATGAAGGGACCAGTGCACCAAAGATATCCCATGAAGGGACCAGTGCATCAAAGATATCCCATGAAGGGACCAGTGCACCAAAGATATCCCATGAAGGGACAGATATCCCATGAAGGGACCAGTGCATCAAAGATATCCCATGAAGGGACAGATATCCCATGAAGGGACCAGTGCATCAAAGATATCCCATGAAGGGACAGATATCCCATGAAGGGACCAGTGCACCAAAGATATCCCATGAAGGGACAGATATCCCATGAAGGGACCAGTGCACCAAAGATATCCCATGAAGGGACCAGTGCACCAAAGATATCCCATGAAGGGACCATTGCATCAAAGATATCCCATGAAGGGACCAGTGCATCAAAGATATCCCATGAAGGGACCAGTGCATCAAAGATATCCCATGAAGGGACAGATATCCCATCAAGGGACCAGTGCACAAAAGATATCCCATGAAGGGACAGATATCCCATGAAGGGACCAGTGCACCAAAGATATCCCATAAAGGGACCGATATCCCATGAAGGGACCAGTGCACCAAAGATATCCCATGAAGGGACAGATATCCCATGAAGGGACCAGTGCACCAAAGATATCCCATGAAGGGACAGATATCCCATGAAGGGACCAGTGCACAAAAGATATCCCATGAAGGGACAGATATCCCATGAAGGGACCAGTGCACCAAAGATATCCCATAAAGGGACAGATATCCCATGAAGGGACCAGTGCACAAAAGATATCCCATGAAGGGACTAGTGCATCAAAGATATCCCATGAAGGGACCATTGCATCAAAGATATCCAATGAAGGGACCAGGCATCAAAGACATCCCATGAAGGGACCAGTGCACCAAAGATATCCCATGAAGGGACCAGTGCACCAAAGATATCCCACGAAGGGACAGATATCCCATGAAGGGACCAGTGCACCAAAGATATCCCATAAAGGGACAGATATCCCATGAAGGGACCAGTGCACCAAAGATATCCCCTAAAAGGGACCGATATCCCATGAAGGGACCAGTGCATTATAGATATCCCATGAAGGGACAGATATGCCATGAAGGGACCAGCGCACCAAAGATATCCCATGAAGGGACCAGTGCATCAAAGATATCCCATGAAGGGACCAGTGCATCAAAGATATCCCATGAAGGGACCAGTGCATCAAAGATATCCCATGAAGGGACCAGTGCATCAAAGACATCCCATGAAGGGACCAGTGCACCAAAGATATCCCATGAAGGGACCAGTGCATCAAAGATATCCCATGAAGGGACCAGTGCATCAAAGATATCCCATGAAGGGACCATTGCATCAAAGATATCCCATGAAGGGACAGATATCCCATGAAGGGACCAGTGCATCAAAGATATCCCATGAAGGGACAGATATCCCATGAAAGGACCAGTGCACCAAAGATATCCCATGAAGGGACCAGTGCATCAAAGATATCCCATGAAGGGACCAGTGCACCAAAGATATCCCATGAAGGGACCAGTGCACCAAAGATATCCCATGAAGGGACCAGTGCACCAAAGATATCCCATGAAGGGACCAGTGCATCAAAGATATCCCATGAAGGGACCATTGCATCAAAGATATCCCATGAAGGGACAGATATCCCATGAAGGGACCAGTGCATCAAAGATATCCCATTAAGGGACAGATATCCCATGAAGGGACCAGTGCATCAAAGATATCCCATGAAGGGACAGATATCCCATGAAGGGACCAGTGCATCAAAGATATCCCATGAAGGGACCAGTGCACAAAAGATATCCCATGAAGGGACAGATATCCCATGAAGGGACCAGTGCATCAAAGATATCCCATTAAGGGACAGATATCCCATGAAAGGACCAGTGCACCAAAGATATCCCATGAAGGGACCAGTGCACCAAAGATATCCCATGAAGGGACCAGTGCACCAAAGATATCCCATGAAGGGACCAGTGCATCAAAGATATCCCATGAAGGGACCAGTGCATCAAAGATATCCCATGAAGGGACAGATATCCCATGAAGGGACCAGTGCACAAAAGATATCCCATGAAGGGACCAGTGCACAAAAGATATCCCATGAAGGGACAGATATTCAATGAAGGGACCAGTGCACCAAAGATAACCCATAAAGGGGCCGATATCCCATGAAGGGACCAGTGCACCAAAGATATCCCATGAAGGGACAGATATCCCATGAAGGGACCAGTGCACCAAAGATATCCCATAAAGGGACCAGTGCACCAAAGATATCCCATGAAGGGACCAGTGCATCAAAGATATCCCATGAAGGGACCAGTGCATCAAAGATATCCCATGAAGGGACCAGTGCATCAAAGATATCCCATGAAGGGACCAGTGCATCAAAGATATCCCATGAAGGGACAGATATCCCATCAAGGGACCAGTGCACAAAAGATATCCCATGAAGGGACAGATATCCCATGAAGGGACCAGTGCACCAAAGATATCCCATAAAGGGACCGATATCCCATGAAGGGACCAGTGCACCAAAGATATCCCATGAAGGGACAGATATCCCATGAAGGGACCAGTGCACCAAAGATATCCCATGAAGGGACAGATATCCCATGAAGGGACCAGTGCACAAAAGATATCCCATGAAGGGACAGATATCCCATGAAGGGACCAGTGCACCAAAGATATCCCATAAAGGGACAGATATCCCATGAAGGGACCAGTGCACAAAAGATATCCCATGAAGGGACTAGTGCATCAAAGATATCCCATGAAGGGACCATTGCATCAAAGATATCCAATGAAGGGACCAGGCATCAAAGATATCCCATGAAGGGACCAGTGCACCAAAGATATCCCATGAAGGGACCAGTGCACCAAAGATATCCCACGAAGGGACAGATATCCCATGAAGGGACCAGTGCACCAAAGATATCCCATAAAGGGACAGATATCCCATGAAGGGACCAGTGCACCAAAGATATCCCCTAAAAGGGACCGATATCCCATGAAGGGACCAGTGCATTATAGATATCCCATGAAGGGACAGATATCCCATGAAGGGACCAGTGCACCAAAGATATCCCATGAAGGGACCAGTGCATCAAAGATATCCCATGAAGGGACCAGTGCATCAAAGATATCCCATGAAGGGACCAGTGCATCAAAGATATCCCATGAAGGGACCAGTGCATCAAAGACATCCCATGAAGGGACCAGTGCACCAAAGATATCCCATGAAGGGACCAGTGCACCAAAGATATCCCATGAAGGGACTGATATCCCATGAAGGGACCAGTGCATCAAAGATATCCCATGAAGGGACAGATATCCCATGAAGGGACCAGTGCATCAAAGATATTCCATGAAGGGACCAGTGCACCAAGTTTAGCCCATGAAGGGACAGATATTCCATGAAGGGACCAGTGCATCAAAGATATCCCATGAAGGGACAGATATCCCATGAAAGGACCAGTGCACCAAAGATATCCCATGAAGGGACCAGTGCATCAAAGATATCCCATGAAGGGACAGATATCCCATGAAGGGACCAGTGCATCAAAGATATCCCATGAAGGGACAGATATCCCATGAAGGGACCGTGCATCAAAGATATCCCATGAAGGGACAGATATCCCATGAAGGGACCAGTGCACCAAAGATATCCCATGAAGGGACCAGTGCATCAAAGATATCCCATGAAGGGACCAGTGCACCAAAGATATCCCATGAAGGGACCAGTGCACCAAAGATATCCCATGAAGGGACCAGTGCACCAAAGATATCCCATGAAGGGACCATTGCATCAAAGATATCCCATGAAGGGACAGATATCCCATGAAGGGACCAGTGCATCAAAGATATCCCATTAAGGGACAGATATCCCATGAAGGGACCAGTGCATCAAAGATATCCCATGAAGGGACAGATATCCCATGAAGGGACCAGTGCATCAAAGATATCCCATGAAGGGACCAGTGCACAAAAGATATCCCATGAAGGGACAGCTATCCCATGAAGGGACCAGTGCATCAAAGATATCCCATTAAGGGACAGATATCCCATGAAAGGACCAGTGCACCAAAGATATCCCATGAAGGGACCAGTGCATCAAAGATATCCCATGAAGGGACCAGTGCATCAAAGATATCCCATGAAGGGACCAGTGCACCAAAGATATCCCATTGAAGGGACTGATATCCCATGAAGGGACCAGTGCACCAAGGTTAGCCCATGAAGGGACAGATATTCCATGAAGGGGCCAGTGCATCAAAGATATCCCATGAAGGGACAGATATCCCATGAAAGGACCAGTGCACCAAAGATATCCCATGAAGGGACCAGTGCATCAAAGATATCCCATGAAGGGACAGATATCCCATGAAGGGACCAGTGCATCAAAGATATCCCATGAAGGGACAGATATCCCATGAAGGGACCAGTGCATCAAAGATATCCCATGAAGGGACCAGTGCACAAAAGATATCCCATGAAGGGACCAGTGCATCAAAGATATCCCATGAAGGGACCATTGCATCAAAGATATCCCATGAAGGGACCAGTGCATCAAAGACATCCCATGAAGGGACCAGTGCATCAAAGATATCCCATGAAGGGACCAGTGCACCAAAGATATCCCATGAAGGGACAGATATCCCATGAAGGGACCAGTGCACAAAAGATATCCCATGAAGGGACAGATATCCCATGAAGGGACCAGTGCACGAAAGATATCCCATGAAGGGACAGATATCCCATGAAGGGACCAGTGCACAAAAGATATCCCATAAAGGGACAGATATCCCATGAAGGGACCAGTGCACCAAAGATATCCCATGAAGGGACCAGTGCACCAAAGATATCCCATGAAGGGACCAGTGCACCAAAGATATCCCATGAAGGGACCAGTGCACCAAAGATATCCCATGAAGGGACAGATATCCCAATAAGGGACCAGTGCACCAAAGATATCCCATGAACGGACCATGCACCAAAGATATCCCATGAAGGGACAGATATCCCATGAAGGGACCAGTGCATCAAAGATATCCCATGAAGGGACCAGTGCATCAAAGATATCCCATGAAGGGACCAGTGCATCAAAGATATCCCATGAAGGGACCAGTGCATCAAAGATATCCCATGAAGGGACAGATCCCATGAAGGGACCAGTGCATCAAAGATATCCCATGAAGGGACAGATATCCCATGAAGGGACCAGTTCACCAAAGATATCCCATGAAGGGACCAGTGCATCAATGATATCCCATGAAGGGACCAGTGCATCAAAGATATCCCATGAAGGGACCAGTGCATCAAAGATATCCCATGAAGGGACCAGTGCACCAAAGATATCCCATGAAGGGACCAGTGCATCAAAGATATCCCATGAAGGGACCAGTGCATCAAAGATATCCCATGAAGGGACCAGTGCATCAAAGATATCCCATGAAGGGACAGATATCCCATGAAGGGACCAGTGCACAAAAGATATCCCATGAAGGGACCAGTGCACAAAAGATATCCCATGAAGGGACAGATATTCCATGAAGGGACCAGTGCACCAAAGATAACCCATAAAGGGACCGATATCCCATGAAGGGACCAGTGCACCAAAGATATCCCATGAAGGGACAGATATCCCATGAAGGGACCAGTGCACCAAAGATATCCCATGAAGGGACCAGTGCACCAAAGATATCCCATGAAGGGACCATTGCATCAAAGATATCCCATGAAGGGACCAGTGCATCAAAGATATCCCATGAAGGGACCAGTGCATCAAAGATATCCCATGAAGGGACCAGTGCATCAAAGATATCCCATGAAGGGACAGATATCCCATCAAGGGACCAGTGCACAAAAGATATCCCATGAAGGGACAGATATCCCATGAAGGGACCAGTGCACCAAAGATATCCCATAAAGGGACCGATATCCCATGAAGGGACCAGTGCACCAAAGATATCCCATGAAGGGACAGATATCCCATGAAGGGACCAGTGCACCAAAGATATCCCATGAAGGGACAGATATCCCATGAAGGGACCAGTGCACGAAAGATATCCCATGAAGGGACAGATATCCCATGAAGGGACCAGTGCACCAAAGATATCCCATAAAGGGACAGATATCCCATGAAGGGACCAGTGCACAAAAGATATCCCATGAAGGGACTAGTGCATCAAAGATATCCCATGAAGGGACCATTGCATCAAAGATATCCAATGAAGGGACCAGGCATCAAAGACATCCCATGAAGGGACCAGTGCACCAAAGATATCCCATGAAGGGACCAGTGCACCAAAGATATCCCACGAAGGGACAGATATCCCATGAAGGGACCAGTGCACCAAAGATATCCCATAAAGGGACAGATATCCCATGAAGGGACCAGTGCACCAAAGATATCCCCTAAAAGGGACCGATATCCCATGAAGGGACCAGTGCATTATAGATATCCCATGAAGGGACAGATATGCCATGAAGGGACCAGCGCACCAAAGATATCCCATGAAGGGACCAGTGCATCAAAGATATCCCATGAAGGGACCAGTGCATCAAAGATATCCCATGAAGGGACCAGTGCATCAAAGATATCCCATGAAGGGACCAGTGCATCAAAGACATCCCATGAAGGGACCAGTGCATCAAAGATATCCCATGAAGGGACCAGTGCACCAAAGATATCCCATGAAGGGACCAGTGCACCAAAGATATCCCATGAAGGGACTGATATCCCATGAAGGGACCAGTGCATCAAAGATATCCCATGAAGGGACAGATATCCCATGAAGGGACCAGTGCATCAAAGATATTCCATGAAGGGACCAGTGCACCAAGTTTAGCCCATGAAGGGACAGATATTCCATGAAGGGACCAGTGCATCAAAGATATCCCATGAAGGGACAGATATCCCATGAAAGGACCAGTGCACCAAAGATATCCCATGAAGGGACCAGTCCATCAAAGATATCCCATGAAGGGACAGATATCCCATGAAGGGACCAGTGCATCAAAGATATCCCATGAAGGGACAGATATCCCATGAAGGGACCGTGCATCAAAGATATCCCATGAAGGGACCAGTGCACAAAAGATATCCCATGAAGGGACAGATATCCCATGAAGGGACCAGTGCATCAAAGATATCCCATGAAGGGACAGATATCCCATGAAAGGACCAGTGCACCAAAGATATCCCATGAAGGGACCAGTGCATCAAAGATATCCCATGAAGGGACCAGTGCACCAAAGATATCTCATGAAGGGACCAGTGCACCAAAGATATCCCATGAAGGGACCAGTGCACCAAAGATATCCCATGAAGGGACCAGTGCATCAAAGATATCCCATGAAGGGACCATTGCATCAAAGATATCCCATGAAGGGACAGATATTCCATGAAGGGACCAGTGCACCAAAGATAACCCATAAAGGGACCGATATCCCATGAAGGGACCAGTGCACCAAAGATATCCCATGAAGGGACAGATATCCCATGAAGGGACCAGTGCACCAAAGATATCCCATGAAGGGACCAGTGCACCAAAGATATCCCATGAAGGGACCATTGCATCAAAGATATCCCATGAAGGGACCAGTGCATCAAAGATATCCCATGAAGGGACCAGTGCATCAAAGATATCCCATGAAGGGACCAGTGCATCAAAGATATCCCATGAAGGGACAGATATCCCATCAAGGGACCAGTGCACAAAAGATATCCCATGAAGGGACAGATATCCCATGAAGGGACCAGTGCACCAAAGATATCCCATAAAGGGACCGATATCCCATGAAGGGACCAGTGCACCAAAGATATCCCATGAAGGGACAGATATCCCATGAAGGGACCAGTGCACCAAAGATATCCCATGAAGGGACAGATATCCCATGAAGGGACCAGTGCACGAAAGATATCCCATGAAGGGACAGATATCCCATGAAGGGACCAGTGCACCAAAGATATCCCATAAAGGGACAGATATCCCATGAAGGGACCAGTGCACAAAAGATATCCCATGAAGGGACTAGTGCATCAAAGATATCCCATGAAGGGACCATTGCATCAAAGATATCCAATGAAGGGACCAGGCATCAAAGACATCCCATGAAGGGACCAGTGCACCAAAGATATCCCATGAAGGGACCAGTGCACCAAAGATATCCCACGAAGGGACAGATATCCCATGAAGGGACCAGTGCACCAAAGATATCCCATAAAGGGACAGATATCCCATGAAGGGACCAGTGCACCAAAGATATCCCCTAAAAGGGACCGATATCCCATGAAGGGACCAGTGCATTATAGATATCCCATGAAGGGACAGATATGCCATGAAGGGACCAGCGCACCAAAGATATCCCATGAAGGGACCAGTGCATCAAAGATATCCCATGAAGGGACCAGTGCATCAAAGATATCCCATGAAGGGACCAGTGCATCAAAGATATCCCATGAAGGGACCAGTGCATCAAAGACATCCCATGAAGGGACCAGTGCATCAAAGATATCCCATGAAGGGACCAGTGCACCAAAGATATCCCATGAAGGGACCAGTGCACCAAAGATATCCCATGAAGGGACTGATATCCCATGAAGGGACCAGTGCATCAAAGATATCCCATGAAGGGACAGATATCCCATGAAGGGACCAGTGCATCAAAGATATTCCATGAA
This sequence comes from Lissotriton vulgaris, assembly GCF_964263255.1. NCBI lineage: Eukaryota > Metazoa > Chordata > Amphibia > Caudata > Salamandridae > Lissotriton > Lissotriton vulgaris. The sequence goes on along the minus strand of NW_028252696.1, from coordinate 280,859 downwards.
GGGACCAGTGCACCAAGTTTAGCCCATGAAGGGACAGATATTCCATGAAGGGACCAGTGCATCAAAGATATCCCATGAAGGGACAGATATCCCATGAAAGGACCAGTGCACCAAAGATATCCCATGAAGGGACCAGTCCATCAAAGATATCCCATGAAGGGACAGATATCCCATGAAGGGACCAGTGCATCAAAGATATCCCATGAAGGGACAGATATCCCATGAAGGGACCGTGCATCAAAGATATCCCATGAAGGGACCAGTGCACAAAAGATATCCCATGAAGGGACAGATATCCCATGAAGGGACCAGTGCATCAAAGATATCCCATGAAGGGACAGATATCCCATGAAAGGACCAGTGCACCAAAGATATCCCATGAAGGGACCAGTGCATCAAAGATATCCCATGAAGGGACCAGTGCACCAAAGATATCTCATGAAGGGACCAGTGCACCAAAGATATCCCATGAAGGGACCAGTGCACCAAAGATATCCCATGAAGGGACCAGTGCATCAAAGATATCCCATGAAGGGACCATTGCATCAAAGATATCCCATGAAGGGACAGATATCCCATGAAGGGACCAGTGCATCAAAGATATCCCATTAAGGGACAGATATCCCATGAAGGGACCAGTGCATCAAAGATATCCCATGAAGGGACAGATATCCCATGAAGGGACCAGTGCATCAAAGATATCCCATGAAGGGACCAGTGCACAAAAGATATCCCATGAAGGGACAGATATCCCATGAAGGGACCAGTGCATGAAAGATATCCCATTAAGGGACAGATATCCCATGAAAGGACCAGTGCACCAAAGATATCCCATGAAGGGACCAGTGCATCAAAGATATCCCATGAAGGGACCAGTGCATCACAGATATCCCATGAAGGGACCAGTGCATCACAGATATCCCATGAAGGGACCAGTGCATCAAAGATATCCCATGAAGGGACCAGTGCACCAAAGATATCCCATGAAGGGACCAGTGCATCAAAGATATCCCACGAAGGGACAGATATCCCATGAAGGGACCAGTGCACAAAAGATATCCCATGAAGGGACCAGTGCACAAAAGATATCCCATGAAGGGACAGATATTCCATGAAGGGACCAGTGCACCAAAGATAACCCATAAAGGGACCGATATCCCATGAAGGGACCAGTGCACCAAAGATATCCCATGAAGGGACAGATATCCCATGAAGGGACCAGTGCACCAAAGATATCCCATGAAGGGACCAGTGCACCAAAGATATCCCATGAAGGGACCATTGCATCAAAGATATCCCATGAAGGGACCAGTGCATCAAAGACATCCCATGAAGGGACCAGTGCATCAAAGATATCCCATGAAGGGACCAGTGCATCAAAGATATCCCATGAAGGGACAGATATCCCATCAAGAGATCAGTGCACAAAAGATATCCCATGAAGGGACAGATATCCCATGAAGGGACCAGTGCACCAAAGATATCCCATAAAGGGACCGATATCCCATGAAGGGACCAGTGCACCAAAGATATCCCATGAAGGGACAGATATCCCATGAAGGGACCAGTGCACCAAAGATATCCCATGAAGGGACAGATATCCCATGAAGGGACCAGTGCACAAAAGATATCCCATGAAGGGACAGATATCCCATGAAGGGACCAGTGCACCAAAGATATCCCATAAAGGGACAGATATCCCATGAAGGGACCAGTGCACAAAAGATATCCCATGAAGGGACTAGTGCATCAAAGATATCCCATGAAGGGACCATTGCATCAAAGATATCCAATGAAGGGACCAGGCATCAAAGACATCCCATGAAGGGACCAGTGCACCAAAGATATCCCATGAAGGGACCAGTGCACCAAAGATATCCCACGAAGGGACAGATATCCCATGAAGGGACCAGTGCACCAAAGATATCCCATAAAGGGACAGATATCCCATAAAGGGACCAGTGCACCAAAGATATCCCTTAAAAGGGACCGATATCCCATGAAGGGACCAGTGCATTATAGATATCCCATGAAGGGACAGATATGCCATGAAGGGACCAGCGCACCAAAGATATCCCATGAAGGGACCAGTGCATCAAAGATATCCCATGAAGGGACCAGTGCATCAAAGATATCCCATGAAGGGACCAGTGCATCAAAGATATCCCATGAAGGGACCAGTGCATCAAAGACATCCCATGAAGGGACCAGTGCATCAAAGATATCCCATGAAGGGACCAGTGCACCAAAGATATCCCATGAAGGGACCAGTGCACCAAAGATATCCCATGAAGGGACTGATATCCCATGAAGGGACCAGTGCATCAAAGATATCCCATGAAGGGACAGATATCCCATGAAGGGACCAGTGCATCAAAGATATTCCATGAAGGGACCAGTGCACCAAGTTTAGCCCATGAAGGGACAGATATTCCATGAAGGGACCAGTGCATCAAAGATATCCCATGAAGGGACAGATATCCCATGAAAGGACCAGTGCACCAAATATATCCCATGAAGGGAACAGTGCATCAAAGATATCCCATGAAGGGACAGATATCCCATGAAGGGACCAGTGCATCAAATATATCGCATGAAGGGACAGATATCCCATGAAGGGGCCAGTGCATCAAAGATATCCCATGAAGGGACCAGTGCATCAAAGATATCCCATGAAGGGACCAGTGCATCAAAGATATCCCATGAAGGGACCAGTGCATCAAAGACATCCCATGAAGGGACCAGTGCATCAAAGATATCCCATGAAGGGACCAGTGCACCAAAGATATCCCATGAAGGGACCAGTGCACCAAAGATATCCCATGAAGGGACTGATATCCCATGAAGGGACCAGTGCATCAAAGATATCCCATGAAGGGACAGATATCCCATGAAGGGACCAGTGCATCAAAGATATTCCATGAAGGGACCAGTGCACCAAGTTTAGCCCATGAAGGGACAGATATTCCATGAAGGGACCAGTGCATCAAAGATATCCCATGAAGGGACAGATATCCCATGAAAGGACCAGTGCACCAAAGATATCCCATGAAGGGACCAGTGCATCAAAGATATCCCATGAAGGGACAGATATCCCATGAAGGGACCAGTGCATCAAAGATATCCCATAAAGGGACAGATATCCCATGAAGGGACCGTGCATCAAAGATATCCCATGAAGGGACAGATATCCCATGAAGGGACCAGTGCACCAAAGATATCCCATGAAGGACCAGTGCATCAAAGATATCCCATGAAGGGACCAGTGCACCAAAGATATCCCATGAAGGGACCAGTGCATCAAAGATATCCCATGAAGGGACCAGTGCACCAAAGATATCCCATGAAGGGACCAGTGCATCAAAGATATCCCATGAAGGGACCATTGCATCAAAGATATCCCATGAAGGGACAGATATCCCATGAAGGGACCAGTGCATCAAAGATATCCCATTAAGGGACAGATATCCCATGAAGGGACCAGTGCATCAAAGATATCCCATGAAGGGACAGATATCCCATGAAGGGACCAGTGCATCAAAGATATCCCATGAAGGGACCAGTGCACAAACGATATCCCATGAAGGGACAGCTATCCCATGAAGGGACCAGTGCATCAAAGATATCCCATTAAGGGACAGATATCCCATGAAAGGACCAGTGCACCAAAGAGATCCCATGAAGGGACCAGTGCATCAAAGATATCCCATGAAGGGACCAGTGCATCAAAGATATCCCATGAAGGGACCAGTGCACCAAAGATATCCCATTGAAGGGACTGATATCCCATGAAGGGACCAGTGCACCAAGGTTAGCCCATGAAGGGACAGATATTCCATGAAGGGGCCAGTGCATCAAAGATATCCCATGAAGGGACAGATATCCCATGAAAGGACCAGTGCACCAAAGATATCCCATGAAGGGACCAGTGCATCAAAGATATCCCATGAAGGGACAGATATCCCATGAAGGGACCAGTGCATCAAAGATATCCCATGAAGGGACAGATATCCCATGAAGGGACCAGTGCATCAAAGATATCCCATGAAGGGACCAGTGCACAAAAGATATCCCATGAAGGGACCAGTGCATCAAAGATATCCCATGAAGGGACCATTGCATCAAAGATATCCCATGAAGGGACCAGTGCATCAAAGACATCCCATGAAGGGACCAGTGCATCAAAGATATCCCATGAAGGGACCAGTGCACCAAAGATATCCCATGAAGGGACAGATATCCCATGAAGAGACCAGTGCACAAAAGATATCCCATGAAGGGACAGATATCCCATGAAGGGACCAGTGCACGAAAGATATCCCATGAAGGGACAGATATCCCATGAAGGGACCAGTGCACAAAAGATATCCCATAAAGGGACAGATATCCCATGAAGGGACCAGTGCACCAAAGATATCCCATGAAGGGACCAGTGCACCAAAGATATCCCATGAAGGGACCAGTGCACCAAAGATATCCCATGAAGGGACAGATATCCCAATAAGGGACCAGTGCACCAAAGATATCCCATGAACGGACCATGCACCAAAGATATCCCATGAAGGGACAGATATCCCATAAAGGGACCAGTGCATCAAAGATATCCCATGAAGGGACCAGTGCATCAAAGATATCCCATGAAGGGACCAGTGCATCAAAGATATCCCATGAAGGGACCAGTGCATCAAAGATATCCCATGAAGGGACAGATCCCATGAAGGGACCAGTGCATCAAAGATATCCCATGAAGGGACAGATATCCCATGAAGGGACCAGTTCACCAAAGATATCCCATGAAGGGACCAGTGCATCAATGATATCCCATGAAGGGACCAGTGCATCAAAGATATCCCATGAAGGGACCAGTGCATCAAAGATATCCCATGAAGGGACCAGTGCATCAAAGATATCCCATGAAGGGACCAGTGCATCAAGGATATCCCATGAAGGGACTAGTGCACCAAAGATATCCCATGAAGGGACCAGTGCATCAAAGATATCCCATGAAGGGACAGATATCCCATGAAGGGACCAGTGCACAAAAGATATCCCATGAAGGGACCAGTGCACAAAAGATATCCCATGAAGGGACAGATATTCCATGAAGGGACCAGTGCACCAAAGATAACCCATAAAGGGACCGATATCCCATGAAGGGACCAGTGCACCAAAGATATCCCATGAAGGGACAGATATCCCATGAAGGGACCAGTGCACCAAAGATATCCCATGAAGGGACCAGTGCACCAAAGATATCCCATGAAGGGACCATTGCATCAAAGATATCCCATGAAGGGACCAGTGCATCAAAGATATCCCATGAAGGGACCAGTGCATCAAAGATATCCCATGAAGGGACCAGTGCATCAAAGATATCCCATGAAGGGACAGATATCCCATCAAGGGACCAGTGCACAAAAGATATCCCATGAAGGGACAGATATCCCATGAAGGGACCAGTGCACCAAAGATATCCCATAAAGGGACCGATATCCCATGAAGGGACCAGTGCACCAAAGATATCCCATGAAGGGACAGATATCCCATGAAGGGACCAGTGCACCAAAGATATCCCATGAAGGGACAGATATCCCATGAAGGGACCAGTGCACAAAAGATATCCCATGAAGGGACAGATATCCCATGAAGGGACCAGTGCACCAAAGATATCCCATAAAGGGACAGATATCCCATGAAGGGACCAGTGCACAAAAGATATCCCATGAAGGGACTAGTGCATCAAAGATATCCCATGAAGGGACCATTGCATCAAAGATATCCCATGAAGGGACCAGTGCATCAAAGATATCCCATGAAGGGACAGATATCCCATGAAGGGACCAGTGCACAAAAGATATCCCATGAAGGGACCAGTGCACAAAAGATATCCCATGAAGGGACAGATATTCCATGAAGGGACCAGTGCACCAAAGATAACCCATAAAGGGACCGATATCCCATGAAGGGACCAGTGCACCAAAGATATCCCATGAAGGGACAGATATCCCATGAAGGGACCAGTGCACCAAAGATATCCCATGAAGGGACCAGTGCACCAAAGATATCCCATGAAGGGACCATTGCATCAAAGATATCCCATGAAGGGACCAGTGCATCAAAGATATCCCATGAAGGGACCAGTGCATCAAAGATATCCCATGAAGGGACCAGTGCATCAAAGATATCCCATGAAGGGACAGATATCCCATCAAGGGACCAGTGCACAAAAGATATCCCATGAAGGGACAGATATCCCATGAAGGGACCAGTGCACCAAAGATATCCCATGAAGGGACAGACATCCCATGAAGGGACCAGTGCACAAAAGATATCCCATGAAGGGACAGATATCCCATGAAGGGACCAGTGCACCAAAGATATCCCATAAAGGGACAGATATCCCATGAAGGGACCAGTGCACAAAAGATATCCCATGAAGGGACTAGTGCATCAAAGATATCCCATGAAGGGACCATTGCATCAAAGATATCCAATGAAGGGACCAGGCATCAAAGACATCCCATGAAGGGACCAGTGCACCAAAGATATCCCATGAAGGGACCAGTGCACCAAAGATATCCCACGAAGAGACAGATATCCCATGAAGGGACCAGTGCACCAAAGATATCCCATAAAGGGACAGATATCCCATGAAGGGACCAGTGCACCAAAGATATCCCCTAAAAGGGACCGATATCCCATGAAGGGACCAGTGCATTATAGATATCCCATGAAGGGACAGATATGCCATGAAGGGACCAGCGCACCAAAGATATCCCATGAAGGGACCAGTGCATCAAAGATATCCCATGAAGGGACCAGTGCATCAAAGATATCCCATGAAGGGACCAGTGCATCAAAGATATCCCATGAAGGGACCAGTGCATCAAAGACATCCCATGAAGGGACCAGTGCATCAAAGATATCCCATGAAGGGACCAGTGCACCAAAGATATCCCATGAAGGGACCAGTGCACCAAAGATATCCCATGAAGGGACTGATATCCCATGAAGGGACCAGTGCATCAAAGATATCCCATGAAGGGACAGATATCCCATGAAGGGACCAGTGCATCAAAGATATTCCATGAAGGGACCAGTGCACCAAGTTTAGCCCATGAAGGGACAGATATTCCATGAAGGGACCAGTGCATCAAAGATATCCCATGAAGGGACAGATATCCCATGAAAGGACCAGTGCACCAAAGATATCCCATGAAGGGACCAGTGCATCAAAGATATCCCATGAAGGGACAGATATCCCATGAAGGGACCAGTGCATCAAAGATATCCCATGAAGGGACAGATATCCCATGAAGGGACCGTGCATCAAAGATATCCCATGAAGGGACCAGTGCACAAAAGATATCCCATGAAGGGACAGATATCCCATGAAGGGACCAGTGCATCAAAGATATCCCATGAAGGGACAGATATCCCATGAAAGGACCAGTGCACCAAAGATATCCCATGAAGGGACCAGTGCATCAAAGATATCCCATGAAGGGACCAGTGCACCAAAGATATCCCATGAAGGGACCAGTGCACCAAAGATATCCCATGAAGGGACCAGTGCACCAAAGATATCCCATGAAGGGACCAGTGCATCAAAGATATCCCATGAAGGGACCATTGCATCAAAGATATCCCATGAAGGGACAGATATCCCATGAAGGGACCAGTGCATCAAAGATATCCCATTAAGGGACAGATATCCCATGAAGGGACCAGTGCATCAAAGATATCCCATGAAGGGACAGATATCCCATGAAGGGACCAGTGCATCAAAGATATCCCATGAAGGGACCAGTGCACAAAAGATATCCCATGAAGGGACAGATATCCCATGAAGGGACCAGTGCATGAAAGATATCCCATTAAGGGACAGATATCCCATGAAAGGACCAGTGCACCAAAGATATCCCATGAAGGGACCAGTGCATCAAAGATATCCCATGAAGGGACCAGTGCATCACAGATATCCCATGAAGGGACCAGTGCATCACAGATATCCCATGAAGGGACCAGTGCATCAAAGATATCCCATGAAGGGACCAGTGCACCAAAGATATCCCATTGAAGGGACTGATATCCCATGAAGGGACCAGTGCACCAAGGTTAGCCCATGAAGGGACAGATATTCCATGAAGGGACCAGTGCATCAAAGATATCCCATGAAGGGACAGATATCCCATGAAAGGACCAGTGCACCAAAGATATCCCATGAAGGGACCAGTGCATCAAAGATATCCCATGAAGGGACAGATATCCCATGAAGGGACCAGTGCATCAAAGATATCCCATGAAGGGACAGATATCCCATGAAGGGACCAGTGCATCAAAGATATCCCATGAAGGGACCAGTGCACAAAAGATATCCCATGAAGGGACCAGTGCATCAAAGATATCCCATGAAGGGACCATTGCATCAAAGATATCCCATGAAGGGACCAGTGCATCAAAGACATCCCATGAAGGGACCAGTGCATCAAAGATATCCCATGAAGGGACCAGTGCATCAAAGATATCCCATGAAGGGACCAGTGCACAAAAGATATCCCATGAAGGGACAGATATCCCATGAAGGGACCAGTGCACGAAAGATATCCCATGAAGGGACAGATATCCCATGAAGGGACCAGTGCACAAAAGATATCCCATAAAGGGACAGATATCCCATGAAGGGACCAGTGCACCAAAGATATCCCATGAAGGGACAGATATCCCATGAAGGGACCAGTGCACCAAAGATATCCCATGAAGGGACCAGCGCATCAAAGATATCCCATGAAGGGACCAGTGCATCAAAGATATCCCATGAAGGGACCAGTGCACCAAAGATATCCCATGAAGGGACCAGTGCACCAAAGATATCCCATGAAGGGACCAGTGCACCAAAGATATCCCATGAAGGGACAGATATCCCAATAAGGGACCAGTGCACCAAAGATATCCCATGAACGGACCATGCACCAAAGATATCCCATGAAGGGACAGATATCCCATGAAGGGACCAGTGCATCAAAGATATCCCATGAAGGGACCAGTGCATCAAAGATATCCCATGAAGGGACAGATATCCCATGAAGGGACCAGTGCATCAAAAATATCCCATGAAGGGACCAGTTCACCAAAGATATCCCATGAAGGGACCAGTGCATAAATGATATCCCATGAAGTGACCAGTGCATCAAAGATATCCCATGAAGGGACCAGTGCATCAAAGATATCCCATGAAGGGACCAGTGCACAAAAGATATCCCAAGAAGGGACCAGTGCACAAAAGATATCCCATGAAGGGACAGATATCCCATGAAGGGACCAGTGCACCAAAGATATCCCATAAAGGGACCGATATCCCATGAAGGGACCAGTGCACCAAAGATATCCCATGAAGGGACCAGTGCACCAACGATATCCCATGAAGGGACCATTGCATCAAAGATATCCCATGAAGGGACCAGTGCAAAGATATCCCATGAAGGGACCAGTGCATCAAAGATATCCCATGAAGGGACCAGTGCATCAAAGATATCCCATGAAGGGACCATTGCATCAAAGATATCCCATGAAGGGACAGATATCCCATGAAGGGACCAGTGCATCAAAGATATCCCATGAAGGGACAGATATCCCATGAAGGGACCAGTGCATCAAAAATATACCATGAAGGGACAGATATCCCATGAAGGGACCAGTGCATCAAAGATATCCCATGAAGGGACCAGTGCACAAAAGATATCCCATGAAGGGACAGATATCCCATGAAGGGACCAGTGCATCAAAGATATCCCATTAAGGGACAGATATCCCATGAAAGGACCAGTGCACCAAAGATATCCCATGAAGGGACCAGTGCATCAAAGATATCCCATGAAGGGACCAGTGCATCAAAGATATCCCATGAAGGGACCAGTGCATCAAAGATATCCCATGAAGGGACCAGTGCATCAAAGATATGCCATGAAGGGACCAGTGCACCAAAGATATCCCATTGAAGGGACTGATATCCCATGAAGGGACCAGTGCACCAAGGTTAGCCCATGAAGGGACAGATATTCCATGAAGGGACCAGTGCATCAAAGATATCCCATGAAGGGACAGATATCCCATGAAAGGACCAGTGCACCAAAGATATCCCATGAAGGGACCAGTGCATCAAAGATATCCCATGAAGGGACTGATATCCCATGAAGGGACCAGTGCACCAAGGTTAGCCCATGAAGGGACAGATATTCCATGAAGGGACCAGTGCATCAAAGATATCCCATGAAGGGACAGATATCCCATGAAAGGACCAGTGCACCAAAGATATCCCATGAAGGGACCAGTGCATCAAAGATATCCCATGAAGGGACAGATATCCCATGAAGGGACCAGTGCATCAAAGATATCCCATGAAGGGACCAGTGCACAAAAGATATCCCATGAAGGGACCAGTGCATCAAAGATATCCCATGAAGGGACCATTGCATCAAAGATATCCCATGAAGGGACCAGTGCATCAAAGACATCCCATGAAGGGACCAGTGCATCAAAGATATCCCATGAAGGGACCAGTGCACCAAAGATATCCCATGAAGGGACGGATATCCCATGAAGGGACCAGTGCACAAAAGATATCCCATGAAGGGACCAGTGCACAAAAGATATCCCATAAAGGGACAGATATCCCATGAAGGGACCAGTGCATCAAAGATCTCCCATGAAGGGACAGATATCCCATGAAGGGACCAGTGCATCAAAGATATCCCATGAAGGGACCAGTGCATCAATGACATCCCACGAAGGGACCAGTGCATCAAAGACATCCCATCAAGGGACCAGTGCACCAAAGATATCTATGAAGGGACCAGTGCACCAAAGATATCCCATGAAGGGACCAGTGCACCAAAGATTTCCCATGAAGGGACCAGTGCACCAAAGATATCCCATGAAGGGACCAGTGCACCAAAGATATCCCATGAAGGGACCAGTGCACCAAAGATATCCCATGAAGGGACAGATATCCCAATAAGGGACCAGTGCACCAAAGATATCCCATGAACGGACCATGCACCAAAGATATCCCATGAAGGGACAGATATCCCATGAAGGGACCAGTGCATCAAAGATATCCCATGAAGGGACCAGTGCATCAAAGATATCCCATGAAGGGACCAGTGCATCAAAGATATCCCATGAAGGGACCAGTGCATCAAAGATATCCCATGAAGGGACAGATCCCATGAAGGGACCAGTGCATCAAAGATATCCCATGAAGGGACTGATATCCCATGAAGGGACCAGTTCACCAAAGATATCCCATGAAGGGACCAGTGCATCAATGATATCCCATGAAGGGACCAGTGCATCAAAGATATCCCATGAAGGGACCAGTGCATCAAAGATATCCCATGAAGGGACCAGTGCATCAAAGATATCCCATGAAGGGACCAGTGCATCAAAGATATCCCATGAAGGGACAGATATCCCATGAAGGGACCAGTGCACAAAAGATATCCCATGAAGGGACCAGTGCACAAAAGATATCCCATGAAGGGACAGATATCCCATGAAGGGACCAGTGCACCAAAGATAACCCATAAAGGGACAGATATCCCATGAAGGGACCAGTGCACCAAAGATAACCCATAAAGGGACCGATATCCCATGAAGGGACCAGTGCACCAAAGATATCCCATGAAGGGACAGATATCCCATGAAGGGACCAGTGCATCAAAAATATCCCATGAAGGGACAGATATCCCATGAAGGGACCAGTTCACCAAAGATATCCCATGAAGGGACCAGTGCACCAAAGATATCCCATGAAGGGACCAGTGCATCAAAGATATCCCATGAAGGGACCAGTGCATCAAAGATATCCCATGAAGGGACAGATATCCCATGAAGGGACCAGTGCACAAAAGATATCCCATGAAGGGACCAGTGCACAAACGATATCCCATGAAGGGACAGATATTCAATGAAGGGACCAGTGCACCAAAGATAACCCATAAAGGGACCGATATCCCATGAAGGGACCAGTGCACCAAAGATATCCCATGAAGGGACAGATATCCCATGAAGGGACCAGTGCACCAAAGATATCCCATGAAGGGACAGATATCCCATGAAGGGACAAGTGCACCAAAGATATCCCATGAAGGGACAGATATCCCATGAAGGGACCAGTGCACCAAAGATATCCCATAAAGGGACAGATATCCCATGAAGGGACCAGTGCACCAAAGATATCCCATAAAGGGATAGATAACCCATGAAGGGACCAGTGCACACAAGATATCCAATGAAGGGACTAGTGCATCAAAGATATCCCATGAAGGGACCATTGCATCAAAGATATCCCATGAAGGGACCAGTGCATCAAAGACATCCCATGAAGGGACCAGTGCACCAAAGATATCCCATGAAGGGACCAGTGCACCAAAGATATCCCATGAAGGGACAGATATCCCATGAAGGGACCAGTGCACCAAAGATATTCCATAAAGGGACAGATATCCCATGAAGGGACCAGTGCACCAAAGATATCCCCTAAAAGGGACCGATATCCCATGAAGGGACCAGTGCATTATAGATATCCCATGAAGGGACAGATATCCCATGAAGGGACCAGCGCACCAAAGATATCCCATGAAGGGACCAGTGCATCAAAGATATCCCATGAAGGGACCAGTGCACCAAAGATATCCCATGAAGGGACCAGTGCACCAAAGATATCCCATGAAGGGACTGATATCCCATGAAGGGACCAGTGCATCAAAGATATCCCATGAAGGGACAGATATCCCATGAAGGGACCAGTGCATCAAAGATATCCCATGAAGGGACAGATATCCCATGAAGGGACCAGTGCATCAAAGATATCCCATGAAGGGACCAGTGCCCCAAGGTTAGCCCATGAAGGGACAGATATTCCATGAAGGGACCAGTGCATCAAAGATATCCCATGAAGGGACAGATATCCCATGAAAGGACCAGTGCACCAAAGATATCCCATGAAGGGACCAGTGCATCAAAGATATCCCATGAAGGGACAGATATCCCATGAAGGGACCAGTGCATCAAAGATATCCCATGAAGGGACAGATATCCCATGAAGGGACCAGTGCACCAAAGATATCCCATGAAGGGACCAGTGCATCAAAGATATCCCATGAAGGGACCAGTGCATCAAAGACATCCCATGAAGGGACCAGTGCATCAAAGACATCCCATGAAGGGACCAGTGCACCAAAGATATCCCATGAAGGGACCAGTGCACCAAAGATATCCCATGAAGGGACCAGTGCACCAAAGATATCCAGTGCACCAAAGATATCCCATGAAGGGACCAGTGCACCAATGATATCCCATGAAGGGACAGATATCCCATGAAGGGACCAGTGCACAAAAGATATCCCATGAAGGGACCAGTGCACAAAATATATCCCATGAAGGGACAGATATCCCATGAAGGGACCAGTGCACGAAAGATATCCCATGAAGGGACAGATATCCCATGAAGGGACCAGTGCACAAAAGATATCCCATAAAGGGACAGATATCCCATGAAGGGACCAGTGCACCAAAGATATCCCATGAAGGGACAGATATCCCATGAAGGGACCAGTGCACCAAAGATATCCCATGAAGGGACCAGTGCATCAAAGATATCCCATGAAGGGACCAGTGCATCAAAGATATCCCATGAAGGGACCAGTGCATCAAAGATATCCCATGAAGGGACAGATATCCCATGAAGGGACCAGTGCACAAAAGATATCCCATGAAGGGACCAGTGCACAAAAGATATCCCATGAAGGGACAGATATTCAATGAAGGGACCAGTGCACCAAAGATAACCCATAAAGGGACCGATATCCCATGAAGGGACCAGTGCACCAAAGATATCCCATGAAGGGACAGATATCCCATGAAGGGACCAGTGCACCAAAGATATCCCATGAAGGGACCAGTGCACCAAAGATATCCCATGAAGGGACCAGTGCACCAAAGATATCCCATGAAGGGACCAGTGCATCAAAGATATCCCATGAAGGGACCAGTGCATCAAAGATATCCCATGAAGGGACAGATATCCCATGAAGGGACCAGTGCATCAAAGATATCCCATGAAGGGACAGATATCCCATGAAGGGACCAGTGCACCAAAGATATCCCTTAAAAGGGACCGATATCCCATGAAGGGACCAGTGCATTATAGATATCCCATGAAGGGACAGATATGCCATGAAGGGACCAGCGCACCAAAGATATCCCATGAAGGGACCAGTGCATCAAAGATATCCCATGAAGGGACCAGTGCATCAAAGATATCCCATGAAGGGACCAGTGCATCAAAGATATCCCATGAAGGGACCAGTGCATCAAAGACATCCCATGAAGGGACCAGTGCATCAAAGATATCCCATGAAGGGACCAGTGCACCAAAGATATCCCATGAAGGGACCAGTGCACCAAAGATATCCCATGAAGGGACTGATATCCCATGAAGGGACCAGTGCATCAAAGATATCCCATGAAGGGACAGATATCCCATGAAGGGACCAGTGCATCAAAGATATTCCATGAAGGGACCAGTGCACCAAGTTTAGCCCATGAAGGGACAGATATTCCATGAAGGGACCAGTGCATCAAAGATATCCCATGAAGGGACAGATATCCCATGAAAGGACCAGTGCACCAAAGATATCCCATGAAGGGAACAGTGCATCAAAGATATCCCATGAAGGGACAGATATCCCATGAAGGGACCAGTGCATCAAATATATCCCATGAAGGGACAGATATCCCATGAAGGGGCCAGTGCATCAAAGATATCCCATGAAGGGACCAGTGCATCAAAGATATCCCATGAAGGGACCAGTGCATCAAAGATATCCCATGAAGGGACCAGTGCATCAAAGACATCCCATGAAGGGACCAGTGCATCAAAGATATCCCATGAAGGGACCAGTGCACCAAAGATATCCCATGAAGGGACCAGTGCACCAAAGATATCCCATGAAGGGACTGATATCCCATGAAGGGACCAGTGCATCAAAGATATCCCATGAAGGGACAGATATCCCATGAAGGGACCAGTGCATCAAAGATATTCCATGAAGGGACCAGTGCACCAAGTTTAGCCCATGAAGGGACAGATATTCCATGAAGGGACCAGTGCATCAAAGATATCCCATGAAGGGACAGATATCCCATGAAAGGACCAGTGCACCAAAGATATCCCATGAAGGGACCAGTGCATCAAAGATATCCCATGAAGGGACAGATATCCCATGAAGGGACCAGTGCATCAAAGATATCCCATAAAGGGACAGATATCCCATGAAGGGACCGTGCATCAAAGATATCCCATGAAGGGACAGATATCCCATGAAGGGACCAGTGCACCAAAGATATCCCATGAAGGACCAGTGCATCAAAGATATCCCATGAAGGGACCAGTGCACCAAAGATATCCCATGAAGGGACCAGTGCACCAAAGATATCCCATGAAGGGACCAGTGCACCAAAGATATCCCATGAAGGGACCAGTGCATCAAAGATATCCCATGAAGGGACCATTGCATCAAAGATATCCCATGAAGGGACAGATATCCCATGAAGGGACCAGTGCATCAAAGATATCCCATTAAGGGACAGATATCCCATGAAGGGACCAGTGCATCAAAGATATCCCATGAAGGGACAGATATCCCATGAAGGGACCAGTGCATCAAAGATATCCCATGAAGGGACCAGTGCACAAACGATATCCCATGAAGGGACAGCTATCCCATGAAGGGACCAGTGCATCAAAGATATCCCATTAAGGGACAGATATCCCATGAAAGGACCAGTGCACCAAAGATATCCCATGAAGGGACCAGTGCATCAAAGATATCCCATGAAGGGACCAGTGCATCAAAGATATCCCATGAAGGGACCAGTGCACCAAAGATATCCCATTGAAGGGACTGATATCCCATGAAGGGACCAGTGCACCAAGGTTAGCCCATGAAGGGACAGATATTCCATGAAGGGGCCAGTGCATCAAAGATATCCCATGAAGGGACAGATATCCCATGAAAGGACCAGTGCACCAAAGATATCCCATGAAGGGACCAGTGCATCAAAGATATCCCATGAAGGGACAGATATCCCATGAAGGGACCAGTGCATCAAAGATATCCCATGAAGGGACAGATATCCCATGAAGGGACCAGTGCATCAAAGATATCCCATGAAGGGACCAGTGCACAAAAGATATCCCATGAAGGGACCAGTGCATCAAAGATATCCCATGAAGGGACCATTGCATCAAAGATATCCCATGAAGGGACCAGTGCATCAAAGACATCCCATGAAGGGACCAGTGCATCAAAGATATCCCATGAAGGGACCAGTGCACCAAAGATATCCCATGAAGGGACAGATATCCCATGAAGAGACCAGTGCACAAAAGATATCCCATGAAGGGACAGATATCCCATGAAGGGACCAGTGCACGAAAGATATCCCATGAAGGGACAGATATCCCATGAAGGGACCAGTGCACAAAAGATATCCCATAAAGGGACAGATATCCCATGAAGGGACCAGTGCACCAAAGATATCCCATGAAGGGACCAGTGCACCAAAGATATCCCATGAAGGGACCAGTGCACCAAAGATATCCCATGAAGGGACAGATATCCCAATAAGGGACCAGTGCACCAAAGATATCCCATGAACGGACCATGCACCAAAGATATCCCATGAAGGGACAGATATCCCATGAAGGGACCAGTGCATCAAAGATATCCCATGAAGGGACCAGTGCATCAAAGATATCCCATGAAGGGACCAGTGCATCAAAGATATCCCATGAAGGGACCAGTGCATCAAAGATATCCCATGAAGGGACAGATCCCATGAAGGGACCAGTGCATCAAAGATATCCCATGAAGGGACAGATATCCCATGAAGGGACCAGTTCACCAAAGATATCCCATGAAGGGACCAGTGCATCAATGATATCCCATGAAGGGACCAGTGCATCAAAGATATCCCATGAAGGGACCAGTGCATCAAAGATATCCCATGAAGGGACCAGTGCATCAAAGATATCCCATGAAGGGACCAGTGCATCAAAGATATCCCATGAAGGGACCAGTGCATCAAGGATATCCCATGAAGGGACTAGTGCACCAAAGATATCCCATGAAGGGACCAGTGCATCAAAGATATCCCATGAAGGGACAGATATCCCATGAAGGGACCAGTGCACAAAAGATATCCCATGAAGGGACCAGTGCACAAAAGATATCCCATGAAGGGACAGATATTCCATGAAGGGACCAGTGCACCAAAGATAACCCATAAAGGGACCGATATCCCATGAAGGGACCAGTGCACCAAAGATATCCCATGAAGGGACAGATATCCCATGAAGGGACCAGTGCACCAAAGATATCCCATGAAGGGACCAGTGCACCAAAGATATCCCATGAAGGGACCATTGCATCAAAGATATCCCATGAAGGGACCAGTGCATCAAAGATATCCCATGAAGGGACCAGTGCATCAAAGATATCCCATGAAGGGACCAGTGCATCAAAGATATCCCATGAAGGGACAGATATCCCATCAAGGGACCAGTGCACAAAAGATATCCCATGAAGGGACAGATATCCCATGAAGGGACCAGTGCACCAAAGATATCCCATAAAGGGACCGATATCCCATGAAGGGACCAGTGCACCAAAGATATCCCATGAAGGGACAGATATCCCATGAAGGGACCAGTGCACCAAAGATATCCCATGAAGGGACAGATATCCCATGAAGGGACCAGTGCACAAAAGATATCCCATGAAGGGACAGATATCCCATGAAGGGACCAGTGCACCAAAGATATCCCATAAAGGGACAGATATCCCATGAAGGGACCAGTGCACAAAAGATATCCCATGAAGGGACTAGTGCATCAAAGATATCCCATGAAGGGACCATTGCATCAAAGATATCCCATGAAGGGACCAGTGCATCAAAGATATCCCATGAAGGGACAGATATCCCATGAAGGGACCAGTGCACAAAAGATATCCCATGAAGGGACCAGTGCACAAAAGATATCCCATGAAGGGACAGATATTCCATGAAGGGACCAGTGCACCAAAGATAACCCATAAAGGGACCGATATCCCATGAAGGGACCAGTGCACCAAAGATATCCCATGAAGGGACAGATATCCCATGAAGGGACCAGTGCACCAAAGATATCCCATGAAGGGACCAGTGCACCAAAGATATCCCATGAAGGGACCATTGCATCAAAGATATCCCATGAAGGGACCAGTGCATCAAAGATATCCCATGAAGGGACCAGTGCATCAAAGATATCCCATGAAGGGACCAGTGCATCAAAGATATCCCATGAAGGGACAGATATCCCATCAAGGGACCAGTGCACAAAAGATATCCCATGAAGGGACAGATATCCCATGAAGGGACCAGTGCACCAAAGATATCCCATGAAGGGACAGACATCCCATGAAGGGACCAGTGCACAAAAGATATCCCATGAAGGGACAGATATCCCATGAAGGGACCAGTGCACCAAAGATATCCCATAAAGGGACAGATATCCCATGAAGGGACCAGTGCACAAAAGATATCCCATGAAGGGACTAGTGCATCAAAGATATCCCATGAAGGGACCATTGCATCAAAGATATCCAATGAAGGGACCAGGCATCAAAGACATCCCATGAAGGGACCAGTGCACCAAAGATATCCCATGAAGGGACCAGTGCACCAAAGATATCCCACGAAGGGACAGATATCCCATGAAGGGACCAGTGCACCAAAGATATCCCATAAAGGGACAGATATCCCATGAAGGGACCAGTGCACCAAAGATATCCCCTAAAAGGGACCGATATCCCATGAAGGGACCAGTGCATTATAGATATCCCATGAAGGGACAGATATGCCATGAAGGGACCAGCGCACCAAAGATATCCCATGAAGGGACCAGTGCATCAAAGATATCCCATGAAGGGACCAGTGCATCAAAGATATCCCATGAAGGGACCAGTGCATCAAAGATATCCCATGAAGGGACCAGTGCATCAAAGACATCCCATGAAGGGACCAGTGCATCAAAGATATCCCATGAAGGGACCAGTGCACCAAAGATATCCCATGAAGGGACCAGTGCACCAAAGATATCCCATGAAGGGACTGATATCCCATGAAGGGACCAGTGCATCAAAGAAATCCCATGAAGGGACAGATATCCCATGAAGGGACCAGTGCATCAAAGATATTCCATGAAGGGACCAGTGCACCAAGTTTAGCCCATGAAGGGACAGATATTCCATGAAGGGACCAGTGCATCAAAGATATCCCATGAAGGGACAGATATCCCATGAAAGGACCAGTGCACCAAAGATATCCCATGAAGGGACCAGTGCATCAAAGATATCCCATGAAGGGACAGATATCCCATGAAGGGACCAGTGCATCAAAGATATCCCATGAAGGGACAGATATCCCATGAAGGGACCGTGCATCAAAGATATCCCATGAAGGGACCAGTGCACAAAAGATATCCCATGAAGGGACAGATATCCCATGAAGGGACCAGTGCATCAAAGATATCCCATGAAGGGACAGATATCCCATGAAAGGACCAGTGCACCAAAGATATCCCATGAAGGGACCAGTGCATCAAAGATATCCCATGAAGGGACCAGTGCACCAAAGATATCCCATGAAGGGACCAGTGCACCAAAGATATCCCATGAAGGGACCAGTGCACCAAAGATATCCCATGAAGGGACCAGTGCATCAAAGATATCCCATGAAGGGACCATTGCATCAAAGATATCCCATGAAGGGACAGATATCCCATGAAGGGACCAGTGCATCAAAGATATCCCATTAAGGGACAGATATCCCATGAAGGGACCAGTGCATCAAAGATATCCCATGAAGGGACAGATATCCCATGAAGGGACCAGTGCATCAAAGATATCCCATGAAGGGACCAGTGCACAAAAGATATCCCATGAAGGGACAGATATCCCATGAAGGGACCAGTGCATGAAAGATATCCCATTAAGGGACAGATATCCCATGAAAGGACCAGTGCACCAAAGATATCCCATGAAGGGACCAGTGCATCAAAGATATCCCATGAAGGGACCAGTGCATCACAGATATCCCATGAAGGGACCAGTGCATCACAGATATCCCATGAAGGGACCAGTGCATCAAAGATATCCCATGAAGGGACCAGTGCACCAAAGATATCCCATTGAAGGGACTGATATCCCATGAAGGGACCAGTGCACCAAGGTTAGCCCATGAAGGGACAGATATTCCATGAAGGGACCAGTGCATCAAAGATATCCCATGAAGGGACAGATATCCCATGAAAGGACCAGTGCACCAAAGATATCCCATGAAGGGACCAGTGCATCAAAGATATCCCATGAAGGGACAGATATCCCATGAAGGGACCAGTGCATCAAAGATATCCCATGAAGGGACAGATATCCCATGAAGGGACCAGTGCATCAAAGATATCCCATGAAGGGACCAGTGCACAAAAGATATCCCATGAAGGGACCAGTGCATCAAAGATATCCCATGAAGGGACCATTGCATCAAAGATATCCCATGAAGGGACCAGTGCATCAAAGACATCCCATGAAGGGACCAGTGCATCAAAGATATCCCATGAAGGGACCAGTGCATCAAAGATATCCCATGAAGGGACCAGTGCACAAAAGATATCCCATGAAGGGACAGATATCCCATGAAGGGACCAGTGCACGAAAGATATCCCATGAAGGGACAGATATCCCATGAAGGGACCAGTGCACAAAAGATATCCCATAAAGGGACAGATATCCCATGAAGGGACCAGTGCACCAAAGATATCCCATGAAGGGACAGATATCCCATGAAGGGACCAGTGCACCAAAGATATCCCATGAAGGGACCAGCGCATCAAAGATATCCCATGAAGGGACCAGTGCATCAAAGATATCCCATGAAGGGACCAGTGCACCAAAGATATCCCATGAAGGGACCAGTGCACCAAAGATATCCCATGAAGGGACCAGTGCACCAAAGATATCCCATGAAGGGACAGATATCCCAATAAGGGACCAGTGCACCAAAGATATCCCATGAACGGACCATGCACCAAAGATATCCCATGAAGGGACAGATATCCCATGAAGGGACCAGTGCATCAAAGATATCCCATGAAGGGACCAGTGCATCAAAGATATCCCATGAAGGGACAGATATCCCATGAAGGGACCAGTGCATCAAAAATATCCCATGAAGGGACCAGTTCACCAAAGATATCCCATGAAGGGACCAGTGCATAAATGATATCCCATGAAGTGACCAGTGCATCAAAGATATCCCATGAAGGGACCAGTGCATCAAAGATATCCCATGAAGGGACCAGTGCACAAAAGATATCCCAAGAAGGGACCAGTGCACAAAAGATATCCCATGAAGGGACAGATATCCCATGAAGGGACCAGTGCACCAAAGATATCCCATAAAGGGACCGATATCCCATGAAGGGACCAGTGCACCAAAGATATCCCATGAAGGGACCAGTGCACCAACGATATCCCATGAAGGGACCATTGCATCAAAGATATCCCATGAAGGGACCAGTGCAAAGATATCCCATGAAGGGACCAGTGCATCAAAGATATCCCATGAAGGGACCAGTGCATCAAAGATATCCCATGAAGGGACCATTGCATCAAAGATATCCCATGAAGGGACAGATATCCCATGAAGGGACCAGTGCATCAAAGATATCCCATGAAGGGACAGATATCCCATGAAGGGACCAGTGCATCAAAAATATACCATGAAGGGACAGATATCCCATGAAGGGACCAGTGCATCAAAGATATCCCATGAAGGGACCAGTGCACAAAAGATATCCCATGAAGGGACAGATATCCCATGAAGGGACCAGTGCATCAAAGATATCCCATTAAGGGACAGATATCCCATGAAAGGACCAGTGCACCAAAGATATCCCATGAAGGGACCAGTGCATCAAAGATATCCCATGAAGGGACCAGTGCATCAAAGATATCCCATGAAGGGACCAGTGCATCAAAGATATCCCATGAAGGGACCAGTGCATCAAAGATATGCCATGAAGGGACCAGTGCACCAAAGATATCCCATTGAAGGGACTGATATCCCATGAAGGGACCAGTGCACCAAGGTTAGCCCATGAAGGGACAGATATTCCATGAAGGGACCAGTGCATCAAAGATATCCCATGAAGGGACAGATATCCCATGAAAGGACCAGTGCACCAAAGATATCCCATGAAGGGACCAGTGCATCAAAGATATCCCATGAAGGGACTGATATCCCATGAAGGGACCAGTGCACCAAGGTTAGCCCATGAAGGGACAGATATTCCATGAAGGGACCAGTGCATCAAAGATATCCCATGAAGGGACAGATATCCCATGAAAGGACCAGTGCACCAAAGATATCCCATGAAGGGACCAGTGCATCAAAGATATCCCATGAAGGGACAGATATCCCATGAAGGGACCAGTGCATCAAAGATATCCCATGAAGGGACCAGTGCACAAAAGATATCCCATGAAGGGACCAGTGCATCAAAGATATCCCATGAAGGGACCATTGCATCAAAGATATCCCATGAAGGGACCAGTGCATCAAAGACATCCCATGAAGGGACCAGTGCATCAAAGATATCCCATGAAGGGACCAGTGCACCAAAGATATCCCATGAAGGGACGGATATCCCATGAAGGGACCAGTGCACAAAAGATATCCCATGAAGGGACCAGTGCACAAAAGATATCCCATAAAGGGACAGATATCCCATGAAGGGACCAGTGCATCAAAGATCTCCCATGAAGGGACAGATATCCCATGAAGGGACCAGTGCATCAAAGATATCCCATGAAGGGACCAGTGCATCAATGACATCCCATGAAGGGACCAGTGCATCAAAGACATCCCATCAAGGGACCAGTGCACCAAAGATATCTATGAAGGGACCAGTGCACCAAAGATATCCCATGAAGGGACCAGTGCACCAAAGATTTCCCATGAAGGGACCAGTGCACCAAAGATATCCCATGAAGGGACCAGTGCACCAAAGATATCCCATGAAGGGACCAGTGCACCAAAGATATCCCATGAAGGGACAGATATCCCAATAAGGGACCAGTGCACCAAAGATATCCCATGAACGGACCATGCACCAAAGATATCCCATGAAGGGACAGATATCCCATGAAGGGACCAGTGCATCAAAGATATCCCATGAAGGGACCAGTGCATCAAAGATATCCCATGAAGGGACCAGTGCATCAAAGATATCCCATGAAGGGACCAGTGCATCAAAGATATCCCATGAAGGGACAGATCCCATGAAGGGACCAGTGCATCAAAGATATCCCATGAAGGGACTGATATCCCATGAAGGGACCAGTTCACCAAAGATATCCCATGAAGGGACCAGTGCATCAATGATATCCCATGAAGGGACCAGTGCATCAAAGATATCCCATGAAGGGACCAGTGCATCAAAGATATCCCATGAAGGGACCAGTGCATCAAAGATATCCCATGAAGGGACCAGTGCATCAAAGATATCCCATGAAGGGACAGATATCCCATGAAGGGACCAGTGCACAAAAGATATCCCATGAAGGGACCAGTGCACAAAAGATATCCCATGAAGGGACAGATATCCCATGAAGGGACCAGTGCACCAAAGATAACCCATAAAGGGACAGATATCCCATGAAGGGACCAGTGCACCAAAGATAACCCATAAAGGGACCGATATCCCATGAAGGGACCAGTGCACCAAAGATATCCCATGAAGGGACAGATATCCCATGAAGGGACCAGTGCATCAAAAATATCCCATGAAGGGACAGATATCCCATGAAGGGACCAGTTCACCAAAGATATCCCATGAAGGGACCAGTGCACCAAAGATATCCCATGAAGGGACCAGTGCATCAAAGATATCCCATGAAGGGACCAGTGCATCAAAGATATCCCATGAAGGGACAGATATCCCATGAAGGGACCAGTGCACAAAAGATATCCCATGAAGGGACCAGTGCACAAACGATATCCCATGAAGGGACAGATATTCAATGAAGGGACCAGTGCACCAAAGATAACCCATAAAGGGACCGATATCCCATGAAGGGACCAGTGCACCAAAGATATCCCATGAAGGGACAGATATCCCATGAAGGGACCAGTGCACCAAAGATATCCCATGAAGGGACAGATATCCCATGAAGGGACCAGTGCACCAAAGATATCCCATGAAGGGACAGATATCCCATGAAGGGACCAGTGCACCAAAGATATCCCATAAAGGGACAGATATCCCATGAAGGGACCAGTGCACCAAAGATATCCCATAAAGGGATAGATAACCCATGAAGGGACCAGTGCACACAAGATATCCAATGAAGGGACTAGTGCATCAAAGATATCCCATGAAGGGACCATTGCATCAAAGATATCCCATGAAGGGACCAGTGCATCAAAGACATCCCATGAAGGGACCAGTGCACCAAAGATATCCCATGAAGGGACCAGTGCACCAAAGATATCCCATGAAGGGACAGATATCCCATGAAGGGACCAGTGCACCAAAGATATTCCATAAAGGGACAGATATCCCATGAAGGGACCAGTGCACCAAAGATATCCCCTAAAAGGGACCGATATCCCATGAAGGGACCAGTGCATTATAGATATCCCATGAAGGGACAGATATCCCATGAAGGGACCAGCGCACCAAAGATATCCCATGAAGGGACCAGTGCATCAAAGATATCCCATGAAGGGACCAGTGCACCAAAGATATCCCATGAAGGGACCAGTGCACCAAAGATATCCCATGAAGGGACTGATATCCCATGAAGGGACCAGTGCATCAAAGATATCCCATGAAGGGACAGATATCCCATGAAGGGACCAGTGCATCAAAGATATCCCATGAAGGGACAGATATCCCATGAAGGGACCAGTGCATCAAAGATATCCCATGAAGGGACCAGTGCCCCAAGGTTAGCCCATGAAGGGACAGATATTCCATGAAGGGACCAGTGCATCAAAGATATCCCATGAAGGGACAGATATCCCATGAAAGGACCAGTGCACCAAAGATATCCCATGAAGGGACCAGTGCATCAAAGATATCCCATGAAGGGACAGATATCCCATGAAGGGACCAGTGCATCAAAGATATCCCATGAAGGGACAGATATCCCATGAAGGGACCAGTGCACCAAAGATATCCCATGAAGGGACCAGTGCATCAAAGATATCCCATGAAGGGACCAGTGCATCAAAGACATCCCATGAAGGGACCAGTGCATCAAAGACATCCCATGAAAGGACCAGTGCACCAAAGATATCCCATGAAGGGACCAGTGCACCAAAGATATCCCATGAAGGGACCAGTGCACCAAAGATATCCAGTGCACCAAAGATATCCCATGAAGGGACCAGTGCACCAATGATATCCCATGAAGGGACAGATATCCCATGAAGGGACCAGTGCACAAAAGATATCCCATGAAGGGACCAGTGCACAAAATATATCCCATGAAGGGACAGATATCCCATGAAGGGACCAGTGCACGAAAGATATCCCATGAAGGGACAGATATCCCATGAAGGGACCAGTGCACAAAAGATATCCCATAAAGGGACAGATATCCCATGAAGGGACCAGTGCACCAAAGATATCCCATGAAGGGACAGATATCCCATGAAGGGACCAGTGCACCAAAGATATCCCATGAAGGGACCAGTGCATCAAAGATATCCCATGAAGGGACCAGTGCATCAAAGATATCCCATGAAGGGACCAGTGCATCAAAGATATCCCATGAAGGGACAGATATCCCATGAAGGGACCAGTGCACAAAAGATATCCCATGAAGGGACCAGTGCACAAAAGATATCCCATGAAGGGACAGATATTCAATGAAGGGACCAGTGCACCAAAGATAACCCATAAAGGGACCGATATCCCATGAAGGGACCAGTGCACCAAAGATATCCCATGAAGGGACAGATATCCCATGAAGGGACCAGTGCACCAAAGATATCCCATGAAGGGACCAGTGCACCAAAGATATCCCATGAAGGGACCAGTGCACCAAAGATATCCCATGAAGGGACCAGTGCATCAAAGATATCCCATGAAGGGACCAGTGCATCAAAGATATCCCATGAAGGGACAGATATCCCATGAAGGGACCAGTGCATCAAAGATAACCCATGAAGGGACAGATATCCCATGAAGGGACCAGTGCATCAAAGATATCCCATGAAGGGACCAGTGCACAAAAGATATCCCATGAAGGGACCAGTGCATCAAAGATATCCCATGAAGGGACCATTGCATCAAAGATATCCCATGAAGGGACCAGTGCATCAAAGACATCCCATGAAGGGACCAGTGCATCAAAGATATCCCATGAAGGGACCAGTGCATCAAAGATATCCCATGAAGGGACCAGTGCACAAAAGATATCCCATGAAGGGACAGATATCCCATGAAGGGACCAGTGCACGAAAGATATCCCATGAAGGGACAGATATCCCATGAAGGGACCAGTGCACAAAAGATATCCCATAAAGGGACAGATATCCCATGAAGGGACCAGTGCACCAAAGATATCCCATGAAGGGACAGATATCCCATGAAGGGACCAGTGCACCAAAGATATCCCATGAAGGGACCAGCGCATCAAAGATATCCCATGAAGGGACCAGTGCATCAAAGATATCCCATGAAGGGACCAGTGCACCAAAGATATCCCATGAAGGGACCAGTGCACCAAAGATATCCCATGAAGGGACCAGTGCACCAAAGATATCCCATGAAGGGACAGATATCCCAATAAGGGACCAGTGCACCAAAGATATCCCATGAACGGACCATGCACCAAAGATATCCCATGAAGGGACAGATATCCCATGAAGGGACCAGTGCATCAAAGATATCCCATGAAGGGACCAGTGCATCAAAGATATCCCATGAAGGGACAGATATCCCATGAAGGGACCAGTGCATCAAAAATATCCCATGAAGGGACATATCCCATGAAGGGACCAGTTCACCAAAGATATCCCATGAAGGGACCAGTGCATAAATGATATCCCATGAAGTGACCAGTGCATCAAAGATATCCCATGAAGGGACCAGTGCATCAAAGATATCCCATGAAGGGACCAGTGCACAAAAGATATCCCAAGAAGGGACCAGTGCACAAAAGATATCCCATGAAGGGACAGATATCCCATGAAGGGACCAGTGCACCAAAGATATCCCATAAAGGGACCGATATCCCATGAAGGGACCAGTGCACCAAAGATATCCCATGAAGGGACCAGTGCACCAACGATATCCCATGAAGGGACCATTGCATCAAAGATATCCCATGAAGGGACCAGTGCAAAGATATCCCATGAAGGGACCAGTGCATCAAAGATATCCCATGAAGGGACCAGTGCATCAAAGATATCCCATGAAGGGACCATTGCATCAAAGATATCCCATGAAGGGACAGATATCCCATGAAGGGACCAGTGCATCAAAGATATCCCATGAAGGGACAGATATCCCATGAAGGGACCAGTGCATCAAAAATATACCATGAAGGGACAGATATCCCATGAAGGGACCAGTGCATCAAAGATATCCCATGAAGGGACCAGTGCACAAAAGATATCCCATGAAGGGACAGATATCCCATGAAGGGACCAGTGCATCAAAGATATCCCATTAAGGGACAGATATCCCATGAAAGGACCAGTGCACCAAAGATATCCCATGAAGGGACCAGTGCATCAAAGATATCCCATGAAGGGACCAGTGCATCAAAGATATCCCATGAAGGGACCAGTGCATCAAAGATATCCCATGAAGGGACCAGTGCATCAAAGATATGCCATGAAGGGACCAGTGCACCAAAGATATCCCATTGAAGGGACTGATATCCCATGAAGGGACCAGTGCACCAAGGTTAGCCCATGAAGGGACAGATATTCCATGAAGGGACCAGTGCATCAAAGATATCCCATGAAGGGACAGATATCCCATGAAAGGACCAGTGCACCAAAGATATCCCATGAAGGGACCAGTGCATCAAAGATATCCCATGAAGGGACTGATATCCCATGAAGGGACCAGTGCACCAAGGTTAGCCCATGAAGGGACAGATATTCCATGAAGGGACCAGTGCATCAAAGATATCCCATGAAGGGACAGATATCCCATGAAAGGACCAGTGCACCAAAGATATCCCATGAAGGGACCAGTGCATCAAAGATATCCCATGAAGGGACAGATATCCCATGAAGGGACCAGTGCATCAAAGATATCCCATGAAGGGACCAGTGCACAAAAGATATCCCATGAAGGGACCAGTGCATCAAAGATATCCCATGAAGGGACCATTGCATCAAAGATATCCCATGAAGGGACCAGTGCATCAAAGACATCCCATGAAGGGACCAGTGCATCAAAGATATCCCATGAAGGGACCAGTGCACCAAAGATATCCCATGAAGGGACGGATATCCCATGAAGGGACCAGTGCACAAAAGATATCCCATGAAGGGACCAGTGCACAAAAGATATCCCATAAAGGGACAGATATCCCATGAAGGGACCAGTGCATCAAAGATCTCCCATGAAGGGACAGATATCCCATGAAGGGACCAGTGCATCAAAGATATCCCATGAAGGGACCAGTGCATCAATGACATCCCATGAAGGGACCAGTGCATCAAAGACATCCCATCAAGGGACCAGTGCACCAAAGATATCTATGAAGGGACCAGTGCACCAAAGATATCCCATGAAGGGACCAGTGCACCAAAGATTTCCCATGAAGGGACCAGTGCACCAAAGATATCCCATGAAGGGACCAGTGCACCAAAGATATCCCATGAAGGGACCAGTGCACCAAAGATATCCCATGAAGGGACAGATATCCCAATAAGGGACCAGTGCACCAAAGATATCCCATGAACGGACCATGCACCAAAGATATCCCATGAAGGGACAGATATCCCATTAAGGGACCAGTGCATCAAAGATATCCCATGAAGGGACCAGTGCATCAAAGATATCCCATGAAGGGACCAGTGCATCAAAGATATCCCATGAAGGGACCAGTGCATCAAAGATATCCCATGAAGGGACAGATCCCATGAAGGGACCAGTGCATCAAAGATATCCCATGAAGGGACTGATATCCCATGAAGGGACCAGTTCACCAAAGATATCCCATGAAGGGACCAGTGCATCAATGATATCCCATGAAGGGACCAGTGCATCAAAGATATCCCATGAAGGGACCAGTGCATCAAAGATATCCCATGAAGGGACCAGTGCATCAAAGATATCCCATGAAGGGACCAGTGCATCAAAGATATCCCATGAAGGGACAGATATCCCATGAAGGGACCAGTGCACAAAAGATATCCCATGAAGGGACCAGTGCACAAAAGATATCCCATGAAGGGACAGATATCCCATGAAGGGACCAGTGCACCAAAGATAACCCATAAAGGGACAGATATCCCATGAAGGGACCAGTGCACCAAAGATAACCCATAAAGGGACCGATATCCCATGAAGGGACCAGTGCACCAAAGATATCCCATGAAGGGACAGATATCCCATGAAGGGACCAGTGCATCAAAAATATCCCATGAAGGGACAGATATCCCATGAAGGGACCAGTTCACCAAAGATATCCCATGAAGGGACCAGTGCACCAAAGATATCCCATGAAGGGACCAGTGCATCAAAGATATCCCATGAAGGGACCAGTGCACCAAAGATATCCCATGAAGGGACAGATATCCCATGAAGGGACCAGTGCACCAAAGATATCCCATGAAGGGACAGATATCCCATGAAGGGACCAGTGCACAAAAGATATCCCATGAAGGGACAGATATCCCATGAAGGGACCAGTGCACCAAAGATATCCCATAAAGGGACAGATATCCCATGAAGGGACCAGTGCACAAAAGATATCCCATGAAGGGACTAGTGCATCAAAGATATCCCATGAAGGGACCATTGCATCAAAGATATCCCATGAAGGGACCAGTGCATCAAAGATATCCCATGAAGGGACAGATATCCCATGAAGGGACCAGTGCACAAAAGATATCCCATGAAGGGACCAGTGCACAAAAGATATCCCATGAAGGGACAGATATTCCATGAAGGGACCAGTACACCAAAGATAACCCATAAAGGGACCGATATCCCATGAAGGGACCAGTGCACCAAAGATATCCCATGAAGGGACAGATATCCCATGAAGGGACCAGTGCACCAAAGATATCCCATGAAGGGACCAGTGCACCAAAGATATCCCATGAAGGGACCATTGCATCAAAGATATCCCATGAAGGGACCAGTGCATCAAAGATATCCCATGAAGGGACCAGTGCATCAAAGATATCCCATGAAGGGACCAGTGCATCAAAGATATCCCATGAAGGGACAGATATCCCATCAAGGGACCAGTGCACAAAAGATATCCCATGAAGGGACAGATATCCCATGAAGGGACCAGTGCACCAAAGATATCCCATGAAGGGACAGACATCCCATGAAGGGACCAGTGCACAAAAGATATCCCATGAAGGGACAGATATCCCATGAAGGGACCAGTGCACCAAAGATATCCCATAAAGGGACAGATATCCCATGAAGGGACCAGTGCACAAAAGATATCCCATGAAGGGACTAGTGCATCAAAGATATCCCATGAAGGGACCATTGCATCAAAGATATCCAATGAAGGGACCAGGCATCAAAGACATCCCATGAAGGGACCAGTGCACCAAAGATATCCCATGAAGGGACCAGTGCACCAAAGATATCCCACGAAGGGACAGATATCCCATGAAGGGACCAGTGCACCAAAGATATCCCATAAAGGGACAGATATCCCATGAAGGGACCAGTGCACCAAAGATATCCCCTAAAAGGGACCGATATCCCATGAAGGGACCAGTGCATTATAGATATCCCATGAAGGGACAGATATGCCATGAAGGGACCAGCGCACCAAAGATATCCCATGAAGGGACCAGTGCATCAAAGATATCCCATGAAGGGACCAGTGCATCAAAGATATCCCATGAAGGGACCAGTGCATCAAAGATATCCCATGAAGGGACCAGTGCATCAAAGACATCCCATGAAGGGACCAGTGCATCAAAGATATCCCATGAAGGGACCAGTGCACCAAAGATATCCCATGAAGGGACCAGTGCACCAAAGATATCCCATGAAGGGACTGATATCCCATGAAGGGACCAGTGCATCAAAGATATCCCATGAAGGGACAGATATCCCATGAAGGGACCAGTGCATCAAAGATATTCCATGAAGGGACCAGTGCACCAAGTTTAGCCCATGAAGGGACAGATATTCCATGAAGGGACCAGTGCATCAAAGATATCCCATGAAGGGACAGATATCCCATGAAAGGACCAGTGCACCAAAGATATCCCATGAAGGGACCAGTGCATCAAAGATATCCCATGAAGGGACAGATATCCCATGAAGGGACCAGTGCATCAAAGATATCCCATGAAGGGACAGATATCCCATGAAGGGACCGTGCATCAAAGATATCCCATGAAGGGACCAGTGCACAAAAGATATCCCATGAAGGGACAGATATCCCATGAAGGGACCAGTGCATCAAAGATATCCCATGAAGGGACAGATATCCCATGAAAGGACCAGTGCACCAAAGATATCCCATGAAGGGACCAGTGCATCAAAGATATCCCATGAAGGGACCAGTGCACCAAAGATATCCCATGAAGGGACCAGTGCACCAAAGATATCCCATGAAGGGACCAGTGCACCAAAGATATCCCATGAAGGGACCAGTGCATCAAAGATATCCCATGAAGGGACCATTGCATCAAAGATATCCCATGAAGGGACAGATATCCCATGAAGGGACCAGTGCATCAAAGATATCCCATTAAGGGACAGATATCCCATGAAGGGACCAGTGCATCAAAGATATCCCATGAAGGGACAGATATCCCATGAAGGGACCAGTGCATCAAAGATATCCCATGAAGGGACCAGTGCACAAAAGATATCCCATGAAGGGACAGATATCCCATGAAGGGACCAGTGCATGAAAGATATCCCATTAAGGGACAGATATCCCATGAAAGGACCAGTGCACCAAAGATATCCCATGAAGGGACCAGTGCATCAAAGATATCCCATGAAGGGACCAGTGCATCACAGATATCCCATGAAGGGACCAGTGCATCACAGATATCCCATGAAGGGACCAGTGCATCAAAGATATCCCATGAAGGGACCAGTGCACCAAAGATATCCCATTGAAGGGACTGATATCCCATGAAGGGACCAGTGCACCAAGGTTAGCCCATGAAGGGACAGATATTCCATGAAGGGACCAGTGCATCAAAGATATCCCATGAAGGGACAGATATCCCATGAAAGGACCAGTGCACCAAAGATATCCCATGAAGGGACCAGTGCATCAAAGATATCCCATGAAGGGACAGATATCCCATGAAGGGACCAGTGCATCAAAGATATCCCATGAAGGGACAGATATCCCATGAAGGGACCAGTGCATCAAAGATATCCCATGAAGGGACCAGTGCACAAAAGATATCCCATGAAGGGACCAGTGCATCAAAGATATCCCATGAAGGGACCATTGCATCAAAGATATCCCATGAAGGGACCAGTGCATCAAAGACATCCCATGAAGGGACCAGTGCATCAAAGATATCCCATGAAGGGACCAGTGCATCAAAGATATCCCATGAAGGGACCAGTGCACAAAAGATATCCCATGAAGGGACAGATATCCCATGAAGGGACCAGTGCACGAAAGATATCCCATGAAGGGACAGATATCCCATGAAGGGACCAGTGCACAAAAGATATCCCATAAAGGGACAGATATCCCATGAAGGGACCAGTGCACCAAAGATATCCCATGAAGGGACAGATATCCCATGAAGGGACCAGTGCACCAAAGATATCCCATGAAGGGACCAGCGCATCAAAGATATCCCATGAAGGGACCAGTGCATCAAAGATATCCCATGAAGGGACCAGTGCACCAAAGATATCCCATGAAGGGACCAGTGCACCAAAGATATCCCATGAAGGGACCAGTGCACCAAAGATATCCCATGAAGGGACAGATATCCCAATAAGGGACCAGTGCACCAAAGATATCCCATGAACGGACCATGCACCAAAGATATCCCATGAAGGGACAGATATCCCATGAAGGGACCAGTGCATCAAAGATATCCCATGAAGGGACCAGTGCATCAAAGATATCCCATGAAGGGACAGATATCCCATGAAGGGACCAGTGCATCAAAAATATCCCATGAAGGGACCAGTTCACCAAAGATATCCCATGAAGGGACCAGTGCATAAATGATATCCCATGAAGTGACCAGTGCATCAAAGATATCCCATGAAGGGACCAGTGCATCAAAGATATCCCATGAAGGGACCAGTGCACAAAAGATATCCCAAGAAGGGACCAGTGCACAAAAGATATCCCATGAAGGGACAGATATCCCATGAAGGGACCAGTGCACCAAAGATATCCCATAAAGGGACCGATATCCCATGAAGGGACCAGTGCACCAAAGATATCCCATGAAGGGACCAGTGCACCAACGATATCCCATGAAGGGACCATTGCATCAAAGATATCCCATGAAGGGACCAGTGCAAAGATATCCCATGAAGGGACCAGTGCATCAAAGATATCCCATGAAGGGACCAGTGCATCAAAGATATCCCATGAAGGGACCATTGCATCAAAGATATCCCATGAAGGGACAGATATCCCATGAAGGGACCAGTGCATCAAAGATATCCCATGAAGGGACAGATATCCCATGAAGGGACCAGTGCATCAAAAATATACCATGAAGGGACAGATATCCCATGAAGGGACCAGTGCATCAAAGATATCCCATGAAGAGACCAGTGCACAAAAGATATCCCATGAAGGGACAGATATCCCATGAAGGGACCAGTGCATCAAAGATATCCCATTAAGGGACAGATATCCCATGAAAGGACCAGTGCACCAAAGATATCCCATGAAGGGACCAGTGCATCAAAGATATCCCATGAAGGGACCAGTGCATCAAAGATATCCCATGAAGGGACCAGTGCATCAAAGATATGCCATGAAGGGACCAGTGCACCAAAGATATCCCATTGAAGGGACTGATATCCCATGAAGGGACCAGTGCACCAAGGTTAGCCCATGAAGGGACAGATATTCCATGAAGGGACCAGTGCATCAAAGATATCCCATGAAGGGACAGATATCCCATGAAAGGACCAGTGCACCAAAGATATCCCATGAAGGGACCAGTGCATCAAAGATATCCCATGAAGGGACTGATATCCCATGAAGGGACCAGTGCACCAAGGTTAGCCCATGAAGGGACAGATATTCCATGAAGGGACCAGTGCATCAAAGATATCCCATGAAGGGACAGATATCCCATGAAAGGACCAGTGCACCAAAGATATCCCATGAAGGGACCAGTGCATCAAAGATATCCCATGAAGGGACAGATATCCCATGAAGGGACCAGTGCATCAAAGATATCCCATGAAGGGACCAGTGCACAAAAGATATCCCATGAAGGGACCAGTGCATCAAAGATATCCCATGAAGGGACCATTGCATCAAAGATATCCCATGAAGGGACCAGTGCATCAAAGACATCCCATGAAGGGACCAGTGCATCAAAGATATCCCATGAAGGGACCAGTGCACCAAAGATATCCCATGAAGGGACGGATATCCCATGAAGGGACCAGTGCACAAAAGATATCCCATGAAGGGACCAGTGCACAAAAGATATCCCATAAAGGGACAGATATCCCATGAAGGGACCAGTGCATCAAAGATCTCCCATGAAGGGACAGATATCCCATGAAGGGACCAGTGCATCAAAGATATCCCATGAAGGGACCAGTGCATCAATGACATCCCATGAAGGGACCAGTGCATCAAAGACATCCCATCAAGGGACCAGTGCACCAAAGATATCTATGAAGGGACCAGTGCACCAAAGATATCCCATGAAGGGACCAGTGCACCAAAGATTTCCCATGAAGGGACCAGTGCACCAAAGATATCCCATGAAGGGACCAGTGCACCAAAGATATCCCATGAAGGGACCAGTGCACCAAAGATATCCCATGAAGGGACAGATATCCCAATAAGGGACCAGTGCACCAAAGATATCCCATGAACGGACCATGCACCAAAGATATCCCATGAAGGGACAGATATCCCATGAAGGGACCAGTGCATCAAAGATATCCCATGAAGGGACCAGTGCATCAAAGATATCCCATGAAGGGACCAGTGCATCAAAGATATCCCATGAAGGGACCAGTGCATCAAAGATATCCCATGAAGGGACAGATCCCATGAAGGGACCAGTGCATCAAAGATATCCCATGAAGGGACTGATATCCCATGAAGGGACCAGTTCACCAAAGATATCCCATGAAGGGACCAGTGCATCAATGATATCCCATGAAGGGACCAGTGCATCAAAGATATCCCATGAAGGGACCAGTGCATCAAAGATATCCCATGAAGGGACCAGTGCATCAAAGATATCCCATGAAGGGACCAGTGCATCAAAGATATCCCATGAAGGGACAGATATCCCATGAAGGGACCAGTGCACAAAAGATATCCCATGAAGGGACCAGTGCACAAAAGATATCCCATGAAGGGACAGATATCCCATGAAGGGACCAGTGCACCAAAGATAACCCATAAAGGGACAGATATCCCATGAAGGGACCAGTGCACCAAAGATAACCCATAAAGGGACCGATATCCCATGAAGGGACCAGTGCACCAAAGATATCCCATGAAGGGACAGATATCCCATGAAGGGACCAGTGCATCAAAAATATCCCATGAAGGGACAGATATCCCATGAAGGGACCAGTTCACCAAAGATATCCCATGAAGGGACCAGTGCACCAAAGATATCCCATGAAGGGACCAGTGCATCAAAGATATCCCATGAAGGGACCAGTGCATCAAAGATATCCCATGAAGGGACAGATATCCCATGAAGGGACCAGTGCACAAAAGATATCCCATGAAGGGACCAGTGCACAAACGATATCCCATGAAGGGACAGATATTCAATGAAGGGACCAGTGCACCAAAGATAACCCATAAAGGGACCGATATCCCATGAAGGGACCAGTGCACCAAAGATATCCCATGAAGGGACAGATATCCCATGAAGGGACCAGTGCACCAAAGATATCCCATGAAGGGACAGATATCCCATGAAGGGACCAGTGCACCAAAGATATCCCATGAAGGGACAGATATCCCATGAAGGGACCAGTGCACCAAAGATATCCCATAAAGGGACAGATATCCCATGAAGGGACCAGTGCACCAAAGATATCCCATAAAGGGATAGATAACCCATGAAGGGACCAGTGCACACAAGATATCCAATGAAGGGACTAGTGCATCAAAGATATCCCATGAAGGGACCATTGCATCAAAGATATCCCATGAAGGGACCAGTGCATCAAAGACATCCCATGAAGGGACCAGTGCACCAAAGATATCCCATGAAGGGACCAGTGCACCAAAGATATCCCATGAAGGGACAGATATCCCATGAAGGGACCAGTGCACCAAAGATATTCCATAAAGGGACAGATATCCCATGAAGGGACCAGTGCACCAAAGATATCCCCTAAAAGGGACCGATATCCCATGAAGGGACCAGTGCATTATAGATATCCCATGAAGGGACAGATATCCCATGAAGGGACCAGCGCACCAAAGATATCCCATGAAGGGACCAGT
The DNA here is from genome assembly GCF_964263255.1 of Lissotriton vulgaris. Taxonomy (NCBI): domain Eukaryota; kingdom Metazoa; phylum Chordata; class Amphibia; order Caudata; family Salamandridae; genus Lissotriton; species Lissotriton vulgaris. The sequence goes on along the minus strand of NW_028252696.1, from coordinate 243,837 downwards.
GCATCAAAGATATCCCATGAAGGGACCAGTGCACCAAAGATATCCCATGAAGGGACCAGTGCACCAAAGATATCCCATGAAGGGACTGATATCCCATGAAGGGACCAGTGCATCAAAGATATCCCATGAAGGGACAGATATCCCATGAAGGGACCAGTGCATCAAAGATATCCCATGAAGGGACAGATATCCCATGAAGGGACCAGTGCATCAAAGATATCCCATGAAGGGACCAGTGCCCCAAGGTTAGCCCATGAAGGGACAGATATTCCATGAAGGGACCAGTGCATCAAAGATATCCCATGAAGGGACAGATATCCCATGAAAGGACCAGTGCACCAAAGATATCCCATGAAGGGACCAGTGCATCAAAGATATCCCATGAAGGGACAGATATCCCATGAAGGGACCAGTGCATCAAAGATATCCCATGAAGGGACAGATATCCCATGAAGGGACCAGTGCACCAAAGATATCCCATGAAGGGACCAGTGCATCAAAGATATCCCATGAAGGGACCAGTGCATCAAAGACATCCCATGAAGGGACCAGTGCATCAAAGACATCCCATGAAGGGACCAGTGCACCAAAGATATCCCATGAAGGGACCAGTGCACCAAAGATATCCCATGAAGGGACCAGTGCACCAAAGATATCCAGTGCACCAAAGATATCCCATGAAGGGACCAGTGCACCAATGATATCCCATGAAGGGACAGATATCCCATGAAGGGACCAGTGCACAAAAGATATCCCATGAAGGGACCAGTGCACAAAATATATCCCATGAAGGGACAGATATCCCATGAAGGGACCAGTGCACGAAAGATATCCCATGAAGGGACAGATATCCCATGAAGGGACCAGTGCACAAAAGATATCCCATAAAGGGACAGATATCCCATGAAGGGACCAGTGCACCAAAGATATCCCATGAAGGGACAGATATCCCATGAAGGGACCAGTGCACCAAAGATATCCCATGAAGGGACCAGTGCATCAAAGATATCCCATGAAGGGACCAGTGCATCAAAGATATCCCATGAAGGGACCAGTGCATCAAAGATATCCCATGAAGGGACAGATATCCCATGAAGGGACCAGTGCACAAAAGATATCCCATGAAGGGACCAGTGCACAAAAGATATCCCATGAAGGGACAGATATTCAATGAAGGGACCAGTGCACCAAAGATAACCCATAAAGGGACCGATATCCCATGAAGGGACCAGTGCACCAAAGATATCCCATGAAGGGACAGATATCCCATGAAGGGACCAGTGCACCAAAGATATCCCATGAAGGGACCAGTGCACCAAAGATATCCCATGAAGGGACCAGTGCACCAAAGATATCCCATGAAGGGACCAGTGCATCAAAGATATCCCATGAAGGGACCAGTGCATCAAAGATATCCCATGAAGGGACAGATATCCCATGAAGGGACCAGTGCATCAAAGATAACCCATGAAGGGACAGATATCCCATGAAGGGACCAGTGCATCAAAGATATCCCATGAAGGGACCAGTGCACAAAAGATATCCCATGAAGGGACCAGTGCATCAAAGATATCCCATGAAGGGACCATTGCATCAAAGATATCCCATGAAGGGACCAGTGCATCAAAGACATCCCATGAAGGGACCAGTGCATCAAAGATATCCCATGAAGGGACCAGTGCATCAAAGATATCCCATGAAGGGACCAGTGCACAAAAGATATCCCATGAAGGGACAGATATCCCATGAAGGGACCAGTGCACGAAAGATATCCCATGAAGGGACAGATATCCCATGAAGGGACCAGTGCACAAAAGATATCCCATAAAGGGACAGATATCCCATGAAGGGACCAGTGCACCAAAGATATCCCATGAAGGGACAGATATCCCATGAAGGGACCAGTGCACCAAAGATATCCCATGAAGGGACCAGCGCATCAAAGATATCCCATGAAGGGACCAGTGCATCAAAGATATCCCATGAAGGGACCAGTGCACCAAAGATATCCCATGAAGGGACCAGTGCACCAAAGATATCCCATGAAGGGACCAGTGCACCAAAGATATCCCATGAAGGGACAGATATCCCAATAAGGGACCAGTGCACCAAAGATATCCCATGAACGGACCATGCACCAAAGATATCCCATGAAGGGACAGATATCCCATGAAGGGACCAGTGCATCAAAGATATCCCATGAAGAGACCAGTGCATCAAAGATATCCCATGAAGGGACAGATATCCCATGAAGGGACCAGTGCATCAAAAATATCCCATGAAGGGACATATCCCATGAAGGGACCAGTTCACCAAAGATATCCCATGAAGGGACCAGTGCATAAATGATATCCCATGAAGTGACCAGTGCATCAAAGATATCCCATGAAGGGACCAGTGCATCAAAGATATCCCATGAAGGGACCAGTGCACAAAAGATATCCCAAGAAGGGACCAGTGCACAAAAGATATCCCATGAAGGGACAGATATCCCATGAAGGGACCAGTGCACCAAAGATATCCCATAAAGGGACCGATATCCCATGAAGGGACCAGTGCACCAAAGATATCCCATGAAGGGACCAGTGCACCAACGATATCCCATGAAGGGACCATTGCATCAAAGATATCCCATGAAGGGACCAGTGCAAAGATATCCCATGAAGGGACCAGTGCATCAAAGATATCCCATGAAGGGACCAGTGCATCAAAGATATCCCATGAAGGGACCATTGCATCAAAGATATCCCATGAAGGGACAGATATCCCATGAAGGGACCAGTGCATCAAAGATATCCCATGAAGGGACAGATATCCCATGAAGGGACCAGTGCATCAAAAATATACCATGAAGGGACAGATATCCCATGAAGGGACCAGTGCATCAAAGATATCCCATGAAGGGACCAGTGCACAAAAGATATCCCATGAAGGGACAGATATCCCATGAAGGGACCAGTGCATCAAAGATATCCCATTAAGGGACAGATATCCCATGAAAGGACCAGTGCACCAAAGATATCCCATGAAGGGACCAGTGCATCAAAGATATCCCATGAAGGGACCAGTGCATCAAAGATATCCCATGAAGGGACCAGTGCATCAAAGATATCCCATGAAGGGACCAGTGCATCAAAGATATGCCATGAAGGGACCAGTGCACCAAAGATATCCCATTGAAGGGACTGATATCCCATGAAGGGACCAGTGCACCAAGGTTAGCCCATGAAGGGACAGATATTCCATGAAGGGACCAGTGCATCAAAGATATCCCATGAAGGGACAGATATCCCATGAAAGGACCAGTGCACCAAAGATATCCCATGAAGGGACCAGTGCATCAAAGATATCCCATGAAGGGACTGATATCCCATGAAGGGACCAGTGCACCAAGGTTAGCCCATGAAGGGACAGATATTCCATGAAGGGACCAGTGCATCAAAGATATCCCATGAAGGGACAGATATCCCATGAAAGGACCAGTGCACCAAAGATATCCCATGAAGGGACCAGTGCATCAAAGATATCCCATGAAGGGACAGATATCCCATGAAGGGACCAGTGCATCAAAGATATCCCATGAAGGGACCAGTGCACAAAAGATATCCCATGAAGGGACCAGTGCATCAAAGATATCCCATGAAGGGACCATTGCATCAAAGATATCCCATGAAGGGACCAGTGCATCAAAGACATCCCATGAAGGGACCAGTGCATCAAAGATATCCCATGAAGGGACCAGTGCACCAAAGATATCCCATGAAGGGACGGATATCCCATGAAGGGACCAGTGCACAAAAGATATCCCATGAAGGGACCAGTGCACAAAAGATATCCCATAAAGGGACAGATATCCCATGAAGGGACCAGTGCATCAAAGATCTCCCATGAAGGGACAGATATCCCATGAAGGGACCAGTGCATCAAAGATATCCCATGAAGGGACCAGTGCATCAATGACATCCCATGAAGGGACCAGTGCATCAAAGACATCCCATCAAGGGACCAGTGCACCAAAGATATCTATGAAGGGACCAGTGCACCAAAGATATCCCATGAAGGGACCAGTGCACCAAAGATTTCCCATGAAGGGACCAGTGCACCAAAGATATCCCATGAAGGGACCAGTGCACCAAAGATATCCCATGAAGGGACCAGTGCACCAAAGATATCCCATGAAGGGACAGATATCCCAATAAGGGACCAGTGCACCAAAGATATCCCATGAACGGACCATGCACCAAAGATATCCCATGAAGGGACAGATATCCCATTAAGGGACCAGTGCATCAAAGATATCCCATGAAGGGACCAGTGCATCAAAGATATCCCATGAAGGGACCAGTGCATCAAAGATATCCCATGAAGGGACCAGTGCATCAAAGATATCCCATGAAGGGACAGATCCCATGAAGGGACCAGTGCATCAAAGATATCCCATGAAGGGACTGATATCCCATGAAGGGACCAGTTCACCAAAGATATCCCATGAAGGGACCAGTGCATCAATGATATCCCATGAAGGGACCAGTGCATCAAAGATATCCCATGAAGGGACCAGTGCATCAAAGATATCCCATGAAGGGACCAGTGCATCAAAGATATCCCATGAAGGGACCAGTGCATCAAAGATATCCCATGAAGGGACAGATATCCCATGAAGGGACCAGTGCACAAAAGATATCCCATGAAGGGACCAGTGCACAAAAGATATCCCATGAAGGGACAGATATCCCATGAAGGGACCAGTGCACCAAAGATAACCCATAAAGGGACAGATATCCCATGAAGGGACCAGTGCACCAAAGATAACCCATAAAGGGACCGATATCCCATGAAGGGACCAGTGCACCAAAGATATCCCATGAAGGGACAGATATCCCATGAAGGGACCAGTGCATCAAAAATATCCCATGAAGGGACAGATATCCCATGAAGGGACCAGTTCACCAAAGATATCCCATGAAGGGACCAGTGCACCAAAGATATCCCATGAAGGGACCAGTGCATCAAAGATATCCCATGAAGGGACCAGTGCATCAAAGATATCCCATGAAGGGACAGATATCCCATGAAGGGACCAGTGCACAAAAGATATCCCATGAAGGGACCAGTGCACAAACGATATCCCATGAAGGGACAGATATTCAATGAAGGGACCAGTGCACCAAAGATAACCCATAAAGGGACCGATATCCCATGAAGGGACCAGTGCACCAAAGATATCCCATGAAGGGACAGATATCCCATGAAGGGACCAGTGCACCAAAGATATCCCATGAAGGGACAGATATCCCATGAAGGGACCAGTGCACCAAAGATATCCCATGAAGGGACAGATATCCCATGAAGGGACCAGTGCACCAAAGATATCCCATAAAGGGACAGATATCCCATGAAGGGACCAGTGCACCAAAGATATCCCATAAAGGGATAGATAACCCATGAAGGGACCAGTGCACACAAGATATCCAATGAAGGGACTAGTGCATCAAAGATATCCCATGAAGGGACCATTGCATCAAAGATATCCCATGAAGGGACCAGTGCATCAAAGACATCCCATGAAGGGACCAGTGCACCAAAGATATCCCATGAAGGGACCAGTGCACCAAAGATATCCCATGAAGGGACAGATATCCCATGAAGGGACCAGTGCACCAAAGATATTCCATAAAGGGACAGATATCCCATGAAGGGACCAGTGCACCAAAGATATCCCCTAAAAGGGACCGATATCCCATGAAGGGACCAGTGCATTATAGATATCCCATGAAGGGACAGATATCCCATGAAGGGACCAGCGCACCAAAGATATCCCATGAAGGGACCAGTGCATCAAAGATATCCCATGAAGGGACCAGTGCACCAAAGATATCCCATGAAGGGACCAGTGCACCAAAGATATCCCATGAAGGGACTGATATCCCATGAAGGGACCAGTGCATCAAAGATATCCCATGAAGGGACAGATATCCCATGAAGGGACCAGTGCATCAAAGATATCCCATGAAGGGACAGATATCCCATGAAGGGACCAGTGCATCAAAGATATCCCATGAAGGGACCAGTGCCCCAAGGTTAGCCCATGAAGGGACAGATATTCCATGAAGGGACCAGTGCATCAAAGATATCCCATGAAGGGACAGATATCCCATGAAAGGACCAGTGCACCAAAGATATCCCATGAAGGGACCAGTGCATCAAAGATATCCCATGAAGGGACAGATATCCCATGAAGGGACCAGTGCATCAAAGATATCCCATGAAGGGACAGATATCCCATGAAGGGACCAGTGCACCAAAGATATCCCATGAAGGGACCAGTGCATCAAAGATATCCCATGAAGGGACCAGTGCATCAAAGACATCCCATGAAGGGACCAGTGCATCAAAGACATCCCATGAAGGGACCAGTGCACCAAAGATATCCCATGAAGGGACCAGTGCACCAAAGATATCCCATGAAGGGACCAGTGCACCAAAGATATCCAGTGCACCAAAGATATCCCATGAAGGGACCAGTGCACCAATGATATCCCATGAAGGGACAGATATCCCATGAAGGGACCAGTGCACAAAAGATATCCCATGAAGGGACCAGTGCACAAAATATATCCCATGAAGGGACAGATATCCCATGAAGGGACCAGTGCACGAAAGATATCCCATGAAGGGACAGATATCCCATGAAGGGACCAGTGCACAAAAGATATCCCATAAAGGGACAGATATCCCATGAAGGGACCAGTGCACCAAAGATATCCCATGAAGGGACAGATATCCCATGAAGGGACCAGTGCACCAAAGATATCCCATGAAGGGACCAGTGCATCAAAGATATCCCATGAAGGGACCAGTGCATCAAAGATATCCCATGAAGGGACCAGTGCATCAAAGATATCCCATGAAGGGACAGATATCCCATGAAGGGACCAGTGCACAAAAGATATCCCATGAAGGGACCAGTGCACAAAAGATATCCCATGAAGGGACAGATATTCAATGAAGGGACCAGTGCACCAAAGATAACCCATAAAGGGACCGATATCCCATGAAGGGACCAGTGCACCAAAGATATCCCATGAAGGGACAGATATCCCATGAAGGGACCAGTGCACCAAAGATATCCCATGAAGGGACCAGTGCACCAAAGATATCCCATGAAGGGACCAGTGCACCAAAGATATCCCATGAAGGGACCAGTGCATCAAAGATATCCCATGAAGGGACCAGTGCATCAAAGATATCCCATGAAGGGACCAGTGCATCAAAGATATCCCATGAAGGGACCAGTGCATCAAAGATATCCCATGAAGGGACAGATATCCCATCAAGGGACCAGTGCACAAAAGATATCCCATGAAGGGACAGATATCCCATGAAGGGACCAGTGCACCAAAGATATCCCATAAAGGGCACGATATCCCATGAAGGGACCAGTGCACCAAAGATATCCCATGAAGGGACAGATATCCCATGAAGGGACCAGTGCACCGAAGATATCCCATGAAGGGACAGATATCCCATGAAGGGACCAGTGCACAAAAGATATCCCATGAAGGGACAGATATCCCATGAAGGGACCAGTGCACCAAAGATATCCCATAAAGGGACAGATATCCCATGAAGGGACCAGTGCACAAAAGATATCCCATGAAGGGACTAGTGCATCAAAGATATCCCATGAAGGGACCATTGCATCAAAGATATCCAATGAAGGGACCAGGCATCAAAGACATCCCATGAAGGGACCAGTGCACCAAAGATATCCCATGAAGGGACCAGTGCACCAAAGATATCCCAAGAAGGGACAGATATCCCATGAAGGGACCAGTGCACCAAAGATATCCCATAAAGGGACAGATATCCCATGAAGGGACCAGTGCACCAAAGATATCCCCTAAAAGGGACCGATATCCCATGAAGGGACCAGTGCATTATAGATATCCCATGAAGGGACAGATATCCCATGAAGGGACCAGCGCACCAAAGATATCCCATGAAGGGACCAGTGCATCAAAGATATCCCATGAAGGGACCAGTGCATCAAAGATATCCCATGAAGGGACCAGTGCATCAAAGATATCCCATGAAGGGACCAGTGCATCAAAGACATCCCATGAAGGGACCAGTGCATCAAAGATATCCCATGAAGGGACCAGTGCACCAAAGATATCCCATGAAGGGACCAGTGCACCAAAGATATCCCATGAAGGGACTGATACCCCATGAAGGGACCAGTGCATCAAAGATATCCCATGAAGGGACAGATATCCCATGAAGGGACCAGTGCATTAAAGATATTCCATGAAGGGACCAGTGCACCAAGTTTAGCCCATGAAGGGACAGATATTCCATGAAGGGACCAGTGCATCAAAGATATCCCATGAAGGGACAGATATCCCATGAAAGGACCAGTGCACCAAAGATATCCCATGAAGGGACCAGTGCATCAAAGATATCCCATGAAGGGACAGATATCCCATGAAGGGACCAGTGCATCAAAGATATCCCATGAAGGGATAGATATCCCATGAAGGGACCGTGCATCAAAGATATCCCATGAAGGGACAGATATCCCATGAAGGGACCAGTGCACCAAAGATATCCCATGAAGGGACCAGTGCATCAAAGATATCCCATGAAGGGACCAGTGCACCAAAGATATCCCATGAAGGGACCAGTGCACCAAAGATATCCCATGAAGGGACCAGTGCATCAAAGATATCCCATGAAGGGACCATTGCATCAAAGATATCCCATGAAGGGACAGATATCCCATGAAGGGACCAGTGCATCAAAGATATCCCATTAAGGGACAGATATCCCATGAAGGGACCAGTGCATCAAAGATATCCCATGAAGGGACAGATATCCCATGAAGGGACCAGTGCATCAAAGATATCCCATGAAGGGACCAGTGCACAAAAGATATCCAATGAAGGGGCAGATATCCCATGAAGGGACCAGTGCATCAAAGATATCCCATTAAGGGACAGATATCCCATGAAAGGACCAGTGCACCAAAGATATCCCATGAAGGGACCAGTGCATCAAAGATATCCCATGAAGGGACCAGTGCATCAAAGATATCCCATGAAGGGACCAGTGCATCAAAGATATCCCATGAAGGGACCAGTGCACCAAAGATATCCCATTGAAGGGACTGATATCCCATGAAGGGACCAGTGCACCAAGGTTAGCCCATGAAGGGACAGATATTCCATGAAGGGACCAGTGCATCAAAGATATCCCATGAAGGGACAGATATCCCATGAAAGGACCAGTGTACCAAAGATATCCCATGAAGGGACCAGTGCATCAAAGATATCCCATGAAGGGACAGATATCCCATGAAGGGACCAGTGCATCAAAGATATCCCATGAAGGGACAGATATCCCATGAAGGGACCAGTGCATCAAAGATATCCCATGAAGGGACCAGTGCACAAAAGATATCCCATGAAGGGACCAGTGCATCAAAGATATCCCATGAAGGGACCATTGCATCAAAGATATCCCATGAAGGGACCAGTGCATCAAAGACATCCCATGAAGGGACCAGTGCATCAAAGATATCCCATGAAGGGACCAGTGCACCAAAGATATCCCATGAAGGGACAGATATCCCATGAAGGGACCAGTGCACAAAAGATATCCCATAAAGGGACAGATATCCCATGAAGGGACCAGTGCACCAAAGATATCCCATGAAGGGACAGATATCCCATGAAGGGACCAGTGCACCAAAGATATCCCATGAAGGGACCAGCGCATCAAAGATATCCCATGAAGGGACCAGTGCATCAAAGATATCCCATGAAGGGACCAGTGCACCAAAGATATCCCATGAAGGGACCAGTGCACCAAAGATATCCCATGAAGGGACCAGTGCACCAAAGATATCCCATGAAGGGACCAGTGCACCAAAGATATCCCATGAAGGGACAGATATCCCAATAAGGGACCAGTGCACCAAAGATATCCCATGAACGGACCATGCACCAAAGATATCCCATGAAGGGACAGATATCCCATGAAGGGACCAGTGCATCAAAGATATCCCATGAAGGGACCAGTGCATCAAAGATATCCCATGAAGGGACCAGTGCATCAAAGATATCCCATGAAGGGACCAGTGCATCAAAGATATCCCATGAAGGGACAGATCCCATGAAGGGACCAGTGCATCAAAGATATCCCATGAAGGGACAGATATCCATGAAGGGACCAGTTCACCAAAGATATCCCATGAAGGGACCAGTGCATCAATGATATCCCATGAAGGGACAGATATCCCATGAAGGGACCAGTGCACGAAAGATATCCCATGAAGGGACAGATATCCCATGAAGGGACCAGTGCACAAAAGATATCCCATAAAGGGACAGATATCCCATGAAGGGACCAGTGCACCAAAGATATCCCATGAAGGGACAGATATCCCATGAAGGGACCAGTGCACCAAAGATATCCCATGAAGGGACCAGCGCATCAAAGATATCCCATGAAGGGACCAGTGCATCAAAGATATCCCATGAAGGGACCAGTGCACCAAAGATATCCCATGAAGGGACCAGTGCACCAAAGATATCCCATGAAGGGACCAGTGCACCAAAGATATCCCATGAAGGGACCAGTGCACCAAAGATATCCCATGAAGGGACAGATATCCCAATAAGGGACCAGTGCACCAAAGATATCCCACGAACGGACCATGCACCAAAGATATCCCATGAAGGGACAGATATCCCATGAAGGGACCAGTGCATCAAAGATATCCCATGAAGGGACCAGTGCATCAAAGATATCCCATGAAGGGACCAGTGCATCAAAGATATCCCATGAAGGGACCAGTGCATCAAAGATATCCCATGAAGGGACAGATCCCATGAAGGGACCAGTGCATCAAAGATATCCCATGAAGGGACAGATATCCATTGAAGGGACCAGTTCACCAAAGATATCCCATGAAGGGACCAGTGCATCAATGATATCCCATGAAGGGACCAGTGCATCAAAGATATCCCATGAAGGGACCAGTGCATCAAAGATATTCCATGAAGGGACCAGTGCATCAAAGATCTCCCATGAAGGGACCAGTGCATCAAAGATATCCCATGAAGGGACAGATATCCCATGAAGGGACCAGTGCACAAAAGATATCCCATGAAGGGACCAGTGCACCAAAGATATCCCATGAAGGGACCAGTGCATCAAAGATATCCCATGAAGGGACCAGTGCACAAAAGATATCCCATGAAGGGACAGATATCCCATGAAGGGACCAGTGCACCAAAGATATCCCATAAAGGGACCGATATACCATGAAGGGACCAGTGCACCAAAGATATCCCATGAAGGGACCAGTGCACCAACGATATCCCATGAAGGGACCATTGCATCAAAGATATCCCATGAAGGGACCAGTGCATCAAAGATATCCCATGAAGGGACCAGTACATCAAAGACATCCCATGAAGGGACCAGTGCATCAAAGATATCCCATGAAGGGACAGATATCCCATGAAGGGACAAGTGCACCAAAGATATCTCATAAAGGGACCGATATCCCATGAAGGGACCAGTGCACCAAAGATATCCCATGAAGGGACAGATATCCCATGAAGGGACCAGCGCACCAAAGATATCCCATGAAGGGACAGATATCCCATGAAAGGACCAGTGCACCAAAGATATCCCATGAAGGGACCAGTGCACAAAAGATATCCCATAAAGGGACAGATATCCCATGAAGGGACCAGTGCACCAAAGATATCCCATGAAGGGACAGATATCCCATGAAGGGACCAGTGCACCAAAGATATCCCATGAAGGGACCAGTGCATCAAAGATATCCCATGAAGGGACCAGTGCATCAAAGATATCCCATGAAGGGACCAGTGCATCAAAGATATCCCATGAAGGGACAGATATCCCATGAAGGGACCAGTGCACAAAAGATATCCCATGAAGGGACCAGTGCACAAAAGATATCCCATGAAGGGACAGATATTCAATGAAGGGACCAGTGCACCAAAGATAACCCATAAAGGGACCGATATCCCATGAAGGGACCAGTGCACCAAAGATATCCCATGAAGAGACAGATATCCCATGAAGGGACCAGTGCACCAAAGATATCCCATGAAGGGACCAGTGCACCAAAGATATCCCATGAAGGGACCAGTGCACCAAAGATATCCCATGAAGGGACCAGTGCATCAAAGATATCCCATGAAGGGACCAGTGCATCAAAGATATCCCATGAAGGGACAGATATCCCATGAAGGGACCAGTGCATCAAAGATAACCCATGAAGGGACAGATATCCCATGAAGGGACCAGTGCATCAAAGATATCCCATGAAGGGACCAGTGCACAAAAGATATCCCATGAAGGGACCAGTGCATCAAAGATATCCCATGAAGGGACCATTGCATCAAAGATATCCCATGAAGGGACCAGTGCATCAAAGACATCCCATGAAGGGATCAGTGCATCAAAGATATCCCATGAAGGGACCAGTGCATCAAAGATATCCCATGAAGGGACCAGTGCACAAAAGATATCCCATGAAGGGACAGATATCCCATGAAGGGACCAGTGCACGAAAGATATCCCATGAAGGGACAGATATCCCATGAAGGGACCAGTGCACAAAAGATATCCCATAAAGGGACAGATATCCCATGAAGGGACCAGTGCACCAAAGATATCCCATGAAGGGACAGATATCCCATGAAGGGACCAGTGCACCAAAGATATCCCATGAAGGGACCAGCGCATCAAAGATATCCCATGAAGGGACCAGTGCATCAAAGATATCCCATGAAGGGACCAGTGCACCAAAGATATCCCATGAAGGGACCAGTGCACCAAAGATATCCCATGAAGGGACCAGTGCACCAAAGATATCCCATGAAGGGACAGATATCCCAATAAGGGACCAGTGCACCAAAGATATCCCATGAACGGACCATGCACCAAAGATATCCCATGAAGGGACAGATATCCCATGAAGGGACCAGTGCATCAAAGATATCCCATGAAGGGACCAGTGCATCAAAGATATCCCATGAAGGGACAGATATCCCATGAAGGGACCAGTGCATCAAAAATATCCCATGAAGGGACATATCCCATGAAGGGACCAGTTCACCAAAGATATCCCATGAAGGGACCAGTGCATAAATGATATCCCATGAAGTGACCAGTGCATCAAAGATATCCCATGAAGGGACCAGTGCATCAAAGATATCCCATGAAGGGACCAGTGCACAAAAGATATCCCAAGAAGGGACCAGTGCACAAAAGATATCCCATGAAGGGACAGATATCCCATGAAGGGACCAGTGCACCAAAGATATCCCATAAAGGGACCGATATCCCATGAAGGGACCAGTGCACCAAAGATATCCCATGAAGGGACCAGTGCACCAACGATATCCCATGAAGGGACCATTGCATCAAAGATATCCCATGAAGGGACCAGTGCAAAGATATCCCATGAAGGGACCAGTGCATCAAAGATATCCCATGAAGGGACCAGTGCATCAAAGATATCCCATGAAGGGACCATTGCATCAAAGATATCCCATGAAGGGACAGATATCCCATGAAGGGACCAGTGCATCAAAGATATCCCATGAAGGGACAGATATCCCATGAAGGGACCAGTGCATCAAAAATATACCATGAAGGGACAGATATCCCATGAAGGGACCAGTGCATCAAAGATATCCCATGAAGGGACCAGTGCACAAAAGATATCCCATGAAGGGACAGATATCCCATGAAGGGACCAGTGCATCAAAGATATCCCATTAAGGGACAGATATCCCATGAAAGGACCAGTGCACCAAAGATATCCCATGAAGGGACCAGTGCATCAAAGATATCCCATGAAGGGACCAGTGCATCAAAGATATCCCATGAAGGGACCAGTGCATCAAAGATATCCCATGAAGGGACCAGTGCATCAAAGATATGCCATGAAGGGACCAGTGCACCAAAGATATCCCATTGAAGGGACTGATATCCCATGAAGGGACCAGTGCACCAAGGTTAGCCCATGAAGGGACAGATATTCCATGAAGGGACCAGTGCATCAAAGATATCCCATGAAGGGACAGATATCCCATGAAAGGACCAGTGCACCAAAGATATCCCATGAAGGGACCAGTGCATCAAAGATATCCCATGAAGGGACTGATATCCCATGAAGGGACCAGTGCACCAAGGTTAGCCCATGAAGGGACAGATATTCCATGAAGGGACCAGTGCATCAAAGATATCCCATGAAGGGACAGATATCCCATGAAAGGACTAGTGCACCAAAGATATCCCATGAAGGGACCAGTGCATCAAAGATATCCCATGAAGGGACAGATATCCCATGAAGGGACCAGTGCATCAAAGATATCCCATGAAGGGACCAGTGCACAAAAGATATCCCATGAAGGGACCAGTGCATCAAAGATATCCCATGAAGGGACCATTGCATCAAAGATATCCCATGAAGGGACCAGTGCATCAAAGACATCCCATGAAGGGACCAGTGCATCAAAGATATCCCATGAAGGGACCAGTGCACCAAAGATATCCCATGAAGGGACGGATATCCCATGAAGGGACCAGTGCACAAAAGATATCCCATGAAGGGACCAGTGCACAAAAGATATCCCATAAAGGGACAGATATCCCATGAAGGGACCAGTGCATCAAAGATCTCACATGAAGGGACAGATATCCCATGAAGGGACCAGTGCATCAAAGATATCCCATGAAGGGACCAGTGCATCAATGACATCCCATGAAGGGACCAGTGCATCAAAGACATCCCATCAAGGGACCAGTGCACCAAAGATATCTATGAAGGGACCAGTGCACCAAAGATATCCCATGAAGGGACCAGTGCACCAAAGATTTCCCATGAAGGGACCAGTGCACCAAAGATATCCCATGAAGGGACCAGTGCACCAAAGATATCCCATGAAGGGACCAGTGCACCAAAGATATCCCATGAAGGGACAGATATCCCAATAAGGGACCAGTGCACCAAAGATATCCCATGAACGGACCATGCACCAAAGATATCCCATGAAGGGACAGATATCCCATTAAGGGACCAGTGCATCAAAGATATCCCATGAAGGGACCAGTGCATCAAAGATATCCCATGAAGGGACCAGTGCATCAAAGATATCCCATGAAGGGACCAGTGCATCAAAGATATCCCATGAAGGGACAGATCCCATGAAGGGACCAGTGCATCAAAGATATCCCATGAAGGGACTGATATCCCATGAAGGGACCAGTTCACCAAAGATATCCCATGAAGGGACCAGTGCATCAATGATATCCCATGAAGGGACCAGTGCATCAAAGATATCCCATGAAGGGACCAGTGCATCAAAGATATCCCATGAAGGGACCAGTGCATCAAAGATATCCCATGAAGGGACCAGTGCATCAAAGATATCCCATGAAGGGACAGATATCCCATGAAGGGACCAGTGCACAAAAGATATCCCATGAAGGGACCAGTGCACAAAAGATATCCCATGAAGGGACAGATATCCCATGAAGGGACCAGTGCACCAAAGATAACCCATAAAGGGACAGATATCCCATGAAGGGACCAGTGCACCAAAGATAACCCATAAAGGGACCGATATCCCATGAAGGGACCAGTGCACCAAAGATATCCCATGAAGGGACAGATATCCCATGAAGGGACCAGTGCATCAAAAATATCCCATGAAGGGACAGATATCCCATGAAGGGACCAGTTCACCAAAGATATCCCATGAAGGGACCAGTGCACCAAAGATATCCCATGAAGGGACCAGTGCATCAAAGATATCCCATGAAGGGACCAGTGCATCAAAGATATCCCATGAAGGGACAGATATCCCATGAAGGGACCAGTGCACAAAAGATATCCCATGAAGGGACCAGTGCACAAACGATATCCCATGAAGGGACAGATATTCAATGAAGGGACCAGTGCACCAAAGATAACCCATAAAGGGACCGATATCCCATGAAGGGACCAGTGCACCAAAGATATCCCATGAAGGGACAGATATCCCATGAAGGGACCAGTGCACCAAAGATATCCCATGAAGGGACAGATATCCCATGAAGGGACCAGTGCACCAAAGATATCCCATGAAGGGACAGATATCCCATGAAGGGACCAGTGCACCAAAGATATCCCATAAAGGGACAGATATCCCATGAAGGGACCAGTGCACCAAAGATATCCCATAAAGGGATAGATAACCCATGAAGGGACCAGTGCACACAAGATATCCAATGAAGGGACTAGTGCATCAAAGATATCCCATGAAGGGACCATTGCATCAAAGATATCCCATGAAGGGACCAGTGCATCAAAGACATCCCATGAAGGGACCAGTGCACCAAAGATATCCCATGAAGGGACCAGTGCACCAAAGATATCCCATGAAGGGACAGATATCCCATGAAGGGACCAGTGCACCAAAGATATTCCATAAAGGGACAGATATCCCATGAAGGGACCAGTGCACCAAAGATATCCCCTAAAAGGGACCGATATCCCATGAAGGGACCAGTGCATTATAGATATCCCATGAAGGGACAGATATCCCATGAAGGGACCAGCGCACCAAAGATATCCCATGAAGGGACCAGTGCATCAAAGATATCCCATGAAGGGACCAGTGCACCAAAGATATCCCATGAAGGGACCAGTGCACCAAAGATATCCCATGAAGGGACTGATATCCCATGAAGGGACCAGTGCATCAAAGATATCCCATGAAGGGACAGATATCCCATGAAGGGACCAGTGCATCAAAGATATCCCATGAAGGGACAGATATCCCATGAAGGGACCAGTGCATCAAAGATATCCCATGAAGGGACCAGTGCCCCAAGGTTAGCCCATGAAGGGACAGATATTCCATGAAGGGACCAGTGCATCAAAGATATCCCATGAAGGGACAGATATCCCATGAAAGGACCAGTGCACCAAAGATATCCCATGAAGGGACCAGTGCATCAAAGATATCCCATGAAGGGACAGATATCCCATGAAGGGACCAGTGCATCAAAGATATCCCATGAAGGGACAGATATCCCATGAAGGGACCAGTGCACCAAAGATATCCCATGAAGGGACCAGTGCATCAAAGATATCCCATGAAGGGACCAGTGCATCAAAGACATCCCATGAAGGGACCAGTGCATCAAAGACATCCCATGAAGGGACCAGTGCACCAAAGATATCCCATGAAGGGACCAGTGCACCAAAGATATCCCATGAAGTGACCAGTGCACCAAAGATATCCAGTGCACCAAAGATATCCCATGAAGGGACCAGTGCACCAATGATATCCCATGAAGGGACAGATATCCCATGAAGGGACCAGTGCACAAAAGATATCCCATGAAGGGACCAGTGCACAAAATATATCCCATGAAGGGACAGATATCCCATGAAGGGACCAGTGCATGAAAGATATCCCATGAAGGGACAGATATCCCATGAAGGGACCAGTGCACAAAAGATATCCCATAAAGGGACAGATATCCCATGAAGGGACCAGTGCACCAAAGATATCCCATGAAGGGACAGATATCCCATGAAGGGACCAGTGCACCAAAGATATCCCATGAAGGGACCAGTGCATCAAAGATATCCCATGAAGGGACCAGTGCATCAAAGATATCCCATGAAGGGACCAGTGCATCAAAGATATCCCATGAAGGGACAGATATCCCATGAAGGGACCAGTGCACAAAAGATATCCCATGAAGGGACCAGTGCACAAAAGATATCCCATGAAGGGACAGATATTCAATGAAGGGACCAGTGCACCAAAGATAACCCATAAAGGGACCGATATCCCATGAAGGGACCAGTGCACCAAAGATATCCCATGAAGGGACAGATATCCCATGAAGGGACCAGTGCACCAAAGATATCCCATGAAGGGACCAGTGCACCAAAGATATCCCATGAAGGGACCAGTGCACCAAAGATATCCCATGAAGGGACCAGTGCATCAAAGATATCCCATGAAGGGACCAGTGCATCAAAGATATCCCATGAAGGGACCAGTGCATCAAAGATATCCCATGAAGGGACCAGTGCATCAAAGATATCCCATGAAGGGACAGATATCCCATCAAGGGACCAGTGCACAAAAGATATCCCATGAAGGGACAGATATCCCATGAAGGGACCAGTGCACCAAAGATATCCCATAAAGGGCACGATATCCCATGAAGGGACCAGTGCACCAAAGATATCCCATGAAGGGACAGATATCCCATGAAGGGACCAGTGCACCGAAGATATCCCATGAAGGGACAGATATCCCATGAAGGGACCAGTGCACAAAAGATATCCCATGAAGGGACAGATATCCCATGAAGGGACCAGTGCACCAAAGATATCCCATAAAGGGACAGATATCCCATGAAGGGACCAGTGCACAAAAGATATCCCATGAAGGGACTAGTGCATCAAAGATATCCCATGAAGGGACCATTGCATCAAAGATATCCAATGAAGGGACCAGGCATCAAAGACATCCCATGAAGGGACCAGTGCACCAAAGATATCCCATGAAGGGACCAGTGCACCAAAGATATCCCACGAAGGGACAGATATCCCATGAAGGGACCAGTGCACCAAAGATATCCCATAAAGGGACAGATATCCCATGAAGGGACCAGTGCACCAAAGATATCCCCTAAAAGGGACCGATATCCCATGAAGGGACCAGTGCATTATAGATATCCCATGAAGGGACAGATATCCCATGAAGGGACCAGCGCACCAAAGATATCCCATGAAGGGACCAGTGCATCAAAGATATCCCATGAAGGGACCAGTGCATCAAAGATATCCCATGAAGGGACCAGTGCATCAAAGATATCCCATGAAGGGACCAGTGCATCAAAGACATCCCATGAAGGGACCAGTGCATCAAAGATATCCCATGAAGGGACCAGTGCACCAAAGATATCCCATGAAGGGACCAGTGCACCAAAGATATCCCATGAAGGGACTGATACCCCATGAAGGGACCAGTGCATCAAAGATATCCCATGAAGGGACAGATATCCCATGAAGGGACCAGTGCATTAAAGATATTCCATGAAGGGACCAGTGCACCAAGTTTAGCCCATGAAGGGACAGATATTCCATGAAGGGACCAGTGCATCAAAGATATCCCATGAAGGGACAGATATCCCATGAAAGGACCAGTGCACCAAAGATATCCCATGAAGGGACCAGTGCATCAAAGATATCCCATGAAGGGACAGATATCCCATGAAGGGACCAGTGCATCAAAGATATCCCATGAAGGGATAGATATCCCATGAAGGGACCGTGCATCAAAGATATCCCATGAAGGGACAGATATCCCATGAAGGGACCAGTGCACCAAAGATATCCCATGAAGGGACCAGTGCATCAAAGATATCCCATGAAGGGACCAGTGCACCAAAGATATCCCATGAAGGGACCAGTGCACCAAAGATATCCCATGAAGGGACCAGTGCATCAAAGATATCCCATGAAGGGACCATTGCATCAAAGATATCCCATGAAGGGACAGATATCCCATGAAGGGACCAGTGCATCAAAGATATCCCATTAAGGGACAGATATCCCATGAAGGGACCAGTGCATCAAAGATATCCCATGAAGGGACAGATATCCCATGAAGGGACCAGTGCATCAAAGATATCCCATGAAGGGACCAGTGCACAAAAGATATCCAATGAAGGGGCAGATATCCCATGAAGGGACCAGTGCATCAAAGATATCCCATTAAGGGACAGATATCCCATGAAAGGACCAGTGCACCAAAGATATCCCATGAAGGGACCAGTGCATCAAAGATATCCCATGAAGGGACCAGTGCATCAAAGATATCCCATGAAGGGACCAGTGCATCAAAGATATCCCATGAAGGGACCAGTGCATCAAAGATATCCCATGAAGGGACCAGTGCACCAAAGATATCCCATTGAAGGGACTGATATCCCATGAAGGGACCAGTGCACCAAGGTTAGCCCATGAAGGGACAGATATTCCATGAAGGGACCAGTGCATCAAAGATATCCCATGAAGGGACAGATATCCCATGAAAGGACCAGTGTACCAAAGATATCCCATGAAGGGACCAGTGCATCAAAGATATCCCATGAAGGGACAGATATCCCATGAAGGGACCAGTGCATCAAAGATATCCCATGAAGGGACAGATATCCCATGAAGGGACCAGTGCATCAAAGATATCCCATGAAGGGACCAGTGCACAAAAGATATCCCATGAAGGGACCAGTGCATCAAAGATATCCCATGAAGGGACCATTGCATCAAAGATATCCCATGAAGGGACCAGTGCATCAAAGACATCCCATGAAGGGACCAGTGCATCAAAGATATCCCATGAAGGGACCAGTGCACCAAAGATATCCCATGAAGGGACAGATATCCCATGAAGGGACCAGTGCACAAAAGATATCCCATAAAGGGACAGATATCCCATGAAGGGACCAGTGCACCAAAGATATCCCATGAAGGGACAGATATCCCATGAAGGGACCAGTGCACCAAAGATATCCCATGAAGGGACCAGCGCATCAAAGATATCCCATGAAGGGACCAGTGCATCAAAGATATCCCATGAAGGGACCAGTGCACCAAAGATATCCCATGAAGGGACCAGTGCACCAAAGATATCCCATGAAGGGACCAGTGCACCAAAGATATCCCATGAAGGGACCAGTGCACCAAAGATATCCCATGAAGGGACAGATATCCCAATAAGGGACCAGTGCACCAAAGATATCCCATGAACGGACCATGCACCAAAGATATCCCATGAAGGGACAGATATCCCATGAAGGGACCAGTGCATCAAAGATATCCCATGAAGGGACCAGTGCATCAAAGATATCCCATGAAGGGACCAGTGCATCAAAGATATCCCATGAAGGGACCAGTGCATCAAAGATATCCCATGAAGGGACAGATCCCATGAAGGGACCAGTGCATCAAAGATATCCCATGAAGGGACAGATATCCATGAAGGGACCAGTTCACCAAAGATATCCCATGAAGGGACCAGTGCATCAATGATATCCCATGAAGGGACAGATATCCCATGAAGGGACCAGTGCACGAAAGATATCCCATGAAGGGACAGATATCCCATGAAGGGACCAGTGCACAAAAGATATCCCATAAAGGGACAGATATCCCATGAAGGGACCAGTGCACCAAAGATATCCCATGAAGGGACAGATATCCCA
The DNA here is from genome assembly GCF_964263255.1 of Lissotriton vulgaris. Lineage (NCBI taxonomy): Eukaryota > Metazoa > Chordata > Amphibia > Caudata > Salamandridae > Lissotriton > Lissotriton vulgaris. Next base: position 222,504 of record NW_028252696.1, on the reverse strand, counting down.
TGAAGGGACCAGTGCACCAAAGATATCCCATGAAGGGACCAGCGCATCAAAGATATCCCATGAAGGGACCAGTGCATCAAAGATATCCCATGAAGGGACCAGTGCACCAAAGATATCCCATGAAGGGACCAGTGCACCAAAGATATCCCATGAAGGGACCAGTGCACCAAAGATATCCCATGAAGGGACCAGTGCACCAAAGATATCCCATGAAGGGACAGATATCCCAATAAGGGACCAGTGCACCAAAGATATCCCACGAACGGACCATGCACCAAAGATATCCCATGAAGGGACAGATATCCCATGAAGGGACCAGTGCATCAAAGATATCCCATGAAGGGACCAGTGCATCAAAGATATCCCATGAAGGGACCAGTGCATCAAAGATATCCCATGAAGGGACCAGTGCATCAAAGATATCCCATGAAGGGACAGATCCCATGAAGGGACCAGTGCATCAAAGATATCCCATGAAGGGACAGATATCCATTGAAGGGACCAGTTCACCAAAGATATCCCATGAAGGGACCAGTGCATCAATGATATCCCATGAAGGGACCAGTGCATCAAAGATATCCCATGAAGGGACCAGTGCATCAAAGATATTCCATGAAGGGACCAGTGCATCAAAGATCTCCCATGAAGGGACCAGTGCATCAAAGATATCCCATGAAGGGACAGATATCCCATGAAGGGACCAGTGCACAAAAGATATCCCATGAAGGGACCAGTGCACCAAAGATATCCCATGAAGGGACCAGTGCATCAAAGATATCCCATGAAGGGACCAGTGCACAAAAGATATCCCATGAAGGGACAGATATCCCATGAAGGGACCAGTGCACCAAAGATATCCCATAAAGGGACCGATATACCATGAAGGGACCAGTGCACCAAAGATATCCCATGAAGGGACCAGTGCACCAATGATATCCCATGAAGGGACCATTGCATCAAAGATATCCCATGAAGGGACCAGTGCATCAAAGATATCCCATGAAGGGACCAGTACATCAAAGACATCCCATGAAGGGACCAGTGCATCAAAGATATCCCATGAAGGGACAGATATCCCATGAAGGGACAAGTGCACCAAAGATATCTCATAAAGGGACCGATATCCCATGAAGGGACCAGTGCACCAAAGATATCCCATGAAGGGACAGATATCCCATGAAGGGACCAGTGCACCAAAGATATCCCATGAAGGGACAGATATCCCATGAAGGGACCAGTGCACCAAAGATATCCCATGAAGGGACAGATATCCCATGAAGGGACCAGTGCACCAAAGATATCCCATAAAGGGACAGATATCCCATGAAGGGACCAGTGCACCAAAGATATCCCATAAAGGGATAGATAACCCATGAAGGGACCAGTGCACAAAAGATATCCCATGAAGGGACTAGTGCATCAAAGATATCCCATGAAGGGACCATTGCATCAAAGATATCCCATGAAGGGACCAGTGCATCAAAGACATCCCATGAAGGGACCAGTGCACCAAAGATATCCCATGAAGGGACCAGTGCACCAAAGATATCCCATGAAGGGACAGATATCCCATGAAGGGACCAGTGCACCAAAGATATTCCATAAAGGGACAGATATCCCATGAAGGGACCAGTGCACCAAAGATATCCCCTAAAAGGGACCGATATCCCATGAAGGGACCAGTGCATTATAGATATCCCATGAAGGGACAGATATCCCATGAAGGGACCAGCGCACCAAAGATATCCCATGAAGGGACAGATATCCCATGAAAGGACCAGTGCACCAAAGATATCCCATGAAGGGACCAGTGCATCAAAGATATCCCATGAAGGGACAGATATCCCATGAAGGGACCAGTGCATCAAAGATATCCCATGAAGGGACAGATATCCCATGAAGGGACCAGTGCACCAAAGATATCCCATGAAGGGACCAGTGCATCAAAGATATCCCATGAAGGGACCAGTGCATCAAAGACATCCCATGAAGGGACCAGTGCATCAAAGACATCCCATGAGGGGACCAGTGCACCAAAGATATCCCATGAAGGGACCAGTGCACCAAAGATATCCCATGAAGGGACCAGTGCACCAAAGATATCCAGTGCACCAAAGATATCCCATGAAGGGACCAGTGCACCAAAGATATCCCATGAAGGGACAGATATCCCATGAAGGGACCAGTGCACCAAAGATATCCCATGAAGGGACAGATATCCCATGAAGGGACCAGTGCACCAAAGATATCCCATAAAGGGACAGATATCCCATGAAGGGACCAGTGCACCAAAGATATCCCATAAAGGGATAGATAACCCATGAAGGGACCAGTGCACAAAAGATATCCCATGAAGGGACTAGTGCATCAAAGATATCCCATGAAGGGACCATTGCATCAAAGATATCCCATGAAGGGACCAGTGCATCAAAGACATCCCATGAAGGGACCAGTGCACCAAAGATATCCCATGAAGGGACAGATATCCCATGAAGGGACCAGTGCACCAAAGATATTCCATAAAGGGACAGATATCCCATGAAGGGACCAGTGCACCAAAGATATCCCCTAAAAGGGACCGATATCCCATGAAGGGACCAGTGCATTATAGATATCCCATGAAGGGACAGATATCCCATGAAGGGACCAGCGCACCAAAGATATCCCATGAAGGGACAGATATCCCATGAAAGGACCAGTGCACCAAAGATATCCCATGAAGGGACCAGTGCATCAAAGATATCCCATGAAGGGACAGATATCCCATGAAGGGACCAGTGCATCAAAGATATCCCATGAAGGGACAGATATCCCATGAAGGGACCAGTGCACCAAAGATATCCCATGAAGGGACCAGTGCATCAAAGATATCCCATGAAGGGACCAGTGCATCAAAGACATCCCATGAAGGGACCAGTGCATCAAAGACATCCCATGAGGGGACCAGTGCACCAAAGATATCCCATGAAGGGACCAGTGCACCAAAGATATCCCATGAAGGGACCAGTGCACCAAAGATATCCAGTGCACCAAAGATATCCCATGAAGGGACCAGTGCACCAAAGATATCCCATGAAGGGACAGATATCCCATGAAGGGACCAGTGCACCAAAGATATCCCATGAAGGGACAGATATCCCATGAAGGGACCAGTGCACCAAAGATATCCCATAAAGGGACAGATATCCCATGAAGGGACCAGTGCACCAAAGATATCCAGTGCACCAAAGATATCCCATGAAGGGACCAGTGCACCAAAGATATCCCATGAAGGGACCAGTGCACCAAAGATATCCAGTGCACCAAAGATATCCCATGAAGGGACCAGTGCACCAAAGATATCCCATGAAGGGACAGATATCCCATGAAGGGACCAGTGCACCAAAGATATCCCATGAAGGGACAGATATCCCATGAAGGGACCAGTGCACCAAAGATATCCCATAAAGGGACAGATATCCCATGAAGGGACCAGTGCACCAAAGATATCCAGTGCACCAAAGATATCCCATGAAGGGACCAGTGCACCAAAGATATCCCATGAAGGGACAGATATCCCATGAAGGGACCAGTGCACCAAAGATATCCCATGAAGGGACAGATATCCCATGAAGGGACCAGTGCACCAAAGATATCCCATAAAGGGACAGATATCCCATGAAGGGACCAGTGCACCAAAGATATCCCATAAAGGGATAGATAACCCATGAAGGGACCAGTGCACAAAAGATATCCCATGAAGGGACTAGTGCATCAAAGATATCCCATGAAGGGACCATTGCATCAAAGATATCCCATGAAGGGACCAGTGCATCAAAGACATCCCATAAAGGGACAGATATCCCATGAAGGGACCAGTGCACCAAAGATATCCCCTAAAAGGGACCGATATCCCATGAAGGGACCAGTGCATTATAGATATCCCATGAAGGGACAGATATCCCATGAAGGGACCAGCGCACCAAAGATATCCCATGAAGGGACAGATATCCCATGAAAGGACCAGTGCACCAAAGATATCCCATGAAGGGACCAGTGCATCAAAGATATCCCATGAAGGGACAGATATCCCATGAAGGGACCAGTGCATCAAAGATATCCCATGAAGGGACAGATATCCCATGAAGGGACCAGTGCACCAAAGATATCCCATGAAGGGACCAGTGCATCAAAGATATCCCATGAAGGGACCAGTGCATCAAAGACATCCCATGAAGGGACCAGTGCATCAAAGACATCCCATGAGGGGACCAGTGCACCAAAGATATCCCATGAAGGGACCAGTGCACCAAAGATATCCCATGAAGGGACCAGTGCACCAAAGATATCCAGTGCACCAAAGATATCCCATGAAGGGACCAGTGCACCAAAGATATCCCATGAAGGGACAGATATCCCATGAAGGGACCAGTGCACCAAAGATATCCCATGAAGGGACAGATATCCCATGAAGGGACCAGTGCACCAAAGATATCCCATAAAGGGACAGATATCCCATGAAGGGACCAGTGCACCAAAGATATCCAGTGCACCAAAGATATCCCATGAAGGGACCAGTGCACCAAAGATATCCCATGAAGGGACCAGTGCACCAAAGATATCCAGTGCACCAAAGATATCCCATGAAGGGACCAGTGCACCAAAGATATCCCATGAAGGGACAGATATCCCATGAAGGGACCAGTGCACCAAAGATATCCCATGAAGGGACAGATATCCCATGAAGGGACCAGTGCACCAAAGATATCCCATAAAGGGACAGATATCCCATGAAGGGACCAGTGCACCAAAGATATCCAGTGCACCAAAGATATCCCATGAAGGGACCAGTGCACCAAAGATATCCCATGAAGGGACAGATATCCCATGAAGGGACCAGTGCACCAAAGATATCCCATGAAGGGACAGATATCCCATGAAGGGACCAGTGCACCAAAGATATCCCATAAAGGGACAGATATCCCATGAAGGGACCAGTGCACCAAAGATATCCCATAAAGGGATAGATAACCCATGAAGGGACCAGTGCACAAAAGATATCCCATGAAGGGACTAGTGCATCAAAGATATCCCATGAAGGGACCAGTGCACCAAAGATATCCCATGAAGGGACCATTGCATCAAAGATATCCCATGAAGGGACCAGTGCATCAAAGATATCCCATGAAGGGACCAGTGCATCAAAGATATCCCATGAAGGGACAGATATCCCATCAAGGGACCAGTGCACAAAAGATATCCCATGAAGGGACAGATATCCCATGAAGGGACCAGTGCACCAAAGATATCCCATAAAGGGACCGATATCCCATGAAGGGACCAGTGCACCAAAGATATCCCATGAAGGGACAGATATCCCATGAAGGGACCAGTGCACCAAAGATATCCCATGAAGGGACAGATATCCCATGAAGGGACCAGTGCACAAAAGATATCCCATGAAGGGACAGATATCCCATGAAGGGACCAGTGCACCAAAGATATCCCATAAAGGGACAGATATCCCATGAAGGGACCAGTGCACAAAAGATATCCCATGAAGGGACTAGTGCATCAAAGATATCCCATGAAGGGACCATTGCATCAAAGATATCCAATGAAGGGACCAGGCATCAAAGACATCCCATGAAGGGACCAGTGCACCAAAGATATCCCATGAAGGGACCAGTGCACCAAAGATATCCCACGAAGGGACAGATATCCCATGAAGGGACCAGTACACCAAAGATATCCCATAAAGGGACAGATATCCCATGAAGGGACCAGTGCACCAAAGATATCCCCTAAAAGGGACCGATATCCCATGAAGGGACCAGTGCATTATAGATATCCCATGAAGGGACAGATATGCCATGAAGGGACCAGCGCACCAAAGATATCCCATGAAGGGACCAGTGCATCAAAGATATCCCATGAAGGGACCAGTGCATCAAAGATATCCCATGAAGGGACCAGTGCATCAAAGATATCCCATGAAGGGACCAGTGCATCAAAGACATCCCATGAAGGGAGCAGTGCATCAAAGATATCCCATGAAGGGACCAGTGCACCAAAGATATCCCATGAAGGGACCAGTGCATCAAAGATATCCCATGAAGGGACAGATATCCCATGAAGGGACCAGTGCATCAAAGATATTCCATGAAGGGACCAGTGCACCAAGTTTAGCCCATGAAGGGACAGATATTCCATGAAGGGACCAGTGCATCAAAGATATCCCATGAAGGGACAGATATCCCATGAAAGGACCAGTGCACCAAAGATATCCCATGAAGGGACCAGTGCATCAAAGATATCCCATGAAGGGACAGATATCCCATGAAGGGACCAGTGCATCAAAGATATCCCATGAAGGGACAGATATCCCATGAAGGGACCGTGCATCAAAGATATCCCATGAAGGGACCAGTGCACAAAAGATATCCCATGAAGGGACAGATATCCCATGAAGGGACCAGTGCATCAAAGATATCCCATGAAGGGACAGATATCCCATGAAAGGACCAGTGCACCAAAGATATCCCATGAAGGGACCAGTGCATCAAAGATATCCCATGAAGGGACCAGTGCACCAAAGATATCCCATGAAGGGACCAGTGCACCAAAGATATCCCATGAAGGGACCAGTGCACCAAAGATATCCCATGAAGGGACCAGTGCATCAAAGATATCCCATGAAGGGACCATTGCATCAAAGATATCCCATGAAGGGACAGATATCCCATGAAGGGACCAGTGCATCAAAGATATCCCATTAAGGGACAGATATCCCATGAAGGGACCAGTGCATCAAAGATATCCCATGAAGGGACAGATATCCCATGAAGGGACCAGTGCATCAAAGATATCCCATGAAGGGACCAGTGCACAAAAGATATCCCATGAAGGGACAGATATCCCATGAAGGGACCAGTGCATCAAAGATATCCCATTAAGGGACAGATATCCCATGAAAGGACCAGTGCACCAAAGATATCCCATGAAGGGACCAGTGCACCAAAGATATCCCATGAAGGGACCAGTGCACCAAAGATATCCCATGAAGGGACCAGTGCATCAAAGATATCCCATGAAGGGACTAGTGCATCAAAGATATCCCATGAAGGGACAGATATCCCATGAAGGGACCAGTGCACAAAAGATATCCCATGAAGGGACCAGTGCACAAAAGATATCCCATGAAGGGACAGATATTCAATGAAGGGACCAGTGCACCAAAGATAACCCATAAAGGGGCCGATATCCCATGAAGGGACCAGTGCACCAAAGATATCCCATGAAGGGACAGATATCCCATGAAGGAACCAGTGCACCAAAGATATCCCATGAAGGGACCAGTGCACCAAAGATATCCCATGAAGGGACCAGTGCATCAAAGATATCCCATGAAGGGACCAGTGCATCAAAGATATCCCATGAAGGGACCAGTGCATCAAAGATATCCCATGAAGGGACCAGTGCATCAAAGATATCCCATGAAGGGACAGATATCCCATCAAGGGACCAGTGCACAAAAGATATCCCATGAAGGGACAGATATCCCATGAAGGGACCAGTGCACAAAAGATATCCCATAAAGGGACCGATATCCCATGAAGGGACCAGTGCACCAAAGATATCCCATGAAGGGACAGATATCCCATGAAGGGACCAGTGCACCAAAGATATCCCATGAAGGGACAGATATCCCATGAAGGGACCAGTGCACAAAAGATATCCCATGAAGGGACAGATATCCCATGAAGGGACCAGTGCACCAAAGATATCCCATAAAGGGACAGATATCCCATGAAGGGACCAGTGCACAAAAGATATCCCATGAAGGGACTAGTGCATCAAAGATATCCCATGAAGGGACCATTGCATCAAAGATATCCAATGAAGGGACCAGGCATCAAAGACATCCCATGAAGGGACCAGTGCACCAAAGATATCCCATGAAGGGACCAGTGCACCAAAGATATCCCACGAAGGGACAGATATCCCATGAAGGGACCAGTGCACCAAAGATATCCCATAAAGGGACAGATATCCCATGAAGGGACCAGTGCACCAAAGATATCCCCTAAAAGGGACCGATATCCCATGAAGGGACCAGTGCATTATAGATATCCCATGAAGGGACAGATATCCCATGAAGGGACCAGCGCACCAAAGATATCCCATGAAGGGACCAGTGCATCAAAGATATCCCATGAAGGGACCAGTGCATCAAAGATATCCCATGAAGGGACCAGTGCATCAAAGATATCCCATGAAGGGACCAGTGCATCAAAGACATCCCATGAAGGGACCAGTGCATCAAAGACATCCCATGAAGGGACCAGTGCATCAAAGATATCCCATGAAGGGACCAGTGCACCAAAGATATCCCATGAAGGGACCAGTGCACCAAAGATATCCCATGAAGGGACTGATACCCCATGAAGGGACCAGTGCATCAAAGATATCCCATGAAGGGACAGATATCCCATGAAGGGACCAGTGCATTAAAGATATTCCATGAAGGGACCAGTGCACCAAGTTTAGCCCATGAAGGGACAGATATTCCATGAAGGGACCAGTGCATCAAAGATATCCCATGAAGGGACAGATATCCCATGAAAGGACCAGTGCACCAAAGATATCCCATGAAGGGACCAGTGCATCAAAGATATCCCATGAAGGGACAGATATCCCATGAAGGGACCAGTGCATCAAAGATATCCCATGAAGGGATAGATATCCCATGAAGGGACCGTGCATCAAAGATATCCCATGAAGGGACAGATATCCCATGAAGGGACCAGTGCACCAAAGATATCCCATGAAGGGACCAGTGCATCAAAGATATCCCATGAAGGGACCAGTGCACCAAAGATATCCCATGAAGGGACCAGTGCACCAAAGATATCCCATGAAGGGACCAGTGCATCAAAGATATCCCATGAAGGGACCATTGCATCAAAGATATCCCATGAAGGGACAGATATCCCATGAAGGGACCAGTGCATCAAAGATATCCCATTAAGGGACAGATATCCCATGAAGGGACCAGTGCATCAAAGATATCCCATGAAGGGACAGATATCCCATGAAGGGACCAGTGCATCAAAGATATCCCATGAAGGGACCAGTGCACAAAAGATATCCAATGAAGGGGCAGATATCCCATGAAGGGACCAGTGCATCAAAGATATCCCATTAAGGGACAGATATCCCATGAAAGGACCAGTGCACCAAAGATATCCCATGAAGGGACCAGTGCATCAAAGATATCCCATGAAGGGACCAGTGCATCAAAGATATCCCATGAAGGGACCAGTGCATCAAAGATATCCCATGAAGGGACCAGTGCACCAAAGATATCCCATTGAAGGGACTGATATCCCATGAAGGGACCAGTGCACCAAGGTTAGCCCATGAAGGGACAGATATTCCATGAAGGGACCAGTGCATCAAAGATATCCCATGAAGGGACAGATATCCCATGAAAGGACCAGTGTACCAAAGATATCCCATGAAGGGACCAGTGCATCAAAGATATCCCATGAAGGGACAGATATCCCATGAAGGGACCAGTGCATCAAAGATATCCCATGAAGGGACAGATATCCCATGAAGGGACCAGTGCATCAAAGATATCCCATGAAGGGACCAGTGCACAAAAGATATCCCATGAAGGGACCAGTGCATCAAAGATATCCCATGAAGGGACCATTGCATCAAAGATATCCCATGAAGGGACCAGTGCATCAAAGACATCCCATGAAGGGACCAGTGCATCAAAGATATCCCATGAAGGGACCAGTGCACCAAAGATATCCCATGAAGGGACAGATATCCCATGAAGGGACCAGTGCACAAAAGATATCCCATAAAGGGACAGATATCCCATGAAGGGACCAGTGCACCAAAGATATCCCATGAAGGGACAGATATCCCATGAAGGGACCAGTGCACCAAAGATATCCCATGAAGGGACCAGCGCATCAAAGATATCCCATGAAGGGACCAGTGCATCAAAGATATCCCATGAAGGGACCAGTGCACCAAAGATATCCCATGAAGGGACCAGTGCACCAAAGATATCCCATGAAGGGACCAGTGCACCAAAGATATCCCATGAAGGGACCAGTGCACCAAAGATATCCCATGAAGGGACAGATATCCCAATAAGGGACCAGTGCACCAAAGATATCCCATGAACGGACCATGCACCAAAGATATCCCATGAAGGGACAGATATCCCATGAAGGGACCAGTGCATCAAAGATATCCCATGAAGGGACCAGTGCATCAAAGATATCCCATGAAGGGACCAGTGCATCAAAGATATCCCATGAAGGGACCAGTGCATCAAAGATATCCCATGAAGGGACAGATCCCATGAAGGGACCAGTGCATCAAAGATATCCCATGAAGGGACAGATATCCATGAAGGGACCAGTTCACCAAAGATATCCCATGAAGGGACCAGTGCATCAATGATATCCCATGAAGGGACAGATATCCCATGAAGGGACCAGTGCACGAAAGATATCCCATGAAGGGACAGATATCCCATGAAGGGACCAGTGCACAAAAGATATCCCATAAAGGGACAGATATCCCATGAAGGGACCAGTGCACCAAAGATATCCCATGAAGGGACAGATATCCCATGAAGGGACCAGTGCACCAAAGATATCCCATGAAGGGACCAGCGCATCAAAGATATCCCATGAAGGGACCAGTGCATCAAAGATATCCCATGAAGGGACCAGTGCACCAAAGATATCCCATGAAGGGACCAGTGCACCAAAGATATCCCATGAAGGGACCAGTGCACCAAAGATATCCCATGAAGGGACCAGTGCACCAAAGATATCCCATGAAGGGACAGATATCCCAATAAGGGACCAGTGCACCAAAGATATCCCACGAACGGACCATGCACCAAAGATATCCCATGAAGGGACAGATATCCCATGAAGGGACCAGTGCATCAAAGATATCCCATGAAGGGACCAGTGCATCAAAGATATCCCATGAAGGGACCAGTGCATCAAAGATATCCCATGAAGGGACCAGTGCATCAAAGATATCCCATGAAGGGACAGATCCCATGAAGGGACCAGTGCATCAAAGATATCCCATGAAGGGACAGATATCCATTGAAGGGACCAGTTCACCAAAGATATCCCATGAAGGGACCAGTGCATCAATGATATCCCATGAAGGGACCAGTGCATCAAAGATATCCCATGAAGGGACCAGTGCATCAAAGATATTCCATGAAGGGACCAGTGCATCAAAGATCTCCCATGAAGGGACCAGTGCATCAAAGATATCCCATGAAGGGACAGATATCCCATGAAGGGACCAGTGCACAAAAGATATCCCATGAAGGGACCAGTGCACCAAAGATATCCCATGAAGGGACCAGTGCATCAAAGATATCCCATGAAGGGACCAGTGCACAAAAGATATCCCATGAAGGGACAGATATCCCATGAAGGGACCAGTGCACCAAAGATATCCCATAAAGGGACCGATATACCATGAAGGGACCAGTGCACCAAAGATATCCCATGAAGGGACCAGTGCACCAACGATATCCCATGAAGGGACCATTGCATCAAAGATATCCCATGAAGGGACCAGTGCATCAAAGATATCCCATGAAGGGACCAGTACATCAAAGACATCCCATGAAGGGACCAGTGCATCAAAGATATCCCATGAAGGGACAGATATCCCATGAAGGGACAAGTGCACCAAAGATATCTCATAAAGGGACCGATATCCCATGAAGGGACCAGTGCACCAAAGATATCCCATGAAGGGACAGATATCCCATGAAGGGACCAGCGCACCAAAGATATCCCATGAAGGGACAGATATCCCATGAAAGGACCAGTGCACCAAAGATATCCCATGAAGGGACCAGTGCACAAAAGATATCCCATAAAGGGACAGATATCCCATGAAGGGACCAGTGCACCAAAGATATCCCATGAAGGGACAGATATCCCATGAAGGGACCAGTGCACCAAAGATATCCCATGAAGGGACCAGTGCATCAAAGATATCCCATGAAGGGACCAGTGCATCAAAGATATCCCATGAAGGGACCAGTGCATCAAAGATATCCCATGAAGGGACAGATATCCCATGAAGGGACCAGTGCACAAAAGATATCCCATGAAGGGACCAGTGCACAAAAGATATCCCATGAAGGGACAGATATTCAATGAAGGGACCAGTGCACCAAAGATAACCCATAAAGGGACCGATATCCCATGAAGGGACCAGTGCACCAAAGATATCCCATGAAGAGACAGATATCCCATGAAGGGACCAGTGCACCAAAGATATCCCATGAAGGGACCAGTGCACCAAAGATATCCCATGAAGGGACCAGTGCACCAAAGATATCCCATGAAGGGACCAGTGCATCAAAGATATCCCATGAAGGGACCAGTGCATCAAAGATATCCCATGAAGGGACAGATATCCCATGAAGGGACCAGTGCATCAAAGATAACCCATGAAGGGACAGATATCCCATGAAGGGACCAGTGCATCAAAGATATCCCATGAAGGGACCAGTGCACAAAAGATATCCCATGAAGGGACCAGTGCATCAAAGATATCCCATGAAGGGACCATTGCATCAAAGATATCCCATGAAGGGACCAGTGCATCAAAGACATCCCATGAAGGGACCAGTGCATCAAAGATATCCCATGAAGGGACCAGTGCATCAAAGATATCCCATGAAGGGACCAGTGCACAAAAGATATCCCATGAAGGGACAGATATCCCATGAAGGGACCAGTGCACGAAAGATATCCCATGAAGGGACAGATATCCCATGAAGGGACCAGTGCACAAAAGATATCCCATAAAGGGACAGATATCCCATGAAGGGACCAGTGCACCAAAGATATCCCATGAAGGGACAGATATCCCATGAAGGGACCAGTGCACCAAAGATATCCCATGAAGGGACCAGCGCATCAAAGATATCCCATGAAGGGACCAGTGCATCAAAGATATCCCATGAAGGGACCAGTGCACCAAAGATATCCCATGAAGGGACCAGTGCACCAAAGATATCCCATGAAGGGACCAGTGCACCAAAGATATCCCATGAAGGGACAGATATCCCAATAAGGGACCAGTGCACCAAAGATATCCCATGAACGGACCATGCACCAAAGATATCCCATGAAGGGACAGATATCCCATGAAGGGACCAGTGCATCAAAGATATCCCATGAAGGGACCAGTGCATCAAAGATATCCCATGAAGGGACAGATATCCCATGAAGGGACCAGTGCATCAAAAATATCCCATGAAGGGACATATCCCATGAAGGGACCAGTTCACCAAAGATATCCCATGAAGGGACCAGTGCATAAATGATATCCCATGAAGTGACCAGTGCATCAAAGATATCCCATGAAGGGACCAGTGCATCAAAGATATCCCATGAAGGGACCAGTGCACAAAAGATATCCCAAGAAGGGACCAGTGCACAAAAGATATCCCATGAAGGGACAGATATCCCATGAAGGGACCAGTGCACCAAAGATATCCCATAAAGGGACCGATATCCCATGAAGGGACCAGTGCACCAAAGATATCCCATGAAGGGACCAGTGCACCAACGATATCCCATGAAGGGACCATTGCATCAAAGATATCCCATGAAGGGACCAGTGCAAAGATATCCCATGAAGGGACCAGTGCATCAAAGATATCCCATGAAGGGACCAGTGCATCAAAGATATCCCATGAAGGGACCATTGCATCAAAGATATCCCATGAAGGGACAGATATCCCATGAAGGGACCAGTGCATCAAAGATATCCCATGAAGGGACAGATATCCCATGAAGGGACCAGTGCATCAAAAATATACCATGAAGGGACAGATATCCCATGAAGGGACCAGTGCATCAAAGATATCCCATGAAGGGACCAGTGCACAAAAGATATCCCATGAAGGGACAGATATCCCATGAAGGGACCAGTGCATCAAAGATATCCCATTAAGGGACAGATATCCCATGAAAGGACCAGTGCACCAAAGATATCCCATGAAGGGACCAGTGCATCAAAGATATCCCATGAAGGGACCAGTGCATCAAAGATATCCCATGAAGGGACCAGTGCATCAAAGATATCCCATGAAGGGACCAGTGCATCAAAGATATGCCATGAAGGGACCAGTGCACCAAAGATATCCCATTGAAGGGACTGATATCCCATGAAGGGACCAGTGCACCAAGGTTAGCCCATGAAGGGACAGATATTCCATGAAGGGACCAGTGCATCAAAGATATCCCATGAAGGGACAGATATCCCATGAAAGGACCAGTGCACCAAAGATATCCCATGAAGGGACCAGTGCATCAAAGATATCCCATGAAGGGACTGATATCCCATGAAGGGACCAGTGCACCAAGGTTAGCCCATGAAGGGACAGATATTCCATGAAGGGACCAGTGCATCAAAGATATCCCATGAAGGGACAGATATCCCATGAAAGGACTAGTGCACCAAAGATATCCCATGAAGGGACCAGTGCATCAAAGATATCCCATGAAGGGACAGATATCCCATGAAGGGACCAGTGCATCAAAGATATCCCATGAAGGGACCAGTGCACAAAAGATATCCCATGAAGGGACCAGTGCATCAAAGATATCCCATGAAGGGACCATTGCATCAAAGATATCCCATGAAGGGACCAGTGCATCAAAGACATCCCATGAAGGGACCAGTGCATCAAAGATATCCCATGAAGGGACCAGTGCACCAAAGATATCCCATGAAGGGACGGATATCCCATGAAGGGACCAGTGCACAAAAGATATCCCATGAAGGGACCAGTGCACAAAAGATATCCCATAAAGGGACAGATATCCCATGAAGGGACCAGTGCATCAAAGATCTCACATGAAGGGACAGATATCCCATGAAGGGACCAGTGCATCAAAGATATCCCATGAAGGGACCAGTGCATCAATGACATCCCATGAAGGGACCAGTGCATCAAAGACATCCCATCAAGGGACCAGTGCACCAAAGATATCTATGAAGGGACCAGTGCACCAAAGATATCCCATGAAGGGACCAGTGCACCAAAGATTTCCCATGAAGGGACCAGTGCACCAAAGATATCCCATGAAGGGACCAGTGCACCAAAGATATCCCATGAAGGGACCAGTGCACCAAAGATATCCCATGAAGGGACAGATATCCCAATAAGGGACCAGTGCACCAAAGATATCCCATGAACGGACCATGCACCAAAGATATCCCATGAAGGGACAGATATCCCATTAAGGGACCAGTGCATCAAAGATATCCCATGAAGGGACCAGTGCATCAAAGATATCCCATGAAGGGACCAGTGCATCAAAGATATCCCATGAAGGGACCAGTGCATCAAAGATATCCCATGAAGGGACAGATCCCATGAAGGGACCAGTGCATCAAAGATATCCCATGAAGGGACTGATATCCCATGAAGGGACCAGTTCACCAAAGATATCCCATGAAGGGACCAGTGCATCAATGATATCCCATGAAGGGACCAGTGCATCAAAGATATCCCATGAAGGGACCAGTGCATCAAAGATATCCCATGAAGGGACCAGTGCATCAAAGATATCCCATGAAGGGACCAGTGCATCAAAGATATCCCATGAAGGGACAGATATCCCATGAAGGGACCAGTGCACAAAAGATATCCCATGAAGGGACCAGTGCACAAAAGATATCCCATGAAGGGACAGATATCCCATGAAGGGACCAGTGCACCAAAGATAACCCATAAAGGGACAGATATCCCATGAAGGGACCAGTGCACCAAAGATAACCCATAAAGGGACCGATATCCCATGAAGGGACCAGTGCACCAAAGATATCCCATGAAGGGACAGATATCCCATGAAGGGACCAGTGCATCAAAAATATCCCATGAAGGGACAGATATCCCATGAAGGGACCAGTTCACCAAAGATATCCCATGAAGGGACCAGTGCACCAAAGATATCCCATGAAGGGACCAGTGCATCAAAGATATCCCATGAAGGGACCAGTGCATCAAAGATATCCCATGAAGGGACAGATATCCCATGAAGGGACCAGTGCACAAAAGATATCCCATGAAGGGACCAGTGCACAAACGATATCCCATGAAGGGACAGATATTCAATGAAGGGACCAGTGCACCAAAGATAACCCATAAAGGGACCGATATCCCATGAAGGGACCAGTGCACCAAAGATATCCCATGAAGGGACAGATATCCCATGAAGGGACCAGTGCACCAAAGATATCCCATGAAGGGACAGATATCCCATGAAGGGACCAGTGCACCAAAGATATCCCATGAAGGGACAGATATCCCATGAAGGGACCAGTGCACCAAAGATATCCCATAAAGGGACAGATATCCCATGAAGGGACCAGTGCACCAAAGATATCCCATAAAGGGATAGATAACCCATGAAGGGACCAGTGCACACAAGATATCCAATGAAGGGACTAGTGCATCAAAGATATCCCATGAAGGGACCATTGCATCAAAGATATCCCATGAAGGGACCAGTGCATCAAAGACATCCCATGAAGGGACCAGTGCACCAAAGATATCCCATGAAGGGACCAGTGCACCAAAGATATCCCATGAAGGGACAGATATCCCATGAAGGGACCAGTGCACCAAAGATATTCCATAAAGGGACAGATATCCCATGAAGGGACCAGTGCACCAAAGATATCCCCTAAAAGGGACCGATATCCCATGAAGGGACCAGTGCATTATAGATATCCCATGAAGGGACAGATATCCCATGAAGGGACCAGCGCACCAAAGATATCCCATGAAGGGACCAGTGCATCAAAGATATCCCATGAAGGGACCAGTGCACCAAAGATATCCCATGAAGGGACCAGTGCACCAAAGATATCCCATGAAGGGACTGATATCCCATGAAGGGACCAGTGCATCAAAGATATCCCATGAAGGGACAGATATCCCATGAAGGGACCAGTGCATCAAAGATATCCCATGAAGGGACAGATATCCCATGAAGGGACCAGTGCATCAAAGATATCCCATGAAGGGACCAGTGCCCCAAGGTTAGCCCATGAAGGGACAGATATTCCATGAAGGGACCAGTGCATCAAAGATATCCCATGAAGGGACAGATATCCCATGAAAGGACCAGTGCACCAAAGATATCCCATGAAGGGACCAGTGCATCAAAGATATCCCATGAAGGGACAGATATCCCATGAAGGGACCAGTGCATCAAAGATATCCCATGAAGGGACAGATATCCCATGAAGGGACCAGTGCACCAAAGATATCCCATGAAGGGACCAGTGCATCAAAGATATCCCATGAAGGGACCAGTGCATCAAAGACATCCCATGAAGGGACCAGTGCATCAAAGACATCCCATGAAGGGACCAGTGCACCAAAGATATCCCATGAAGGGACCAGTGCACCAAAGATATCCCATGAAGTGACCAGTGCACCAAAGATATCCAGTGCACCAAAGATATCCCATGAAGGGACCAGTGCACCAATGATATCCCATGAAGGGACAGATATCCCATGAAGGGACCAGTGCACAAAAGATATCCCATGAAGGGACCAGTGCACAAAATATATCCCATGAAGGGACAGATATCCCATGAAGGGACCAGTGCATGAAAGATATCCCATGAAGGGACAGATATCCCATGAAGGGACCAGTGCACAAAAGATATCCCATAAAGGGACAGATATCCCATGAAGGGACCAGTGCACCAAAGATATCCCATGAAGGGACAGATATCCCATGAAGGGACCAGTGCACCAAAGATATCCCATGAAGGGACCAGTGCATCAAAGATATCCCATGAAGGGACCAGTGCATCAAAGATATCCCATGAAGGGACCAGTGCATCAAAGATATCCCATGAAGGGACAGATATCCCATGAAGGGACCAGTGCACAAAAGATATCCCATGAAGGGACCAGTGCACAAAAGATATCCCATGAAGGGACAGATATTCAATGAAGGGACCAGTGCACCAAAGATAACCCATAAAGGGACCGATATCCCATGAAGGGACCAGTGCACCAAAGATATCCCATGAAGGGACAGATATCCCATGAAGGGACCAGTGCACCAAAGATATCCCATGAAGGGACCAGTGCACCAAAGATATCCCATGAAGGGACCAGTGCACCAAAGATATCCCATGAAGGGACCAGTGCATCAAAGATATCCCATGAAGGGACCAGTGCATCAAAGATATCCCATGAAGGGACCAGTGCATCAAAGATATCCCATGAAGGGACCAGTGCATCAAAGATATCCCATGAAGGGACAGATATCCCATCAAGGGACCAGTGCACAAAAGATATCCCATGAAGGGACAGATATCCCATGAAGGGACCAGTGCACCAAAGATATCCCATAAAGGGCACGATATCCCATGAAGGGACCAGTGCACCAAAGATATCCCATGAAGGGACAGATATCCCATGAAGGGACCAGTGCACCGAAGATATCCCATGAAGGGACAGATATCCCATGAAGGGACCAGTGCACAAAAGATATCCCATGAAGGGACAGATATCCCATGAAGGGACCAGTGCACCAAAGATATCCCATAAAGGGACAGATATCCCATGAAGGGACCAGTGCACAAAAGATATCCCATGAAGGGACTAGTGCATCAAAGATATCCCATGAAGGGACCATTGCATCAAAGATATCCAATGAAGGGACCAGGCATCAAAGACATCCCATGAAGGGACCAGTGCACCAAAGATATCCCATGAAGGGACCAGTGCACCAAAGATATCCCACGAAGGGACAGATATCCCATGAAGGGACCAGTGCACCAAAGATATCCCATAAAGGGACAGATATCCCATGAAGGGACCAGTGCACCAAAGATATCCCCTAAAAGGGACCGATATCCCATGAAGGGACCAGTGCATTATAGATATCCCATGAAGGGACAGATATCCCATGAAGGGACCAGCGCACCAAAGATATCCCATGAAGGGACCAGTGCATCAAAGATATCCCATGAAGGGACCAGTGCATCAAAGATATCCCATGAAGGGACCAGTGCATCAAAGATATCCCATGAAGGGACCAGTGCATCAAAGACATCCCATGAAGGGACCAGTGCATCAAAGATATCCCATGAAGGGACCAGTGCACCAAAGATATCCCATGAAGGGACCAGTGCACCAAAGATATCCCATGAAGGGACTGATACCCCATGAAGGGACCAGTGCATCAAAGATATCCCATGAAGGGACAGATATCCCATGAAGGGACCAGTGCATTAAAGATATTCCATGAAGGGACCAGTGCACCAAGTTTAGCCCATGAAGGGACAGATATTCCATGAAGGGACCAGTGCATCAAAGATATCCCATGAAGGGACAGATATCCCATGAAAGGACCAGTGCACCAAAGATATCCCATGAAGGGACCAGTGCATCAAAGATATCCCATGAAGGGACAGATATCCCATGAAGGGACCAGTGCATCAAAGATATCCCATGAAGGGATAGATATCCCATGAAGGGACCGTGCATCAAAGATATCCCATGAAGGGACAGATATCCCATGAAGGGACCAGTGCACCAAAGATATCCCATGAAGGGACCAGTGCATCAAAGATATCCCATGAAGGGACCAGTGCACCAAAGATATCCCATGAAGGGACCAGTGCACCAAAGATATCCCATGAAGGGACCAGTGCATCAAAGATATCCCATGAAGGGACCATTGCATCAAAGATATCCCATGAAGGGACAGATATCCCATGAAGGGACCAGTGCATCAAAGATATCCCATTAAGGGACAGATATCCCATGAAGGGACCAGTGCATCAAAGATATCCCATGAAGGGACAGATATCCCATGAAGGGACCAGTGCATCAAAGATATCCCATGAAGGGACCAGTGCACAAAAGATATCCAATGAAGGGGCAGATATCCCATGAAGGGACCAGTGCATCAAAGATATCCCATTAAGGGACAGATATCCCATGAAAGGACCAGTGCACCAAAGATATCCCATGAAGGGACCAGTGCATCAAAGATATCCCATGAAGGGACCAGTGCATCAAAGATATCCCATGAAGGGACCAGTGCATCAAAGATATCCCATGAAGGGACCAGTGCATCAAAGATATCCCATGAAGGGACCAGTGCACCAAAGATATCCCATTGAAGGGACTGATATCCCATGAAGGGACCAGTGCACCAAGGTTAGCCCATGAAGGGACAGATATTCCATGAAGGGACCAGTGCATCAAAGATATCCCATGAAGGGACAGATATCCCATGAAAGGACCAGTGTACCAAAGATATCCCATGAAGGGACCAGTGCATCAAAGATATCCCATGAAGGGACAGATATCCCATGAAGGGACCAGTGCATCAAAGATATCCCATGAAGGGACAGATATCCCATGAAGGGACCAGTGCATCAAAGATATCCCATGAAGGGACCAGTGCACAAAAGATATCCCATGAAGGGACCAGTGCATCAAAGATATCCCATGAAGGGACCATTGCATCAAAGATATCCCATGAAGGGACCAGTGCATCAAAGACATCCCATGAAGGGACCAGTGCATCAAAGATATCCCATGAAGGGACCAGTGCACCAAAGATATCCCATGAAGGGACAGATATCCCATGAAGGGACCAGTGCACAAAAGATATCCCATAAAGGGACAGATATCCCATGAAGGGACCAGTGCACCAAAGATATCCCATGAAGGGACAGATATCCCATGAAGGGACCAGTGCACCAAAGATATCCCATGAAGGGACCAGCGCATCAAAGATATCCCATGAAGGGACCAGTGCATCAAAGATATCCCATGAAGGGACCAGTGCACCAAAGATATCCCATGAAGGGACCAGTGCACCAAAGATATCCCATGAAGGGACCAGTGCACCAAAGATATCCCATGAAGGGACCAGTGCACCAAAGATATCCCATGAAGGGACAGATATCCCAATAAGGGACCAGTGCACCAAAGATATCCCATGAACGGACCATGCACCAAAGATATCCCATGAAGGGACAGATATCCCATGAAGGGACCAGTGCATCAAAGATATCCCATGAAGGGACCAGTGCATCAAAGATATCCCATGAAGGGACCAGTGCATCAAAGATATCCCATGAAGGGACCAGTGCATCAAAGATATCCCATGAAGGGACAGATCCCATGAAGGGACCAGTGCATCAAAGATATCCCATGAAGGGACAGATATCCATGAAGGGACCAGTTCACCAAAGATATCCCATGAAGGGACCAGTGCATCAATGATATCCCATGAAGGGACAGATATCCCATGAAGGGACCAGTGCACGAAAGATATCCCATGAAGGGACAGATATCCCATGAAGGGACCAGTGCACAAAAGATATCCCATAAAGGGACAGATATCCCATGAAGGGACCAGTGCACCAAAGATATCCCATGAAGGGACAGATATCCCATGAAGGGACCAGTGCACCAAAGATATCCCATGAAGGGACCAGCGCATCAAAGATATCCCATGAAGGGACCAGTGCATCAAAGATATCCCATGAAGGGACCAGTGCACCAAAGATATCCCATGAAGGGACCAGTGCACCAAAGATATCCCATGAAGGGACCAGTGCACCAAAGATATCCCATGAAGGGACCAGTGCACCAAAGATATCCCATGAAGGGACAGATATCCCAATAAGGGACCAGTGCACCAAAGATATCCCACGAACGGACCATGCACCAAAGATATCCCATGAAGGGACAGATATCCCATGAAGGGACCAGTGCATCAAAGATATCCCATGAAGGGACCAGTGCATCAAAGATATCCCATGAAGGGACCAGTGCATCAAAGATATCCCATGAAGGGACCAGTGCATCAAAGATATCCCATGAAGGGACAGATCCCATGAAGGGACCAGTGCATCAAAGATATCCCATGAAGGGACAGATATCCATTGAAGGGACCAGTTCACCAAAGATATCCCATGAAGGGACCAGTGCATCAATGATATCCCATGAAGGGACCAGTGCATCAAAGATATCCCATGAAGGGACCAGTGCATCAAAGATATTCCATGAAGGGACCAGTGCATCAAAGATCTCCCATGAAGGGACCAGTGCATCAAAGATATCCCATGAAGGGACAGATATCCCATGAAGGGACCAGTGCACAAAAGATATCCCATGAAGGGACCAGTGCACCAAAGATATCCCATGAAGGGACCAGTGCATCAAAGATATCCCATGAAGGGACCAGTGCACAAAAGATATCCCATGAAGGGACAGATATCCCATGAAGGGACCAGTGCACCAAAGATATCCCATAAAGGGACCGATATACCATGAAGGGACCAGTGCACCAAAGATATCCCATGAAGGGACCAGTGCACCAATGATATCCCATGAAGGGACCATTGCATCAAAGATATCCCATGAAGGGACCAGTGCATCAAAGATATCCCATGAAGGGACCAGTACATCAAAGACATCCCATGAAGGGACCAGTGCATCAAAGATATCCCATGAAGGGACAGATATCCCATGAAGGGACAAGTGCACCAAAGATATCTCATAAAGGGACCGATATCCCATGAAGGGACCAGTGCACCAAAGATATCCCATGAAGGGACAGATATCCCATGAAGGGACCAGTGCACCAAAGATATCCCATGAAGGGACAGATATCCCATGAAGGGACCAGTGCACCAAAGATATCCCATGAAGGGACAGATATCCCATGAAGGGACCAGTGCACCAAAGATATCCCATAAAGGGACAGATATCCCATGAAGGGACCAGTGCACCAAAGATATCCCATAAAGGGATAGATAACCCATGAAGGGACCAGTGCACAAAAGATATCCCATGAAGGGACTAGTGCATCAAAGATATCCCATGAAGGGACCATTGCATCAAAGATATCCCATGAAGGGACCAGTGCATCAAAGACATCCCATGAAGGGACCAGTGCACCAAAGATATCCCATGAAGGGACCAGTGCACCAAAGATATCCCATGAAGGGACAGATATCCCATGAAGGGACCAGTGCACCAAAGATATTCCATAAAGGGACAGATATCCCATGAAGGGACCAGTGCACCAAAGATATCCCCTAAAAGGGACCGATATCCCATGAAGGGACCAGTGCATTATAGATATCCCATGAAGGGACAGATATCCCATGAAGGGACCAGCGCACCAAAGATATCCCATGAAGGGACAGATATCCCATGAAAGGACCAGTGCACCAAAGATATCCCATGAAGGGACCAGTGCATCAAAGATATCCCATGAAGGGACAGATATCCCATGAAGGGACCAGTGCATCAAAGATATCCCATGAAGGGACAGATATCCCATGAAGGGACCAGTGCACCAAAGATATCCCATGAAGGGACCAGTGCATCAAAGATATCCCATGAAGGGACCAGTGCATCAAAGACATCCCATGAAGGGACCAGTGCATCAAAGACATCCCATGAGGGGACCAGTGCACCAAAGATATCCCATGAAGGGACCAGTGCACCAAAGATATCCCATGAAGGGACCAGTGCACCAAAGATATCCAGTGCACCAAAGATATCCCATGAAGGGACCAGTGCACCAAAGATATCCCATGAAGGGACAGATATCCCATGAAGGGACCAGTGCACCAAAGATATCCCATGAAGGGACAGATATCCCATGAAGGGACCAGTGCACCAAAGATATCCCATAAAGGGACAGATATCCCATGAAGGGACCAGTGCACCAAAGATATCCCATAAAGGGATAGATAACCCATGAAGGGACCAGTGCACAAAAGATATCCCATGAAGGGACTAGTGCATCAAAGATATCCCATGAAGGGACCATTGCATCAAAGATATCCCATGAAGGGACCAGTGCATCAAAGACATCCCATGAAGGGACCAGTGCACCAAAGATATCCCATGAAGGGACAGATATCCCATGAAGGGACCAGTGCACCAAAGATATTCCATAAAGGGACAGATATCCCATGAAGGGACCAGTGCACCAAAGATATCCCCTAAAAGGGACCGATATCCCATGAAGGGACCAGTGCATTATAGATATCCCATGAAGGGACAGATATCCCATGAAGGGACCAGCGCACCAAAGATATCCCATGAAGGGACAGATATCCCATGAAAGGACCAGTGCACCAAAGATATCCCATGAAGGGACCAGTGCATCAAAGATATCCCATGAAGGGACAGATATCCCATGAAGGGACCAGTGCATCAAAGATATCCCATGAAGGGACAGATATCCCATGAAGGGACCAGTGCACCAAAGATATCCCATGAAGGGACCAGTGCATCAAAGATATCCCATGAAGGGACCAGTGCATCAAAGACATCCCATGAAGGGACCAGTGCATCAAAGACATCCCATGAGGGGACCAGTGCACCAAAGATATCCCATGAAGGGACCAGTGCACCAAAGATATCCCATGAAGGGACCAGTGCACCAAAGATATCCAGTGCACCAAAGATATCCCATGAAGGGACCAGTGCACCAAAGATATCCCATGAAGGGACAGATATCCCATGAAGGGACCAGTGCACCAAAGATATCCCATGAAGGGACAGATATCCCATGAAGGGACCAGTGCACCAAAGATATCCCATAAAGGGACAGATATCCCATGAAGGGACCAGTGCACCAAAGATATCCAGTGCACCAAAGATATCCCATGAAGGGACCAGTGCACCAAAGATATCCCATGAAGGGACCAGTGCACCAAAGATATCCAGTGCACCAAAGATATCCCATGAAGGGACCAGTGCACCAAAGATATCCCATGAAGGGACAGATATCCCATGAAGGGACCAGTGCACCAAAGATATCCCATGAAGGGACAGATATCCCATGAAGGGACCAGTGCACCAAAGATATCCCATAAAGGGACAGATATCCCATGAAGGGACCAGTGCACCAAAGATATCCAGTGCACCAAAGATATCCCATGAAGGGACCAGTGCACCAAAGATATCCCATGAAGGGACAGATATCCCATGAAGGGACCAGTGCACCAAAGATATCCCATGAAGGGACAGATATCCCATGAAGGGACCAGTGCACCAAAGATATCCCATAAAGGGACAGATATCCCATGAAGGGACCAGTGCACCAAAGATATCCCATAAAGGGATAGATAACCCATGAAGGGACCAGTGCACAAAAGATATCCCATGAAGGGACTAGTGCATCAAAGATATCCCATGAAGGGACCATTGCATCAAAGATATCCCATGAAGGGACCAGTGCATCAAAGACATCCCATAAAGGGACAGATATCCCATGAAGGGACCAGTGCACCAAAGATATCCCCTAAAAGGGACCGATATCCCATGAAGGGACCAGTGCATTATAGATATCCCATGAAGGGACAGATATCCCATGAAGGGACCAGCGCACCAAAGATATCCCATGAAGGGACAGATATCCCATGAAAGGACCAGTGCACCAAAGATATCCCATGAAGGGACCAGTGCATCAAAGATATCCCATGAAGGGACAGATATCCCATGAAGGGACCAGTGCATCAAAGATATCCCATGAAGGGACAGATATCCCATGAAGGGACCAGTGCACCAAAGATATCCCATGAAGGGACCAGTGCATCAAAGATATCCCATGAAGGGACCAGTGCATCAAAGACATCCCATGAAGGGACCAGTGCATCAAAGACATCCCATGAGGGGACCAGTGCACCAAAGATATCCCATGAAGGGACCAGTGCACCAAAGATATCCCATGAAGGGACCAGTGCACCAAAGATATCCAGTGCACCAAAGATATCCCATGAAGGGACCAGTGCACCAAAGATATCCCATGAAGGGACAGATATCCCATGAAGGGACCAGTGCACCAAAGATATCCCATGAAGGGACAGATATCCCATGAAGGGACCAGTGCACCAAAGATATCCCATAAAGGGACAGATATCCCATGAAGGGACCAGTGCACCAAAGATATCCAGTGCACCAAAGATATCCCATGAAGGGACCAGTGCACCAAAGATATCCCATGAAGGGACCAGTGCACCAAAGATATCCAGTGCACCAAAGATATCCCATGAAGGGACCAGTGCACCAAAGATATCCCATGAAGGGACAGATATCCCATGAAGGGACCAGTGCACCAAAGATATCCCATGAAGGGACAGATATCCCATGAAGGGACCAGTGCACCAAAGATATCCCATAAAGGGACAGATATCCCATGAAGGGACCAGTGCACCAAAGATATCCAGTGCACCAAAGATATCCCATGAAGGGACCAGTGCACCAAAGATATCCCATGAAGGGACAGATATCCCATGAAGGGACCAGTGCACCAAAGATATCCCATGAAGGGACAGATATCCCATGAAGGGACCAGTGCACCAAAGATATCCCATAAAGGGACAGATATCCCATGAAGGGACCAGTGCACCAAAGATATCCCATAAAGGGATAGATAACCCATGAAGGGACCAGTGCACAAAAGATATCCCATGAAGGGACTAGTGCATCAAAGATATCCCATGAAGGGACCAGTGCACCAAAGATATCCCATGAAGGGACCATTGCATCAAAGATATCCCATGAAGGGACCAGTGCATCAAAGATATCCCATGAAGGGACCAGTGCATCAAAGATATCCCATGAAGGGACAGATATCCCATCAAGGGACCAGTGCACAAAAGATATCCCATGAAGGGACAGATATCCCATGAAGGGACCAGTGCACCAAAGATATCCCATAAAGGGACCGATATCCCATGAAGGGACCAGTGCACCAAAGATATCCCATGAAGGGACAGATATCCCATGAAGGGACCAGTGCACCAAAGATATCCCATGAAGGGACAGATATCCCATGAAGGGACCAGTGCACAAAAGATATCCCATGAAGGGACAGATATCCCATGAAGGGACCAGTGCACCAAAGATATCCCATAAAGGGACAGATATCCCATGAAGGGACCAGTGCACAAAAGATATCCCATGAAGGGACTAGTGCATCAAAGATATCCCATGAAGGGACCATTGCATCAAAGATATCCAATGAAGGGACCAGGCATCAAAGACATCCCATGAAGGGACCAGTGCACCAAAGATATCCCATGAAGGGACCAGTGCACCAAAGATATCCCACGAAGGGACAGATATCCCATGAAGGGACCAGTACACCAAAGATATCCCATAAAGGGACAGATATCCCATGAAGGGACCAGTGCACCAAAGATATCCCCTAAAAGGGACCGATATCCCATGAAGGGACCAGTGCATTATAGATATCCCATGAAGGGACAGATATGCCATGAAGGGACCAGCGCACCAAAGATATCCCATGAAGGGACCAGTGCATCAAAGATATCCCATGAAGGGACCAGTGCATCAAAGATATCCCATGAAGGGACCAGTGCATCAAAGATATCCCATGAAGGGACCAGTGCATCAAAGACATCCCATGAAGGGAGCAGTGCATCAAAGATATCCCATGAAGGGACCAGTGCACCAAAGATATCCCATGAAGGGACCAGTGCATCAAAGATATCCCATGAAGGGACAGATATCCCATGAAGGGACCAGTGCATCAAAGATATTCCATGAAGGGACCAGTGCACCAAGTTTAGCCCATGAAGGGACAGATATTCCATGAAGGGACCAGTGCATCAAAGATATCCCATGAAGGGACAGATATCCCATGAAAGGACCAGTGCACCAAAGATATCCCATGAAGGGACCAGTGCATCAAAGATATCCCATGAAGGGACAGATATCCCATGAAGGGACCAGTGCATCAAAGATATCCCATGAAGGGACAGATATCCCATGAAGGGACCGTGCATCAAAGATATCCCATGAAGGGACCAGTGCACAAAAGATATCCCATGAAGGGACAGATATCCCATGAAGGGACCAGTGCATCAAAGATATCCCATGAAGGGACAGATATCCCATGAAAGGACCAGTGCACCAAAGATATCCCATGAAGGGACCAGTGCATCAAAGATATCCCATGAAGGGACCAGTGCACCAAAGATATCCCATGAAGGGACCAGTGCACCAAAGATATCCCATGAAGGGACCAGTGCACCAAAGATATCCCATGAAGGGACCAGTGCATCAAAGATATCCCATGAAGGGACCATTGCATCAAAGATATCCCATGAAGGGACAGATATCCCATGAAGGGACCAGTGCATCAAAGATATCCCATTAAGGGACAGATATCCCATGAAGGGACCAGTGCATCAAAGATATCCCATGAAGGGACAGATATCCCATGAAGGGACCAGTGCATCAAAGATATCCCATGAAGGGACCAGTGCACAAAAGATATCCCATGAAGGGACAGATATCCCATGAAGGGACCAGTGCATCAAAGATATCCCATTAAGGGACAGATATCCCATGAAAGGACCAGTGCACCAAAGATATCCCATGAAGGGACCAGTGCACCAAAGATATCCCATGAAGGGACCAGTGCACCAAAGATATCCCATGAAGGGACCAGTGCATCAAAGATATCCCATGAAGGGACTAGTGCATCAAAGATATCCCATGAAGGGACAGATATCCCATGAAGGGACCAGTGCACAAAAGATATCCCATGAAGGGACCAGTGCACAAAAGATATCCCATGAAGGGACAGATATTCAATGAAGGGACCAGTGCACCAAAGATAACCCATAAAGGGGCCGATATCCCATGAAGGGACCAGTGCACCAAAGATATCCCATGAAGGGACAGATATCCCATGAAGGAACCAGTGCACCAAAGATATCCCATGAAGGGACCAGTGCACCAAAGATATCCCATGAAGGGACCAGTGCATCAAAGATATCCCATGAAGGGACCAGTGCATCAAAGATATCCCATGAAGGGACCAGTGCATCAAAGATATCCCATGAAGGGACCAGTGCATCAAAGATATCCCATGAAGGGACAGATATCCCATCAAGGGACCAGTGCACAAAAGATATCCCATGAAGGGACAGATATCCCATGAAGGGACCAGTGCACAAAAGATATCCCATAAAGGGACCGATATCCCATGAAGGGACCAGTGCACCAAAGATATCCCATGAAGGGACAGATATCCCATGAAGGGACCAGTGCACCAAAGATATCCCATGAAGGGACAGATATCCCATGAAGGGACCAGTGCACAAAAGATATCCCATGAAGGGACAGATATCCCATGAAGGGACCAGTGCACCAAAGATATCCCATAAAGGGACAGATATCCCATGAAGGGACCAGTGCACAAAAGATATCCCATGAAGGGACTAGTGCATCAAAGATATCCCATGAAGGGACCATTGCATCAAAGATATCCAATGAAGGGACCAGGCATCAAAGACATCCCATGAAGGGACCAGTGCACCAAAGATATCCCATGAAGGGACCAGTGCACCAAAGATATCCCACGAAGGGACAGATATCCCATGAAGGGACCAGTGCACCAAAGATATCCCATAAAGGGACAGATATCCCATGAAGGGACCAGTGCACCAAAGATATCCCCTAAAAGGGACCGATATCCCATGAAGGGACCAGTGCATTATAGATATCCCATGAAGGGACAGATATCCCATGAAGGGACCAGCGCACCAAAGATATCCCATGAAGGGACCAGTGCATCAAAGATATCCCATGAAGGGACCAGTGCATCAAAGATATCCCATGAAGGGACCAGTGCATCAAAGATATCCCATGAAGGGACCAGTGCATCAAAGACATCCCATGAAGGGACCAGTGCATCAAAGATATCCCATGAAGGGACCAGTGCACCAAAGATATCCCATGAAGGGACCAGTGCACCAAAGATATCCCATGAAGGGACTGATATCCCATGAAGGGACCAGTGCATCAAAGATATCCCATGAAGGGACAGATATCCCATGAAGGGACCAGTGCATCAAAGATATTCCATGAAAGGACCAGTGCACCAAGTTTAGCCCATGAAGGGACAGATATTCCATGAAGGGACCAGTGCATCAAAGATATCCCATGAAGGGACAGATATCCCATGAAAGGACCAGTGCACCAAAGATATCCCATGAAGGGACCAGTGCATCAAAGATATCCCATGAAGGGACAGATATCCCATGAAGGGACCAGTGCATCAAAGATATCCCATGAAGGGACAGATATCCCATGAAGGGACCGTGCATCAAAGATATCCCATGAAGGGACAGATATCCCATGAAGGGACCAGTGCACCAAAGATATCCCATGAAGGGACCAGTGCATCAAAGATATCCCATGAAGGGACCAGTGCACCAAAGATATCCCATGAAGGGACCAGTGCACCAAAGATATCCCATGAAGGGACCAGTGCACCAAAGATATCCCATGAAGGGACCAGTGCATCAAAGATATCCCATGAAGGGACCATTGCATCAAAGATATCCCATGAAGGGACAGATATCCCATGAAGGGACCAGTGCATCAAAGATATCCCATTAAGGGACAGATATCCCATGAAGGGACCAGTGCATCAAAGATATCCCATGAAGGGACAGATATCCCATGAAGGGACCAGTGCATCAAAGATATCCCATGAAGGGACCAGTGCACAAAAGATATCCCATGAAGGGACAGCTATCCCATGAAGGGACCAGTGCATCAAAGATATCCCATTAAGGGACAGATATCCCATGAAAGGACCAGTGCACCAAAGATATCCCATGAAGGGACCAGTGCATCAAAGATATCCCATGAAGGGACCAGTGCATCAAAGATATCCCATGAAGGGACCAGTACATCAAAGATATCCCATGAAGGGACCAGTGCACCAAAGATATCCCATTGAAGGGACTGATATCCCATGAAGGGACCAGTGCACCAAGGTTAGCCCATGAAGGGACAGATATTCCATGAAGGGGCCAGTGCATCAAAGATATCCCATGAAGGGACAGATATCCCATGAAAGGACCAGTGCACCAAAGATATCCCATGAAGGGACCAGTGCATCAAAGATATCCCATGAAGGGACAGATATCCCATGAAGGGACCAGTGCATCAAAGATATCCCATGAAGGGACAGATATCCCATGAAGGGACCAGTGCATCAAAGATATCCCATGAAGGGACCAGTGCACAAAAGATATCCCATGAAGGGACCAGTGCATCAAAGATATCCCATGAAGGGACCATTGCATCAAAGATATCCCATGAAGGGACCAGTGCATCAAAGACATCCCATGAAGGGACCAGTGCATCAAAGATATCCCATGAAGGGACCAGTGCACCAAAGATATCCCATGAAGGGACAGATATCCCATGAAGGGACCAGTGCACAAAAGATATCCCATGAAGGGACAGATATCCCATGAAGGGACCAGTGCACCAAAGATATCCCATGAAGGGACAGATATCCCATGAAGGGACCAGTGCACAAAAGATATCCCATGAAGGGACAGATATCCCATGAAGGGACCAGTGCATCAAAGATATCCCATGAAGGGACAGATATCCCATGAAGGGACCAGTGCACAAAAGATATCCCATGAAGGGACCAGTGCACAAAAGATATCCCATGAAGGGACAGATATTCCATGAAGGGACCAGTGCACCAAAGATAACCCATAAAGGGACCGATATCCCATGAAGGGACCAGTGCACCAAAGATATCCCATGAAGGGACAGATATCCCATGAAGGGACCAGTGCACCAAAGATATCCCATGAAGGGACCAGTGCACCAAAGATATCCCATGAAGGGACCATTGCATCAAAGATATCCCATGAAGGGACCAGTGCATCAAAGATATCCCATGAAGGGACCAGTGCATCAAAGATATCCCATGAAGGGACCAGTGCATCCAAGATATCCCATGAAGGGACAGATATCCCATCAAGGGACCAGTGCACAAAAGATATCCCATGAAGGGACAGATATCCCATGAAGGGACCAGTGCACCAAAGATATCCCATAAAGGGACCGATATCCCATGAAGGGACCAGTGCACCAAAGATATCCCATGAAGAGACAGATATCCCATGAAGGGACCAGTGCACCAAAGATATCCCATGAAGGGACAGATATCCCATGAAGGGACCAGTGCACAAAAGATATCCCATGAAGGGACAGATATCCCATGAAGGGACCAGTGCACCAAAGATATCCCATAAAGGGACAGATATCCCATGAAGGGACCAGTGCACAAAAGATATCCCATGAAGGGACTAGTGCATCAAAGATATCCCATGAAGGGACCATTGCATCAAAGATATCCAATGAAGGGACCAGGCATCAAAGACATCCCATGAAGGGACCAGTGCACCAAAGATATCCCATGAAGGGACCAGTGCACCAAAGATATCCCACGAAGGGACAGATATCCCATGAAGGGACCAGTGCACCAAAGATATCCCATAAAGGGACAGATATCCCATGAAGGGACCAGTGCACCAAAGATATCCCCTAAAAGGGACCGATATCCCATGAAGGGACCAGTGCATTATAGATATCCCATGAAGGGACAGATATGCCATGAAGGGACCAGCGCACCAAAGATATCCCATGAAGGGACCAGTGCATCAAAGATATCCCATGAAGGGACCAGTGCATCAAAGATATCCCATGAAGGGACCAGTGCATCAAAGATATCCCATGAAGGGACCAGTGCATCAAAGACATCCCATGAAGGGACCAGTGCATCAAAGATATCCCATGAAGGGACCAGTGCACCAAAGATATCCCATGAAGGGACCAGTGCACCAAAGATATCCCATGAAGGGACTGATATCCCATGAAGGGACCAGTGCATCAAAGATATCCCATGAAGGGACAGATATCCCATGAAGGGACCAGTGCATCAAAGATATTCCATGAAGGGACCAGTGCACCAAGTTTAGCCCATGAAGGGACAGATATTCCATGAAGGGACCAGTGCATCAAAGATATCCCATGAAGGGACAGATATCCCATGAAAGGACCAGTGCACCAAAGATATCCCATGAAGGGACCAGTGCATCAAAGATATCCCATGAAGGGACAGATATCCCATGAAGGGACCAGTGCATCAAAGATATCCCATGAAGGGACCAGTGCACCAAAGATATCCCATTGAAGGGACTGATATCCCATGAAGGGACCAGTGCACCAAGGTTAGCCCATAAAGGGACCGATATCCCATGAAGGGACCAGTGCATCAAAGACATCCCATGAAGGGACCAGTGCATCAAAGATAACCCATAAAGGGACCGATATCCCATGAAGGGACCAGTGCACAAAAGATATCCCATGAAGGGACCAGTGCATCAAAGATATCCCATGAAGGGACCATTGCATCAAAGATATCCCATGAAGGGACCAGTGCATCAAAGACATCCCATGAAGGGACCAGTGCATCAAAGATATCCCATGAAGGGACCAGTGCACCAAAGATATCCCATGAAGGGACAGATATCCCATGAAGGGACCAGTGCATCAAAGATATCCCATGAAGGGACAGATATCCCATGAAAGGACCAGTGCACCAAAGATATCCCATGAAGGGACCAGTGCATCAAAGATATCCCATGAAGGGACCAGTGCACCAAAGATATCCCATGAAGGGACCAGTGCACCAAAGATATCCCATGAAGGGACCAGTGCACCAAAGATATCCCATGAAGGGACCAGTGCATCAAAGATATCCCATGAAGGGACCATTGCATCAAAGATATCCCATGAAGGGACAGATATCCCATGAAGGGACCAGTGCATCAAAGATATCCCATTAAGGGACAGATATCCCATGAAGGGACCAGTGCATCAAAGATATCCCATGAAGGGACAGATATCCCATGAAGGGACCAGTGCATCAAAGATATCCCATGAAGGGACCAGTGCACAAAAGATATCCCATGAAGGGACAGATATCCCATGAAGGGACCAGTGCATGAAAGATATCCCATTAAGGGACAGATATCCCATGAAAGGACCAGTGCACCAAAGATATCCCATGAAGGGACCAGTGCATCAAAGATATCCCATGAAGGGACCAGTGCATCACAGATATCCCATGAAGGGACCAGTGCATCACAGATATCCCATGAAGGGACCAGTGCATCAAAGATATCCCATGAAGGGACCAGTGCACCAAAGATATCCCATGAAGGGACCAGTGCATCAAAGATATCCCATGAAGGGACAGATATCCCATGAAGGGACCAGTGCACAAAAGATATCCCATGAAGGGACCAGTGCACAAAAGATATCCCATGAAGGGACAGATATTCCATGAAGGGACCAGTGCACCAAAGATAACCCATAAAGGGACCGATATCCCATGAAGGGACCAGTGCACCAAAGATATCCCATGAAGGGACAGATATCCCATGAAGGGACCAGTGCACCAAAGATATCCCATGAAGGGACCAGTGCACCAAAGATATCCCATGAAGGGACCATTGCATCAAAGATATCCCATGAAGGGACCAGTGCATCAAAGATATCCCATGAAGGGACCAGTGCATCAAAGATATCCCATGAAGGGACCAGTGCATCAAAGATATCCCATGAAGGGACAGATATCCCATCAAGGGACCAGTGCACAAAAGATATCCCATGAAGGGACAGATATCCCATGAAGGGACCAGTGCACCAAAGATATCCCATAAAGGGACCGATATCCCATGAAGGGACCAGTGCACCAAAGATATCCCATGAAGGGACAGATATCCCATGAAGGGACCAGTGCACCAAAGATATCCCATGAAGGGACAGATATCCCATGAAGGGACCAGTGCACAAAAGATATCCCATGAAGGGACAGATATCCCATGAAGGGACCAGTGCACCAAAGATATCCCATAAAGGGACAGATATCCCATGAAGGGACCAGTGCACAAAAGATATCCCATGAAGGGACTAGTGCATCAAAGATATCCCATGAAGGGACCATTGCATCAAAGATATCCAATGAAGGGACCAGGCATCAAAGACATCCCATGAAGGGACCAGTGCACCAAAGATATCCCATGAAGGGCCCAGTGCACCAAAGATATCCCACGAAGGGACAGATATCCCATGAAGGGACCAGTGCACCAAAGATATCCCATAAAGGGACAGATATCCCATGAAGGGACCAGTGCACCAAAGATATCCCCTAAAAGGGACCGATATCTCATGAAGGGACCAGTGCATTATAGATATCCCATGAAGGGACAGATATGCCATGAAGGGACCAGCGCACCAAAGATATCCCATGAAGGGACCAGTGCATCAAAGATATCCCATGAAGGGACCAGTGCATCAAAGATATCCCATGAAGGGACCAGTGCATCAAAGATATCCCATGAAGGGACCAGTGCATCAAAGACATCCCATGAAGGGACCAGTGCATCAAAGATATCCCATGAAGGGACCAGTGCACCAAAGATATCCCATGAAGGGACCAGTGCACCAAAGATATCCCATGAAGGGACTGATATCCCATGAAGGGACCAGTGCATCAAAGATATCCCATGAAGGGACAGATATCCCATGAAGGGACCAGTGCATCAAAGATATTCCATGAAGGGACCAGTGCACCAAGTTTAGCCCATGAAGGGACAGATATTCCATGAAGGGACCAGTGCATCAAAGATATCCCATGAAGGGACAGATATCCCATGAAAGGACCAGTGCACCAAAGATATCCCATGAAGGGACCAGTGCATCAAAGATATCCCATGAAGGGACAGATATCCCATGAAGGGACCAGTGCATCAAAGATATCCCATGAAGGGACAGATATCCCATGAAGGGACCAGTGCATCAAAGATATCCCATGAAGGGACCAGTGCATCAAAGATATCCCATGAAGGGACCAGTGCATCAAAGATATCCCATGAAGGGACCAGTGCATCAAAGACATCCCATGAAGGGACCAGTGCATCAAAGATAACCCATAAAGGGACCGATATCCCATGAAGGGACCAGTGCACCAAAGATATCCCATAAAGGGACCGATATCCCATGAAGGGACCAGTGCACCAAAGATATCCCATGAAGGGACAGATATCCCATGAAGGGACCAGTGCACCAAAGATATCCCATGAAGGGACCAGTGCACCAAAGATATCCCATGAAGGGACCATTGCATCAAAGATATCCCATGAAGGGACCAGTGCATCAAAGATATCCCATGAAGGGACCAGTGCATCAAAGATATCCCATGAAGGGACCAGTGCATCAAAGATATCCCATGAAGGGACAGATATCCCATCAAGGGACCAGTGCACAAAAGATATCCCATGAAGGGACAGATATCCCATGAAGGGACCAGTGCACCAAAGATATCCCATAAAGGGACCGATATCCCATGAAGGGACCAGTGCACCAAAGATATCCCATGAAGGGACAGATATCCCATGAAGGGACCAGTGCACCAAAGATATCCCATGAAGGGACAGATATCCCATGAAGGGACCAGTGCACAAAAGATATCCCATGAAGGGACAGATATCCCATGAAGGGACCAGTGCACCAAAGATATCCCATAAAGGGACAGATATCCCATGAAGGGACCAGTGCACAAAAGATATCCCATGAAGGGACTAGTGCATCAAAGATATCCCATGAAGGGACCATTGCATCAAAGATATCCAATGAAGGGACCAGGCATCAAAGACATCCCATGAAGGGACCAGTGCACCAAAGATATCCCATGAAGGGCCCAGTGCACCAAAGATATCCCACGAAGGGACAGATATCCCATGAAGGGACCAGTGCACCAAAGATATCCCATAAAGGGACAGATATCCCATGAAGGGACCAGTGCACCAAAGATATCCCCTAAAAGGGACCGATATCCCATGAAGGGACCAGTGCATTATAGATATCCCATGAAGGGACAGATATGCCATGAAGGGACCAGCGCACCAAAGATATCCCATGAAGGGACCAGTGCATCAAAGATATCCCATGAAGGGACCAGTGCATCAAAGATATCCCATGAAGGGACCAGTGCATCAAAGATATCCCATGAAGGGACCAGTGCATCAAAGACATCCCATGAAGGGACCAGTGCATCAAAGATATCCCATGAAGGGACCAGTGCACCAAAGATATCCCATGAAGGGACCAGTGCACCAAAGATATCCCATGAAGGGACTGATATCCCATGAAGGGACCAGTGCATCAAAGATATCCCATGAAGGGACAGATATCCCATGAAGGGACCAGTGCATCAAAGATATTCCATGAAGGGACCAGTGCACCAAGTTTAGCCCATGAAGGGACAGATATTCCATGAAGGGACCAGTGCATCAAAGATATCCCATGAAGGGACAGATATCCCATGAAAGGACCAGTGCACCAAAGATATCCCATGAAGGGACCAGTGCATCAAAGATATCCCATGAAGGGACAGATATCCCATGAAGGGACCAGTGCATCAAAGATATCCCATGAAGGGACAGATATCCCATGAAGGGACCAGTGCATCAAAGATATCCCATGAAGGGACCAGTGCATCAAAGATATCCCATGAAGGGACCAGTGCATCAAAGATATCCCATGAAGGGACCAGTGCATCAAAGACATCCCATGAAGGGACCAGTGCATCAAAGATATCCCATGAAGGGACCAGTGCACCAAAGATATCCCATGAAGGGACCAGTGCACCAAAGATATCCCATGAAGGGACTGATATCCCATGAAGGGACCAGTGCATCAAAGATATCCCATGAAGGGACAGATATCCCATGAAGGGACCAGTGCATCAATGATATTCCATGAAGGGACCAGTGCACCAAGTTTAGCCCATGAAGGGACAGATATTCCATGAAGGGACCAGTGCATCAAAGATATCCCATGAAGGGACAGATATCCCATGAAAGGACCAGTGCACCAAAGATATCCCATGAAGGGACCAGTGCATCAAAGATATCCCATGAAGGGACAGATATCCCATGAAGGGACCAGTGCATCAAAGATATCCCATGAAGGGACAGATATCCCATGAAGGGACCGTGCATCAAAGATATCCCATGAAGGGACAGATATCCCATGAAGGGACCAGTGCACCAAAGATATCCCATGAAGGGACCAGTGCATCAAAGATATCCCATGAAGGGACCAGTGCACCAAAGATATCCCATGAAGGGACCAGTGCACCAAAGATATCCCATGAAGGGACCAGTGCACCAAAGATATCCCATGAAGGGACCAGTGCATCAAAGATATCCCATGAAGGGACCATTGCATCAAAGATATCCCATGAAGGGACAGATATCCCATGAAGGGACCAGTGCATCAAAGATATCCCATTAAGGGACAGATATCCCATGAAGGGACCAGTGCATCAAAGATATCCCATGAAGGGACAGCTATCCCATGAAGGGACCAGTGCATCAAAGATATCCCATTAAGGGACAGATATCCCATGAAAGGACCAGTGCACCAAAGATATCCGATGAAGGGACCAGTGCATCAAAGATATCCCATGAAGGGACCAGTGCATCAAAGATATCCCATGAAGGGACCAGTGCATCAAAGATATCCCATGAAGGGACCAGTGCACCAAAGATATCCCATTGAAGGGACTGATATCCCATGAAGGGACCAGTGCACCAAGGTTAGCCCATAAAGGGACCGATATCCCATGAAGGGACCAGTGCACCAAAGATATCCCATGAAGGGACAGATATCCCATGAAGGGACCAGTGCACCAAAGATATCCCATGAAGGGACAGATATCCCATGAAGGGACCAGTGCACAAAAGATATCCCATGAAGGGACAGATATCCCATGAAGGGACCAGTGCACCAAAGATATCCCATAAAGGGACAGATATCCCATGAAGGGACCAGTGCACAAAAGATATCCCATGAAGGGACTAGTGCATCAAAGATATCCCATGAAGGGACCATTGCATCAAAGATATCCAATGAAGGGACCAGGCATCAAAGACATCCCATGAAGGGACCAGTGCACCAAAGATATCCCATGAAGGGACCAGTGCACCAAAGATATCCCACGAAGGGACAGATATCCCATGAAGGGACCAGTGCACCAAAGATATCCCATAAAGGGACAGATATCCCATGAAGGGACCAGTGCACCAAAGATATCCCCTAAAAGGGACCAATATCCCATGAAGGGACCAGTGCATTATAGATATCCCATGAAGGGACAGATATGCCATGAAGGGACCAGCGCACCAAAGATATCCCATGAAGGGACCAGTGCATCAAAGATATCCCATGAAGGGACCAGTGCATCAAAGATATCCCATGAAGGGACCAGTGCATCAAAGATATCCCATGAAGGGACCAGTGCATCAAAGACATCCCATGAAGGGACCAGTGCATCAAAGATATCCCATGAAGGGACCAGTGCACCAAAGATATCCCATGAAGGGACCAGTGCACCAAAGATATCCCATGAAGGGACTGATATCCCATGAAGGGACCAGTGCAACAAAGATATCCCATGAAGGGACAGATATCCCATGAAGGGACCAGTGCATCAAAGATATTCCATGAAGGGACCAGTGCACCAAGTTTAGCCCATGAAGGGACAGATATTCCATGAAGGGACCAGTGCATCAAAGATATCCCATGAAGGGACAGATATCCCATGAAAGGACCAGTGCACCAAAGATATCCCATGAAGGGACCAGTGCATCAAAGATATCCCATGAAGGGACAGATATCCCATGAAGGGACCAGTGCATCAAAGATATCCCATGAAGGGACAGATATCCCATGAAGGGACCGTGCATCAAAGATATCCCATGAAGGGACCAGTGCACAAAAGATATCCCATGAAGGGACAGATATCCCATGAAGGGACCAGTGCATCAAAGATATCCCATGAAGGGACAGATATCCCATGAAAGGACCAGTGCACCAAAGATATCCCATGAAGGGATCAGTGCATCAAAGATATCCCATGAAGCGACCAGTGCACCAAAGATATCCCATGAAGGGACCAGTGCACCAAAGATATCCCATGAAGGGACCAGTGCACCAAAGATATCCCATGAAGGGACCAGTGCATCAAAGATATCCCATGAAGGGACCATTGCATCAAAGATATCCCATGAAGGGACAGATATCCCATGAAGGGACCAGTGCATCAAAGATATCCCATTAAGGGACAGATATCCCATGAAGGGACCAGTGCATCAAAGATATCCCATGAAGGGACAGATATCCCATGAAGGGACCAGTGCATCAAAGATATCCCATGAAGGGACCAGTGCACAAAAGATATCCCATGAAGGGACAGATATCCCATGAAGGGACCAGTGCATGAAAGATATCCCATTAAGGGACAGATATCCCATGAAAGGACCAGTGCACCAAAGATATCCCATGAAGGGACCAGTGCATCAAAGATATCCCATGAAGGGACCAGTGCATCACAGATATCCCATGAAGGGACCAGTGCATCACAGATATCCCATGAAGGGACCAGTGCATCAAAGATATCCCCTGAAGGGACCAGTGCACCAAAGATATCCCATGAAGGGACCAGTGCATCAAAGATATCCCATGAAGGGACAGATATCCCATGA
The DNA here is from genome assembly GCF_964263255.1 of Lissotriton vulgaris. Lineage (NCBI taxonomy): Eukaryota > Metazoa > Chordata > Amphibia > Caudata > Salamandridae > Lissotriton > Lissotriton vulgaris. The sequence goes on along the minus strand of NW_028252696.1, from coordinate 181,938 downwards.
AGGGACCAGTGCACAAAAGATATCCCATGAAGGGACCAGTGCACAAAAGATATCCCATGAAGGGACAGATATTCCATGAAGGGACCAGTGCACCAAAGATAACCCATAAAGGGACCGATATCCCATGAAGGGACCAGTGCACCAAAGATATCCCATGAAGGGACAGATATCCCATGAAGGGACCAGTGCACCAAAGATATCCCATGAAGGGACCAGTGCACCAAAGATATCCCATTAAGGGACCATTGCATCAAAGATATCCCATGAAGGGACCAGTGCATCAAAGATATCCCATGAAGGGACCAGTGCATCAAAGATATCCCATGAAGGGACCAGTGCATCAAAGATATCCCATGAAGGGACAGATATCCCATCAAGGGACCAGTGCACAAAAGATATCCCATGAAGGGACAGATATCCCATGAAGGGACCAGTGCACCAAAGATATCCCATAAAGGGACCGATATCCCATGAAGGGGCCAGTGCACCAAAGATATCCCATGAAGGGACAGATATCCCATGAAGGGACCAGTGCACCAAAGATATCCCATGAAGGGACAGATATCCCATGAAGGGACCAGTGCACAAAAGATATCCCATGAAGGGACAGATATCCCATGAAGGGACCAGTGCACAAAAGATATCCCATGAAGGGACAGATATCCCATGAAGGGACCAGTGCACCAAAGATATCCCATAAAGGGACAGATATCCCATGAAGGGACCAGTGCACAAAAGATATCCCATGAAGGGACTAGTGCATCAAAGATATCCCATGAAGGGACCATTGCATCAAAGATATCCAATGAAGGGACCAGGCATCAAAGACATCCCATGAAGGGACCAGTGCACCAAAGATATCCCATGAAGGGACCAGTGCACCAAAGATATCCCACGAAGGGACAGATATCCCATGAAGGGACCAGTGCACCAAAGATATCCCATAAAGGGACAGATATCCCATGAAGGGACCAGTGCACCAAAGATATCCCCTAAAAGGGACCGATATCCCATGAAGGGACCAGTGCATTATAGATATCCCATGAAGGGACAGATATGCCATGAAGGGACCAGCGCACCAAAGATATCCCATGAAGGGACCAGTGCATCAAAGATATCCCATGAAGGGACCAGTGCATCAAAGATATCCCATGAAGGGACCAGTGCATCAAAGACATCCCATGAAGGGACCAGTGCATCAAAGATATCCCATGAAGGGACCAGTGCACCAAAGATATCCCATGAAGGGACCAGTGCACCAAAGATATCCCATGAAGGGACTGATATCCCATGAAGGGACCAGTGCATCAAAGATATCCCATGAAGGGACAGATATCCCATGAAGGGACCAGTGCATCAAAGATATTCCATGAAGGGACCAGTGCACCAAGTTTAGCCCATGAAGGGACAGATATTCCATGAAGGGACCAGTGCATCAAAGATATCCCATGAAGGGACAGATATCCCATGAAAGGACCAGTGCACCAAAGATATCCCATGAAGGGACCAGTGCATCAAAGATATCCCATGAAGGGACAGATATCCCATGAAGGGACCAGTGCATCAAAGATATCCCATGAAGGGACAGATATCCCATGAAGGGACCAGTGCATCAAAGATATCCCATGAAGGGACCAGTGCATCAAAGATATCCCATGAAGGGACCAGTGCATCAAAGATATCCCATGAAGGGACCAGTGCATCAAAGACATCCCATGAAGGGACCAGTGCATCAAAGATATCCCATGAAGGGACCAGTGCACCAAAGATATCCCATGAAGGGACCAGTGCACCAAAGATATCCCATGAAGGGACTGATATCCCATGAAGGGACCAGTGCATCAAAGATATCCCATGAAGGGACAGATATCCCATGAAGGGACCAGTGCATCAAAGATATTCCATGAAGGGACCAGTGCACCAAGTTTAGCCCATGAAGGGACAGATATTCCATGAAGGGACCAGTGCATCAAAGATATCCCATGAAGGGACAGATATCCCATGAAAGGACCAGTGCACCAAAGATATCCCATGAAGGGACCAGTGCATCAAAGATATCCCATGAAGGGACAGATATCCCATGAAGGGACCAGTGCATCAAAGATATCCCATGAAGGGACAGATATCCCATGAAGGGACCGTGCATCAAAGATATCCCATGAAGGGACAGATATCCCATGAAGGGACCAGTGCACCAAAGATATCCCATGAAGGGACCAGTGCATCAAAGATATCCCATGAAGGGACAGATATCCCATGAAGGGACCAGTGCATCAAAGATATCCCATGAAGGGACAGATATCCCATGAAGGGACCAGTGCATCAAAGATATCCCATGAAGGGACCAGTGCACAAAAGATATCCCATGAAGGGACCAGTGCATCAAAGATATCCCATGAAGGGACCATTGCATCAAAGATATCCCATGAAGGGACCAGTGCATCAAAGACATCCCATGAAGGGACCAGTGCATCAAAGATATCCCATGAAGGGACCAGTGCACCAAAGATATCCCATGAAGGGACAGATATCCCATGAAGGGACCAGTGCACAAAAGATATCCCATGAAGGGACAGATATCCCATGAAGGGACCAGTGCACGAAAGATATCCCATGAAGGGACAGATATCCCATGAAGGGACCAGTGCACAAAAGATATCCCATAAAGGGACAGATATCCCATGAAGGGACCAGTGCACCAAAGATATCCCATGAAGGGACCAGTGCACCAAAGATATCCCATGAAGGGACCAGTGCACCAAAGATATCCCATGAAGGGACAGATATCCCAATAAGGGACCAGTGCACCAAAGATATCCCATGAACGGACCATGCACCAAAGATATCCCATGAAGGGACAGATATCCCATGAAGGGACCAGTGCATCAAAGATATCCCATGAAGGGACCAGTGCATCAAATATATCCCATGAAGGGACCAGTGCATCAAAGATATCCCATGAAGGGACCAGTGCATCAAAGATATCCCATGAAGGGACAGATCCCATGAAGGGACCAGTGCATCAAAGATATCCCATGAAGGGACAGATATCCATGAAGGGACCAGTTCACCAAAGATATCCCATGAAGGGACCAGTGCATCAATGATATCCCATGAAGGGACCAGTGCATCAAAGATATCCCATGAAGGGACCAGTGCATCAAAGATATCCCATGAAGGGACCAGTGCACCAAAGATATCCCATGAAGGGACCAGTGCATCAAAGATATCCCATGAAGGGACCAGTGCATCAAAGATATCCCATGAAGGGACCAGTGCATCAAAGATATCCCATGAAGGGACAGATATCCCATGAAGGGACCAGTGCACAAAAGATATCCCATGAAGGGACCAGTGCACAAAAGATATCCCATGAAGGGACAGATATTCCATGAAGGGACCAGTGCACCAAAGATAACCCATAAAGGGACCGATATCCCATGAAGGGACCAGTGCACCAAAGATATCCCATGAAGGGACAGATATCCCATGAAGGGACCAGTGCACCAAAGATATCCCATGAAGGGACCAGTGCACCAAAGATATCCCATGAAGGGACCATTGCATCAAAGATATCCCATGAAGGGACCAGTGCATCAAAGATATCCCATGAAGGGACCAGTGCATCAAAGATATCCCATGAAGGGACAGATATCCCATCAAGGGACCAGTGCACAAAAGATATCCCATGAAGGGACAGATATCCCATGAAGGGACCAGTGCACCAAAGATATCCCATAAAGGGACCGATATCCCATGAAGGGACCAGTGCACCAAAGATATCCCATGAAGGGACAGATATCCCATGAAGGGACCAGTGCACCAAAGATATCCCATGAAGGGACAGATATCCCATGAAGGGACCAGTGCACAAAAGATATCCCATGAAGGGACAGATATCCCATGAAGGGACCAGTGCACCAAAGATATCCCATAAAGGGACAGATATCCCATGAAGGGACCAGTGCACAAAAGATATCCCATGAAGGGACTAGTGCATCAAAGATATCCCATGAAGGGACCATTGCATCAAAGATATCCAATGAAGGGACCAGGCATCAAAGACATCCCATGAAGGGACCAGTGCACCAAAGATATCCCATGAAGGGACCAGTGCACCAAAGATATCCCACGAAGGGACAGATATCCCATGAAGGGACCAGTGCACCAAAGATATCCCATAAAGGGACAGATATCCCATGAAGGGACCAGTGCACCAAAGATATCCCCTAAAAGGGACCGATATCCCATGAAGGGACCAGTGCATTATAGATATCCCATGAAGGGACAGATATGCCATGAAGGGACCAGCGCACCAAAGATATCCCATGAAGGGACCAGTGCATCAAAGATATCCCATGAAGGGACCAGTGCATCAAAGATATCCCATGAAGGGACCAGTGCATCAAAGATATCCCATGAAGGGACCAGTGCATCAAAGACATCCCATGAAGGGACCAGTGCATCAAAGATATCCCATGAAGGGACCAGTGCACCAAAGATATCCCATGAAGGGACCAGTGCACCAAAGATATCCCATGAAGGGACTGATATCCCATGAAGGGACCAGTGCATCAAAGATATCCCATGAAGGGACAGATATCCCATGAAGGGACCAGTGCATTAAAGATATTCCATGAAGGGACCAGTGCACCAAGTTTAGCCCATGAAGGGACAGATATTCCATGAAGGGACCAGTGCATCAAAGATATCCCATGAAGGGACAGATATCCCATGAAAGGACCAGTGCACCAAAGATATCCCATGAAGGGACCAGTGCATCAAAGATATCCCATGAAGGGACAGATATCCCATGAAGGGACCAGTGCATCAAAGATATCCCATGAAGGGACAGATATCCCATGAAGGGACCGTGCATCAAAGATATCCCATGAAGGGACCAGTGCACAAAAGATATCCCATGAAGGGACAGATATCCCATGAAGGGACCAGTGCATCAAAGATATCCCATGAAGGGACAGATATCCCATGAAAGGACCAGTGCACCAAAGATATCCCATGAAGGGACCAGTGCATCAAAGATATCCCATGAAGGGACCAGTGCACCAAAGATATCCCATGAAGGGACCAGTGCACCAAAGATATCCCATGAAGGGACCAGTGCACCAAAGATATCCCATGAAGGGACCAGTGCATCAAAGATATCCCATGAAGGGACCATTGCATCAAAGATATCCCATGAAGGGACAGATATCCCATGAAGGGACCAGTGCATCAAAGATATCCCATTAAGGGATAGATATCCCATGAAGGGACCAGTGCATCAAAGATATCCCATGAAGGGACAGATATCCCATGAAGGGACCAGTGCATCAAAGATATCCCATGAAGGGACCAGTGCACAAAAGATATCCCATGAAGGGACAGATATCCCATGAAGGGACCAGTGCATGAAAGATATCCCATTAAGGGACAGATATCCCATGAAAGGACCAGTGCACCAAAGATATCCCATGAAGGGACCAGTGCATCAAAGATATCCCATGAAGGGACCAGTGCATCACAGATATCCCATGAAGGGACCAGTGCATCACAGATATCCCATGAAGGGACCAGTGCATCAAAGATATCCCATGAAGGGACCAGTGCACCAAAGATATCCCATGAAGGGACCAGTGCATCAAAGATATCCCATGAAGGGACAGATATCCCATGAAGGGACCAGTGCACCAAAGATATCCCATGAAGGGACCAGTGCACCAAAGATATCCCACGAAGGGACAGATATCCCATGAAGGGACCAGTGCACCAAAGATATCCCATAAAGGGACAGATATCCCATGAAGGGACCAGTGCACCAAAGATATCCCCTAAAAGGGACCGATATCCCATGAAGGGACGAGTGCATTATAGATATCCCATGAAGGGACAGATATGCCATGAAGGGACCAGCGCACCAAAGATATCCCATGAAGGGACCAGTGCATCAAAGATATCCCATGAAGGGACCAGTGCATCAAAGATATCCCATGAAGGGACCAGTGCATCAAAGACATCCCATGAAGGGACCAGTGCATCAAAGATATCCCATGAAGGGACCAGTGCACCAAAGATATCCCATGAAGGGACCAGTGCACCAAAGATATCCCATGAAGGGACTGATATCCCATGAAGGGACCAGTGCATCAAAGATATCCCATGAAGGGACAGATATCCCATGAAGGGACGAGTGCATCAAAGATATTCCATGAAGGGACCAGTGCACCAAGTTTAGCCCATGAAGGGACAGATATTCCATGAAGGGACCAGTGCATCAAAGATATCCCATGAAGGGACAGATATCCCATGAAAGGACCAGTGCACCAAAGATATCCCATGAAGGGACCAGTGCATCAAAGATATCCCATGAAGGGACAGATATCCCATGAAGGGACCAGTGCATCAAAGATATCCCATGAAGGGACAGATATCCCATGAAGGGACCAGTGCATCAAAGATATCCCATGAAGGGACCAGTGCATCAAAGATATCCCATGAAGGGACCAGTGCATCAAAGATATCCCATGAAGGGACCAGTGCATCAAAGACATCCCATGAAGGGACCAGTGCATCAAAGATATCCCATGAAGGGACCAGTGCACCAAAGATATCCCATGAAGGGACTGATATCCCATGAAGGGACCAGTGCATCAAAGATATCCCATGAAGGGACAGATATCCCATGAAGGGACCAGTGCATCAAAGATATTCCATGAAGGGACCAGTGCACCAAGTTTAGCCCATGAAGGGACAGATATTCCATGAAGGGACCAGTGCACCAAAGATATCCCATGAAGGGACCAGTGCATCAAAGATATCCCATGAAGGGACAGATATCCCATGAAGGGACCAGTGCATCAAAGATATCCCATGAAGGGACAGATATCCCATGAAGGGACCGTGCATCAAAGATATCCCATGAAGGGACAGATATCCCATGAAGGGACCAGTGCACCAAAGATATCCCATGAAGGGACCAGTGCATCAAAGATATCCCATGAAGGGACAGATATCCCATGAAGGGACCAGTGCATCAAAGATATCCCATGAAGGGACAGATATCCCATGAAGGGACCAGTGCATCAAAGATATCCCATGAAGGGACCAGTGCACAAAAGATATCCCATGAAGGGACCAGTGCATCAAAGATATCCCATGAAGGGACCATTGCATCAAAGATATCCCATGAAGGGACCAGTGCATCAAAGACATCCCATGAAGGGACCAGTGCATCAAAGATATCCCATGAAGGGACCAGTGCACCAAAGATATCCCATGAAGGGACAGATATCCCATGAAGGGACCAGTGCACAAAAGATATCCCATGAAGGGACAGATATCCCATGAAGGGACCAGTGCACGAAAGATATCCCATGAAGGGACAGATATCCCATGAAGGGACCAGTGCACAAAAGATATCCCATAAAGGGACAGATATCCCATGAAGGGACCAGTGCACCAAAGATATCCCATGAAGGGACCAGTGCACCAAAGATATCCCATGAAGGGACAGATATCCCAATAAGGGACCAGTGCACCAAAGATATCCCATGAACGGACCATGCACCAAAGATATCCCATGAAGGGACAGATATCCCATGAAGGGACCAGTGCATCAAAGATATCCCATGAAGGGACCAGTGCATCAAAGATATCCCATGAAGGGACCAGTGCATCAAAGATTTCCCATGAAGGGACCAGTGCATCAAAGATATCCCATGAAGGGACAGATCCCATGAAGGGACCAGTGCATCAAAGATATCCCATGAAGGGACAGATATCCCATGAAGGGACCAGTTCACCAAAGATATCCCATGAAGGGACCAGTGCATCAATGATATCCCATGAAGGGACCAGTGCATCAAAGATATCCCATGAAGGGACCAGTGCATCAAAGATATCCCATGAAGGGACCAGTGCACCAAAGATATCCCATGAAGGGACCAGTGCATCAAAGATATCCCATGAAGGGACCAGTGCATCAAAGATATCCCATGAAGGGACCAGTGCATCAAAGATATCCCATGAAGGGACAGATATCCCATGAAGGGACCAGTGCACAAAAGATATCCCATGAAGGGACCAGTGCACAAAAGATATCCCATGAAGGGACAGATATTCCATGAAGGGACCAGTGCACCAAAGATAACCCATAAAGGGACCGATATCCCATGAAGGGACCAGTGCACCAAAGATATCCCATGAAGGGACAGATATCCCATGAAGGGACCAGTGCACCAAAGATATCCCATGAAGGGACCAGTGCACCAAAGATATCCCATGAAGGGACCATTGCATCAAAGATATCCCATGAAGGGACCAGTGCATCAAAGATATCCCATGAAGGGACCAGTGCATCAAAGATATCCCATGAAGGGACCAGTGCATCAAAGATATCCCATGAAGGGACAGATATCCCATCAAGGGACCAGTGCACAAAAGATATCCCATGAAGGGACAGATATCCCATGAAGGGACCAGTGCACCAAAGATATCCCATAAAGGGACCGATATCCCATGAAGGGACCAGTGCACCAAAGATATCCCATGAAGGGACAGATATCCCATGAAGGGACCAGTGCACCAAAGATATCCCATGAAGGGACAGATATCCCATGAAGGGACCAGTGCACAAAAGATATCCCATGAAGGGACAGATATCCCATGAAGGGACCAGTGCACCAAAGATATCCCATAAAGGGACAGATATCCCATGAAGGGACCAGTGCACAAAAGATATCCCATGAAGGGACTAGTGCATCAAAGATATCCCATGAAGGGACCATTGCATCAAAGATATCCAATGAAGGGACCAGGCATCAAAGACATCCCATGAAGGGACCAGTGCACCAAAGATATCCCATGAAGGGACCAGTGCACCAAAGATATCCCACGAAGGGACAGATATCCCATGAAGGGACCAGTGCACCAAAGATATCCCATAAAGGGACAGATATCCCATGAAGGGACCAGTGCACCAAAGATATCCCCTAAAAGGGACCGATATCCCATGAAGGGACCAGTGCATTATAGATATCCCATGAAGGGACAGATATGCCATGAAGGGACCAGCGCACCAAAGATATCCCATGAAGGGACCAGTGCATCAAAGATATCCCATGAAGGGACCAGTGCATCAAAGATATCCCATGAAGGGACCAGTGCATCAAAGATATCCCATGAAGGGACCAGTGCATCAAAGACATCCCATGAAGGGACCAGTGCATCAAAGATATCCCATGAAGGGACCAGTGCACCAAAGATATCCCATGAAGGGACCAGTGCACCAAAGATATCCCATGAAGGGACTGATATCCCATGAAGGGACCAGTGCATCAAAGATATCCCATGAAGGGACAGATATCCCATGAAGGGACCAGTGCATCAAAGATATTCCATGAAGGGACCAGTGCACCAAGTTTAGCCCATGAAGGGACAGATATTCCATGAAGGGACCAGTGCATCAAAGATATCCCATGAAGGGACAGATATCCCATGAAAGGACCAGTGCACCAAAGATATCCCATGAAGGGACCAGTGCATCAAAGATATCCCATGAAGGGACAGATATCCCATGAAGGGACCAGTGCATCAAAGATATCCCATGAAGGGACAGATATCCCATGAAGGGACCGTGCATCAAAGATATCCCATGAAGGGACCAGTGCACAAAAGATATCCCATGAAGGGACAGATATCCCATGAAGGGACCAGTGCATCAAAGATATCCCATGAAGGGACAGATATCCCATGAAAGGACCAGTGCACCAAAGATATCCCATGAAGGGACCAGTGCATCAAAGATATCCCATGAAGGGACCAGTGCACCAAAGATATCCCATGAAGGGACCAGTGCACCAAAGATATCCCATGAAGGGACCAGTGCACCAAAGATATCCCATGAAGGGACCAGTGCATCAAAGATATCCCATGAAGGGACCATTGCATCAAAGATATCCCATGAAGGGACAGATATCCCATGAAGGGACCAGTGCATCAAAGATATCCCATTAAGGGATAGATATCATATGAAGGGACCAGTGCATCAAAGATATCCCATGAAGGGACAGATATCCCATGAAGGGACCAGTGCATCAAAGATATCCCATGAAGGGACCAGTGCACAAAAGATATCCCATGAAGGGACAGATATCCCATGAAGGGACCAGTGCATGAAAGATATCCCATTAAGGGACAGATATCCCATGAAAGGACCAGTGCACCAAAGATATCCCATGAAGGGACCAGTGCATCAAAGATATCCCATGAAGGGACCAGTGCATCACAGATATCCCATGAAGGGACCAGTGCATCACAGATATCCCATGAAGGGACCAGTGCATCAAAGATATCCCATGAAGGGACCAGTGCACCAAAGATATCCCATGAAGGGACCAGTGCATCAAAGATATCCCATGAAGGGACAGATATCCCATGAAGGGACCAGTGCACAAAAGATATCCCATGAAGGGACCAGTGCACAAAAGATATCCCATGAAGGGACAGATATTCCATGAAGGGACCAGTGCACCAAAGATATCCCATGAAGGGACAGATATCCCATGAAGGGACCAGTGCACCAAAGATATCCCATGAAGGGACCAGTGCACCAAAGATATCCCATGAAGGGACCATTGCATCAAAGATATCCCATGAAGGGACCAGTGCATCAAAGATATCCCATGAAGGGACCAGTGCATCAAAGATATCCCATGAAGGGACCAGTGCATCAAAGATATCCCATGAAGGGACAGATATCCCATCAAGGGACCAGTGCACAAAAGATATCCCATGAAGGGACAGATATCCCATGAAGGGACCAGTGCACCAAAGATATCCCATAAAGGGACCGATATCCCATGAAGGGACCAGTGCACCAAAGATATCCCATGAAGGGACAGATATCCCATGAAGGGACCAGTGCACCAAAGATATCCCATGAAGAGACAGATATCCCATGAAAGGACCAGTGCACCAAAGATATCCCATGAAGGGACCAGTGCATCAAAGATATCCCATGAAGGGACAGATATCCCATGAAGGGACCAGTGCATCAAAGATATCCCATGAAGGGACAGATATCCCATGAAGGGACCGTGCATCAAAGATATCCCATGAAGGGACCAGTGCACAAAAGATATCCCATGAAGGGACAGATATCCCATGAAGGGACCAGTGCATCAAAGATATCCCATGAAGGGACAGATATCCCATGAAAGGACCAGTGCACCAAAGATATCCCATGAAGGGACCAGTGCATCAAAGATATCCCATGAAGGGACCAGTGCACCAAAGATATCCCATGAAGGGACCAGTGCACCAAAGATATCCCATGAAGGGACCAGTGCACCAAAGATATCCCATGAAGGGACCAGTGCATCAAAGATATCCCATGAAGGGACCATTGCATCAAAGATATCCCATGAAGGGACAGATATCCCATGAAGGGACCAGTGCATCAAAGATATCCCATTAAGGGACAGATATCCCATGAAGGGACCAGTGCATCAAAGATATCCCATGAAGGGACAGATATCCCATGAAGGGACCAGTGCATCAAAGATATCCCATGAAGGGACCAGTGCACAAAAGATATCCCATGAAGGGACAGATATCCCATGAAGGGACCAGTGCATGAAAGATATCCCATTAAGGGACAGATATCCCATGAAAGGACCAGTGCACCAAAGATATCCCATGAAGGGACCAGTGCATCAAAGATATCCCATGAAGGGACCAGTGCATCACAGATATCCCATGAAGGGACCAGTGCATCACAGATATCCCATGAAGGGACCAGTGCATCAAAGATATCCCATGAAGGGACCAGTGCACCAAAGATATCCCATGAAGGGACCAGTGCATCAAAGATATCCCATGAAGGGACAGATATCCCATGAAGGGACCAGTGCACAAAAGATATCCCATGAAGGGACCAGTGCACAAAAGATATCCCATGAAGGGACAGATATTCCATGAAGGGACCAGTGCACCAAAGATAACCCATAAAGGGACCGATATCCCATGAAGGGACCAGTGCACCAAAGATATCCCATGAAGGGACAGATATCCCATGAAGGGACCAGTGCACCAAAGATATCCCATGAAGGGACCAGTGCACCAAAGATATCCCATGAAGGGACCATTGCATCAAAGATATCCCATGAAGGGACCAGTGCATCAAAGATATCCCATGAAGGGACCAGTGCATCAAAGATATCCCATGAAGGGACCAGTGCATCAAAGATATCCCATGAAGGGACAGATATCCCATCAAGGGACCAGTGCACAAAAGATATCCCATGAAGGGACAGATATCCCATGAAGGGACCAGTGCACCAAAGATATCCCATAAAGGGACCGATATCCCATGAAGGGACCAGTGCACCAAAGATATCCCATGAAGGGACAGATATCCCATGAAGGGACCAGTGCACCAAAGATATCCCATGAAGGGACAGATATCCCATGAAGGGACCAGTGCACAAAAGATATCCCATGAAGGGACAGATATCCCATGAAGGGACCAGTGCACCAAAGATATCCCATAAAGGGACAGATATCCCATGAAGGGACCAGTTCACCAAAGATATCCCATGAAGGGACCAGTGCATCAATGATATCCCATGAAGGGACCAGTGCATCAAAGATATCCCATGAAGGGACCAGTGCACAAAAGATATCCCATGAAGGGACTAGTGCATCAAAGATATCCCATGAAGGGACCATTGCATCAAAGATATCCAATGAAGGGACCAGGCATCAAAGACATCCCATGAAGGGACCAGTGCACCAAAGATATCCCATGAAGGGCCCAGTGCACCAAAGATATCCCACGAAGGGACAGATATCCCATGAAGGGACCAGTGCACCAAAGATATCCCATAAAGGGACAGATATCCCATGAAGGGACCAGTGCACCAAAGATATCCCCTAAAAGGGACCGATATCCCATGAAGGGACCAGTGCATTATAGATATCCCATGAAGGGACAGATATGCCATGAAGGGACCAGCGCACCAAAGATATCCCATGAAGGGACCAGTGCATCAAAGATATCCCATGAAGGGACCAGTGCATCAAAGATATCCCATGAAGGGACCAGTGCATCAAAGATATCCCATGAAGGGACCAGTGCATCAAAGACATCCCATGAAGGGACCAGTGCATCAAAGATATCCCATGAAGGGACCAGTGCACCAAAGATATCCCATGAAGGGACCAGTGCACCAAAGATATCCCATGAAGGGACTGATATCCCATGAAGGGACCAGTGCATCAAAGATATCCCACGAAGGGACAGATATCCCATGAAGGGACCAGTGCATCAAAGATATTCCATGAAGGGACCAGTGCACCAAGTTTAGCCCATGAAGGGACAGATATTCCATGAAGGGACCAGTGCATCAAAGATATCCCATGAAGGGACAGATATCCCATGAAAGGACCAGTGCACCAAAGATATCCCATGAAGGGACCAGTGCATCAAAGATATCCCATGAAGGGACAGATATCCCATGAAGGGACCAGTGCATCAAAGATATCCCATGAAGGGACAGATATCCCATGAAGGGACCAGTGCATCAAAGATATCCCATGAAGGGACCAGTGCATCAAAGATATCCCATGAAGGGACCAGTGCATCAAAGATATCCCATGAAGGGACCAGTGCATCAAAGACATCCCATGAAGGGACCAGTGCATCAAAGATATCCCATGAAGGGACCAGTGCACCAAAGATATCCCATGAAGGGACCAGTGCACCAAAGATATCCCATGAAGGGACTGATATCCCATGAAGGGACCAGTGCATCAAAGATATCCCATGAAGGGACAGATATCCCATGAAGGGACCAGTGCATCAAAGATATTCCATGAAGGGACCAGTGCACCAAGTTTAGCCCATGAAGGGACAGATATTCCATGAAGGGACCAGTGCATCAAAGATATCCCATGAAGGGACAGATATCCCATGAAAGGACCAGTGCACCAAAGATATCCCATGAAGGGACCAGTGCATCAAAGATATCCCATGAAGGGACAGATATCCCATGAAGGGACCAGTGCATCAAAGATATCCCATGAAGGGACAGATATCCCATGAAGGGACCGTGCATCAAAGATATCCCATGAAGGGACAGATATCCCATGAAGGGACCAGTGCACCAAAGATATCCCATGAAGGGACCAGTGCATCAAAGATATCCCATGAAGGGACCAGTGCACCAAAGATATCCCATGAAGGGACCAGTGCACCAAAGATATCCCATGAAGGGACCAGTGCACCAAAGATATCCCATGAAGGGACCAGTGCATCAAAGATATCCCATGAAGGGACCATTGCATCAAAGATATCCCATGAAGGGACAGATATCCCATGAAGGGACCAGTGCATCAAAGATATCCCATTAAGGGACAGATATCCCATGAAGGGACCAGTGCATCAAAGATATCCCATGAAGGGACAGCTATCCCATGAAGGGACCAGTACATCAAAGATATCCCATTAAGGGACAGATATCCCATGAAAGGACCAGTGCACCAAAGATATCCGATGAAGGGACCAGTGCATCAAAGATATCCCATGAAGGGACCAGTGCATCAAAGATATCCCATGAAGGGACCAGTGCATCAAAGATATCCCATGAAGGGACCAGTGCACCAAAGATATCCCATTGAAGGGACTGATATCCCATGAAGGGACCAGTGCACCAAGGTTAGCCCATAAAGGGACCGATATCCCATGAAGGGACCAGTGCACCAAAGATATCCCATGAAGGGACAGATATCCCATGAAGGGACCAGTGCACCAAAGATATCCCATGAAGGGACAGATATCCCATGAAGGGACCAGTGCACAAAAGATATCCCATGAAGGGACAGATATCCCATGAAGGGACCAGTGCACCAAAGATATCCCATAAAGGGACAGATATCCCATGAAGGGACCAGTGCACAAAAGATATCCCATGAAGGGACTAGTGCATCAAAGATATCCCATGAAGGGACCATTGCATCAAAGATATCCAATGAAGGGACCAGGCATCAAAGACATCCCATGAAGGGACCAGTGCACCAAAGATATCCCATGAAGGGACCAGTGCACCAAAGATATCCCACGAAGGGACAGATATCCCATGAAGGGACCAGTGCACCAAAGATATCCCATAAAGGGACAGATATCCCATGGAGGGACCAGTGCACCAAAGATATCCCCTAAAAGGGACCGATATCCCATGAAGGGACCAGTGCATTATAGATATCCCATGAAGGGACAGATATGCCATGAAGGGACCAGCGCACCAAAGATATCCCATGAAGGGACCAGTGCATCAAAGATATCCCATGAAGGGACCAGTGCATCAAAGATATCCCATGAAGGGACCAGTGCATCAAAGATATCCCATGAAGGGACCAGTGCATCAAAGACATCCCATGAAGGGACCAGTGCATCAAAGATATCCCATGAAGGGACCAGTGCACCAAAGATATCCCATGAAGGGACCAGTGCACCAAAGATATCCCATGAAGGGACTGACATCCCATGAAGGGACCAGTGCAACAAAGATATCCCATGAAGGGACAGATATCCCATGAAGGGACCAGTGCATCAAAGATATTCCATGAAGGGACCAGTGCACCAAGTTTAGCCCATGAAGGGACAGATATTCCATGAAGGGACCAGTGCATCAAAGATATCCCATGAAGGGACAGATATCCCATGAAAGGACCAGTGCACCAAAGATATCCCATGAAGGGACCAGTGCATCAAAGATATCCCATGAAGGGACAGATATCCCATGAAGGGACCAGTGCATCAAAGATATCCCATGAAGGGACAGATATCCCATGAAGGGACCGTGCATCAAAGATATCCCATGAAGGGACCAGTGCACAAAAGATATCCCATGAAGGGACAGATATCCCATGAAGGGACCAGTGCATCAAAGATATCCCATGAAGGGACAGATATCCCATGAAAGGACCAGTGCACCAAAGATATCCCATGAAGGGACCAGTGCATCAAAGATATCCCATGAAGCGACCAGTGCACCAAAGATATCCCATGAAGGGACCAGTGCACCAAAGATATCCCATGAAGGGACCAGTGCACCAAAGATATCCCATGAAGGGACCAGTGCATCAAAGATATCCCATGAAGGGACCATTGCATCAAAGATATCCCATGAAGGGACAGATATCCCATGAAGGGACCAGTGCATCAAAGATATCCCATTAAGGGACAGATATCCCATGAAGGGACCAGTGCATCAAAGATATCCCATGAAGGGACAGATATCCCATGAAGGGACCAGTGCATCAAAGATATCCCATGAAGGGACCAGTGCACAAAAGATATCCCATGAAGGGACAGATATCCCATGAAGGGACCAGTGCATGAAAGATATCCCATTAAGGGACAGATATCCCATGAAAGGACCAGTGCACCAAAGATATCCCATGAAGGGACCAGTGCATCAAAGATATCCCATGAAGGGACCAGTGCATCACAGATATCCCATGAAGGGACCAGTGCATCACAGATATCCCATGAAGGGACCAGTGCATCAAAGATATCCCCTGAAGGGACCAGTGCACCAAAGATATCCCATGAAGGGACCAGTGCATCAAAGATATCCCATGAAGGGACAGATATCCCATGAAGGGACCAGTGCACAAAAGATATCCCATGAAGGGACCAGTGCACAAAAGATATCCCATGAAGGGACAGATATTCCATGAAGGGACCAGTGAACCAAAGATAACCCATAAAGGGACCGATATCCCATGAAGGGACCAGTGCACCAAAGATATCCCATGAAGGGACAGATATCCCATGAAGGGACCAGTGCACCAAAGATATCCCATGAAGGGACCAGTGCACCAAAGATATCCCATTAAGGGACCATTGCATCAAAGATATCCCATGAAGGGACCAGTGCATCAAAGATATCCCATGAAGGGACCAGTGCATCAAAGATATCCCATGAAGGGACCAGTGCATCAAAGATATCCCATGAAGGGACAGATATCCCATCAAGGGACCAGTGCACAAAAGATATCCCATGAAGGGACAGATATCCCATGAAGGGACCAGTGCACCAAAGATATCCCATAAAGGGACCGATATCCCATGAAGGGGCCAGTGCACCAAAGATATCCCATGAAGGGACAGATATCCCATGAAGGGACCAGTGCACCAAAGATATCCCATGAAGGGACAGATATCCCATGAAGGGACCAGTGCACAAAAGATATCCCATGAAGGGACAGATATCCCATGAAGGGACCAGTGCACCAAAGATATCCCATAAAGGGACAGATATCCCATGAAGGGACCAGTGCACAAAAGATATCCCATGAAGGGACTAGTGCATCAAAGATATCCCATGAAGGGACCATTGCATCAAAGATATCCAATGAAGGGACCAGGCATCAAAGACATCCCATGAAGGGACCAGTGCACCAAAGATATCCCATGAAGGGACCAGTGCACCAAAGATATCCCACGAAGGGACAGATATCCCATGAAGGGACCAGTGCACCAAAGATATCCCATAAAGGGACAGATATCCCATGAAGGGACCAGTGCACCAAAGATATCCCCTAAAAGGGACCGATATCCCATGAAGGGACCAGTGCATTATAGATATCCCATGAAGGGACAGATATGCCATGAAGGGACCAGCGCACCAAAGATATCCCATGAAGGGACCAGTGCATCAAAGATATCCCATGAAGGGACCAGTGCATCAAAGATATCCCATGAAGGGACCAGTGCATCAAAGACATCCCATGAAGGGACCAGTGCATCAAAGATATCCCATGAAGGGACCAGTGCACCAAAGATATCCCATGAAGGGACCAGTGCACCAAAGATATCCCATGAAGGGACTGATATCCCATGAAGGGACCAGTGCATCAAAGATATCCCATGAAGGGACAGATATCCCATGAAGGGACCAGTGCATCAAAGATATTCCATGAAGGGACCAGTGCACCAAGTTTAGCCCATGAAGGGACAGATATTTCATGAAGGGACCAGTGCATCAAAGATATCCCATGAAGGGACAGATATCCCATGAAAGGACCAGTGCACCAAAGATATCCCATGAAGGGACCAGTGCATCAAAGATATCCCATGAAGGGACAGATATCCCATGAAGGGACCAGTGCATCAAAGATATCCCATGAAGGGACAGATATCCCATGAAGGGACCAGTGCATCAAAGATATCCCATGAAGGGACCAGTGCATCAAAGATATCCCATGAAGGGACCAGTGCATCAAAGATATCCCATGAAGGGACCAGTGCATCAAAGACATCCCATGAAGGGACCAGTGCATCAAAGATATCCCATGAAGGGACCAGTGCACCAAAGATATCCCATGAAGGGACCAGTGCACCAAAGATATCCCATGAAGGGACTGATATCCCATGAAGGGACCAGTGCATCAAAGATATCCCATGAAGGGACAGATATCCCATGAAGGGACCAGTGCATCAAAGATATTCCATGAAGGGACCAGTGCACCAAGTTTAGCCCATGAAGGGACAGATATTCCATGAAGGGACCAGTGCATCAAAGATATCCCATGAAGGGACAGATATCCCATGAAAGGACCAGTGCACCAAAGATATCCCATGAAGGTACCAGTGCATCAAAGATATCCCATGAAGGGACAGATATCCCATGAAGGGACCAGTGCATCAAAGATATCCCATGAAGGGACAGATATCCCATGAAGGGACCGTGCATCAAAGATATCCCATGAAGGGACAGATATCCCATGAAGGGACCAGTGCACCAAAGATATCCCATGAAGGGACCAGTGCATCAAAGATATCCCATGAAGGGACAGATATCCCATGAAGGGACCAATGCATCAAAGATATCCCATGAAGGGACAGATATCCCATGAAGGGACCAGTGCATCAAAGATATCCCATGAAGGGACCAGTGCACAAAAGATATCCCATGAAGGGACCAGTGCATCAAAGATATCCCATGAAGGGACCATTGCATCAAAGATATCCCATGAAGGGACCAGTGCATCAAAGACATCCCATGAAGGGACCAGTGCATCAAAGATATCCCATGAAGGGACCAGTGCACCAAAGATATCCCATGAAGGGACTGATATCCCATGAAGGGACCAGTGCATCAAAGATATCCCATGAAGGGACAGATATCCCATGAAGGGACCAGTGCATCAAAGATATTCCATGAAGGGACCAGTGCACCAAGTTTAGCCCATGAAGGGACAGATATTCCATGAAGGGACCAGTGCATCAAAGATATCCCATGAAGGGACAGATATCCCATGAAAGGACCAGTGCACCAAAGATATCCCATGAAGGGACCAGTGCATCAAAGATATCCCATGAAGGGACAGATATCCCATGAAGGGACCAGTGCATCAAAGATATCCCATGAAGGGACAGATATCCCATGAAGGGACCGTGCATCAAAGATATCCCATGAAGGGACAGATATCCCATGAAGGGACCAGTGCACCAAAGATATCCCATGAAGGGACCAGTGCATCAAAGATATCCCATGAAGGGACAGATATCCCATGAAGGGACCAGTGCATCAAAGATATCCCATGAAGGGACAGATATCCCATGAAGGGACCAGTGCATCAAAGATATCCCATGAAGGGACCAGTGCACAAAAGATATCCCATGAAGGGACCAGTGCATCAAAGATATCCCATGAAGGGACCATTGCATCAAAGATATCCCATGAAGGGACCAGTGCATCAAAGACATCCCATGAAGGGACCAGTGCATCAAAGATATCCCATGAAGGGACCAGTGCACCAAAGATATCCCATGAAGGGACAGATATCCCATGAAGGGACCAGTGCACAAAAGATATCCCATGAAGGGACAGATATCCCATGAAGGGACCAGTGCACGAAAGATATCCCATGAAGGGACAGATATCCCATGAAGGGACCAGTGCACAAAAGATATCCCATAAAGGGACAGATATCCCATGAAGGGACCAGTGCACCAAAGATATCCCATGAAGGGACCAGTGCACCAAAGATATCCCATGAAGGGACCAGTGCACCAAAGATATCCCATGAAGGGACAGATATCCCAATAAGGGACCAGTGCACCAAAGATATCCCATGAACGGACCATGCACCAAAGATATCCCATGAAGGGACAGATATCCCATGAAGGGACCAGTGCATCAAAGATATCCCATGAAGGGACCAGTGCATCAAAGATATCCCATGAAGGGACCAGTGCATCAAAGATTTCCCATGAAGGGACCAGTGCATCAAAGATATCCCATGAAGGGACAGATCCCATGAAGGGACCAGTGCATCAAAGATATCCCATGAAGGGACAGATATCCCATGAAGGGACCAGTTCACCAAAGATATCCCATGAAGGGACCAGTGCATCAATGATATCCCATGAAGGGACCAGTGCATCAAAGATATCCCATGAAGGGACCAGTGCATCAAAGATATCCCATGAAGGGACCAGTGCACCAAAGATATCCCATGAAGGGACCAGTGCATCAAAGATATCCCATGAAGGGACCAGTGCATCAAAGATATCCCATGAAGGGACCAGTGCATCAAAGATATCCCATGAAGGGACAGATATCCCATGAAGGGACCAGTGCACAAAAGATATCCCATGAAGGGACCAGTGCACAAAAGATATCCCATGAAGGGACAGATATTCCATGAAGGGACCAGTGCACCAAAGATAACCCATAAAGGGACCGATATCCCATGAAGGGACCAGTGCACCAAAGATATCCCATGAAGGGACAGATATCCCATGAAGGGACCAGTGCACCAAAGATATCCCATGAAGGGACCAGTGCACCAAAGATATCCCATGAAGGGACCATTGCATCAAAGATATCCCATGAAGGGACCAGTGCATCAAAGATATCCCATGAAGGGACCAGTGCATCAAAGATATCCCATGAAGGGACCAGTGCATCAAAGATATCCCATGAAGGGACAGATATCCCATCAAGGGACCAGTGCACAAAAGATATCCCATGAAGGGACAGATATCCCATGAAGGGACCAGTGCACCAAAGATATCCCATAAAGGGACCGATATCCCATGAAGGGACCAGTGCACCAAAGATATCCCATGAAGGGACAGATATCCCATGAAGGGACCAGTGCACCAAAGATATCCCATGAAGGGACAGATATCCCATGAAGGGACCAGTGCACAAAAGATATCCCATGAAGGGACAGATATCCCATGAAGGGACCAGTGCACCAAAGATATCCCATAAAGGGACAGATATCCCATGAAGGGACCAGTGCACAAAAGATATCCCATGAAGGGACTAGTGCATCAAAGATATCCCATGAAGGGACCATTGCATCAAAGATATCCAATGAAGGGACCAGGCATCAAAGACATCCCATGAAGGGACCAGTGCACCAAAGATATCCCATGAAGGGACCAGTGCACCAAAGATATCCCACGAAGGGACAGATATCCCATGAAGGGACCAGTGCACCAAAGATATCCCATAAAGGGACAGATATCCCATGAAGGGACCAGTGCACCAAAGATATCCCCTAAAAGGGACCGATATCCCATGAAGGGACCAGTGCATTATAGATATCCCATGAAGGGACAGATATGCCATGAAGGGACCAGCGCACCAAAGATATCCCATGAAGGGACCAGTGCATCAAAGATATCCCATGAAGGGACCAGTGCATCAAAGATATCCCATGAAGGGACCAGTGCATCAAAGATATCCCATGAAGGGACCAGTGCATCAAAGACATCCCATGAAGGGACCAGTGCATCAAAGATATCCCATGAAGGGACCAGTGCACCAAAGATATCCCATGAAGGGACCAGTGCACCAAAGATATCCCATGAAGGGACTGATATCCCATGAAGGGACCAGTGCATCAAAGATATCCCATGAAGGGACAGATATCCCATGAAGGGACCAGTGCATCAAAGATATTCCATGAAGGGACCAGTGCACCAAGTTTAGCCCATGAAGGGACAGATATTCCATGAAGGGACCAGTGCATCAAAGATATCCCATGAAGGGACAGATATCCCATGAAAGGACCAGTGCACCAAAGATATCCCATGAAGGGACCAGTGCATCAAAGATATCCCATGAAGGGACAGATATCCCATGAAGGGACCAGTGCATCAAAGATATCCCATGAAGGGACAGATATCCCATGAAGGGACCGTGCATCAAAGATATCCCATGAAGGGACCAGTGCACAAAAGATATCCCATGAAGGGACAGATATCCCATGAAGGGACCAGTGCATCAAAGATATCCCATGAAGGGACAGATATCCCATGAAAGGACCAGTGCACCAAAGATATCCCATGAAGGGACCAGTGCATCAAAGATATCCCATGAAGGGACCAGTGCACCAAAGATATCCCATGAAGGGACCAGTGCACCAAAGATATCCCATGAAGGGACCAGTGCACCAAAGATATCCCATGAAGGGACCAGTGCATCAAAGATATCCCATGAAGGGACCATTGCATCAAAGATATCCCATGAAGGGACAGATATCCCATGAAGGGACCAGTGCATCAAAGATATCCCATTAAGGGATAGATATCCCATGAAGGGACCAGTGCATCAAAGATATCCCATGAAGGGACAGATATCCCATGAAGGGACCAGTGCATCAAAGATATCCCATGAAGGGACCAGTGCACAAAAGATATCCCATGAAGGGACAGATATCCCATGAAGGGACCAGTGCATGAAAGATATCCCATTAAGGGACAGATATCCCATGAAAGGACCAGTGCACCAAAGATATCCCATGAAGGGACCAGTGCATCAAAGATATCCCATGAAGGGACCAGTGCATCACAGATATCCCATGAAGGGACCAGTGCATCACAGATATCCCATGAAGGGACCAGTGCATCAAAGATATCCCATGAAGGGACCAGTGCACCAAAGATATCCCATGAAGGGACCAGTGCATCAAAGATATCCCATGAAGGGACAGATATCCCATGAAGGGACCAGTGCACAAAAGATATCCCATGAAGGGACCAGTGCACAAAAGATATCCCATGAAGGGACAGATATTCCATGAAGGGACCAGTGCACCAAAGATATCCCATGAAGGGACAGATATCCCATGAAGGGACCAGTGCACCAAAGATATCCCATGAAGGGACCAGTGCACCAAAGATATCCCATGAAGGGACCATTGCATCAAAGATATCCCATGAAGGGACCAGTGCATCAAAGATATCCCATGAAGGGACCAGTGCATCAAAGATATCCCATGAAGGGACCAGTGCATCAAAGATATCCCATGAAGGGACAGATATCCCATCAAGGGACCAGTGCATCAAAGATATCCCATGAAGGGACAGATATCCCATGAAGGGACCAGTGCATCAAAGATATCCCATGAAGGGACAGATATCCCATGAAGGGACCGTGCATCAAAGATATCCCATGAAGGGACCAGTGCACAAAAGATATCCCATGAAGGGACAGATATCCCATGAAGGGACCAGTGCATCAAAGATATCCCATGAAGGGACAGATATCCCATGAAAGGACCAGTGCACCAAAGATATCCCATGAAGGGACCAGTGCATCAAAGATATCCCATGAAGGGACCAGTGCACCAAAGATATCCCATGAAGGGACCAGTGCACCAAAGATATCCCATGAAGGGACCAGTGCACCAAAGATATCCCATGAAGGGACCAGTGCATCAAAGATATCCCATGAAGGGACCATTGCATCAAAGATATCCCATGAAGGGACAGATATCCCATGAAGGGACCAGTGCATCAAAGATATCCCATTAAGGGACAGATATCCCATGAAGGGACCAGTGCATCAAAGATATCCCATGAAGGGACAGATATCCCATGAAGGGACCAGTGCATCAAAGATATCCCATGAAGGGACCAGTGCACAAAAGATATCCCATGAAGGGACAGATATCCCATGAAGGGACCAGTGCATGAAAGATATCCCATTAAGGGACAGATATCCCATGAAAGGACCAGTGCACCAAAGATATCCCATGAAGGGACCAGTGCACCAAAGATATCCCATGAAGGGACCATTGCATCAAAGATATCCCATGAAGGGACCAGTGCATCAAAGATATCCCATGAAGGGACCAGTGCATCAAAGATATCCCATGAAGGGACCAGTGCATCAAAGATATCCCATGAAGGGACAGATATCCCATCAAGGGACCAGTGCACAAAAGATATCCCATGAAGGGACAGATATCCCATGAAGGGACCAGTGCACCAAAGATATCCCATAAAGGGACCGATATCCCATGAAGGGACCAGTGCACCAAAGATATCCCATGAAGGGACAGATATCCCATGAAGGGACCAGTGCACCAAAGATATCCCATGAAGGGACAGATATCCCATGAAGGGACCAGTGCACAAAAGATATCCCATGAAGGGACAGATATCCCATGAAGGGACCAGTGCACCAAAGATATCCCATAAAGGGACAGATATCCCATGAAGGGACCAGTTCACCAAAGATATCCCATGAAGGGACCAGTGCATCAATGATATCCCATGAAGGGACCAGTGCATCAAAGATATCCCATGAAGGGACCAGTGCACAAAAGATATCCCATGAAGGGACTAGTGCATCAAAGATATCCCATGAAGGGACCATTGCATCAAAGATATCCAATGAAGGGACCAGGCATCAAAGACATCCCATGAAGGGACCAGTGCACCAAAGATATCCCATGAAGGGCCCAGTGCACCAAAGATATCCCACGAAGGGACAGATATCCCATGAAGGGACCAGTGCACCAAAGATATCCCATAAAGGGACAGATATCCCATGAAGGGACCAGTGCACCAAAGATATCCCCTAAAAGGGACCGATATCCCATGAAGGGACCAGTGCATTATAGATATCCCATGAAGGGACAGATATGCCATGAAGGGACCAGCGCACCAAAGATATCCCATGAAGGGACCAGTGCATCAAAGATATCCCATGAAGGGACCAGTGCATCAAAGATATCCCATGAAGGGACCAGTGCATCAAAGATATCCCATGAAGGGACCAGTGCATCAAAGACATCCCATGAAGGGACCAGTGCATCAAAGATATCCCATGAAGGGACCAGTGCACCAAAGATATCCCATGAAGGGACCAGTGCACCAAAGATATCCCATGAAGGGACTGATATCCCATGAAGGGACCAGTGCATCAAAGATATCCCATGAAGGGACAGATATCCCATGAAGGGACCAGTGCATCAAAGATATTCCATGAAGGGACCAGTGCACCAAGTTTAGCCCATGAAGGGACAGATATTCCATGAAGGGACCAGTGCATCAAAGATATCCCATGAAGGGACAGATATCCCATGAAAGGACCAGTGCACCAAAGATATCCCATGAAGGGACCAGTGCATCAAAGATATCCCATGAAGGGACAGATATCCCATGAAGGGACCAGTGCATCAAAGATATCCCATGAAGGGACAGATATCCCATGAAGGGACCAGTGCATCAAAGATATCCCATGAAGGGACCAGTGCATCAAAGATATCCCATGAAGGGACCAGTGCATCAAAGATATCCCATGAAGGGACCAGTGCATCAAAGACATCCCATGAAGGGACCAGTGCATCAAAGATATCCCATGAAGGGACCAGTGCACCAAAGATATCCCATGAAGGGACCAGTGCACCAAAGATATCCCATGAAGGGACTGATATCCCATGAAGGGACCAGTGCATCAAAGATATCCCATGAAGGGACAGATATCCCATGAAGGGACCAGTGCATCAAAGATATTCCATGAAGGGACCAGTGCACCAAGTTTAGCCCATGAAGGGACAGATATTCCATGAAGGGACCAGTGCATCAAAGATATCCCATGAAGGGACAGATATCCCATGAAAGGACCAGTGCACCAAAGATATCCCATGAAGGGACCAGTGCATCAAAGATATCCCATGAAGGGACAGATATCCCATGAAGGGACCAGTGCATCAAAGATATCCCATGAAGGGACAGATATCCCATGAAGGGACCGTGCATCAAAGATATCCCATGAAGGGACAGATATCCCATGAAGGGACCAGTGCACCAAAGATATCCCATGAAGGGACCAGTGCATCAAAGATATCCCATGAAGGGACCAGTGCACCAAAGATATCCCATGAAGGGACCAGTGCACCAAAGATATCCCATGAAGGGACCAGTGCACCAAAGATATCCCATGAAGGGACCAGTGCATCAAAGATATCCCATGAAGGGACCATTGCATCAAAGATATCCCATGAAGGGACAGATATCCCATGAAGGGACCAGTGCATCAAAGATATCCCATTAAGGGACAGATATCCCATGAAGGGACCAGTGCATCAAAGATATCCCATGAAGGGACAGCTATCCCATGAAGGGACCAGTGCATCAAAGATATCCCATTAAGGGACAGATATCCCATGAAAGGACCAGTGCACCAAAGATATCCGATGAAGGGACCAGTGCATCAAAGATATCCCATGAAGGGACCAGTGCATCAAAGATATCCCATGAAGGGACCAGTGCATCAAAGATATCCCATGAAGGGACCAGTGCACCAAAGATATCCCATTGAAGGGACTGATATCCCATGAAGGGACCAGTGCACCAAGGTTAGCCCATAAAGGGACCGATATCCCATGAAGGGACCAGTGCACCAAAGATATCCCATGAAGGGACAGATATCCCATGAAGGGACCAGTGCACCAAAGATATCCCATGAAGGGACAGATATCCCATGAAGGGACCAGTGCACAAAAGATATCCCATGAAGGGACAGATATCCCATGAAGGGACCAGTGCACCAAAGATATCCCATAAAGGGACAGATATCCCATGAAGGGACCAGTGCACAAAAGATATCCCATGAAGGGACTAGTGCATCAAAGATATCCCATGAAGGGACCATTGCATCAAAGATATCCAATGAAGGGACCAGGCATCAAAGACATCCCATGAAGGGACCAGTGCACCAAAGATATCCCATGAAGGGACCAGTGCACCAAAGATATCCCACGAAGGGACAGATATCCCATGAAGGGACCAGTGCACCAAAGATATCCCATAAAGGGACAGATATCCCATGAAGGGACCAGTGCACCAAAGATATCCCCTAAAAGGGACCGATATCCCATGAAGGGACCAGTGCATTATAGATATCCCATGAAGGGACAGATATGCCATGAAGGGACCAGTGCACCAAAGATATCCCATGAAGGGACCAGTGCATCAAAGATATCCCATGAAGGGACCAGTGCATCAAAGATATCCCATGAAGGGACCAGTGCATCAAAGATATCCCATGAAGGGACCAGTGCATCAAAGACATCCCATGAAGGGACCAGTGCATCAAAGATATCCCATGAAGGGACCAGTGCACCAAAGATATCCCATGAAGGGACCAGTGCACCAAAGATATCCCATGAAGGGACTGACATCCCATGAAGGGACCAGTGCAACAAAGATATCCCATGAAGGGACAGATATCCCATGAAGGGACCAGTGCATCAAAGATATTCCATGAAGGGACCAGTGCACCAAGTTTAGCCCATGAAGGGACAGATATTCCATGAAGGGACCAGTGCATCAAAGATATCCCATGAAGGGACAGATATCCCATGAAAGGACCAGTGCACCAAAGATATCCCATGAAGGGACCAGTGCATCAAAGATATCCCATGAAGGGACAGATATCCCATGAAGGGACCAGTGCATCAAAGATATCCCATGAAGGGACAGATATCCCATGAAGGGACCGTGCATCAAAGATATCCCATGAAGGGACCAGTGCACAAAAGATATCCCATGAAGGGACAGATATCCCATGAAGGGACCAGTGCATCAAAGATATCCCATGAAGGGACAGATATCCCATGAAAGGACCAGTGCACCAAAGATATCCCATGAAGGGACCAGTGCATCAAAGATATCCCATGAAGCGACCAGTGCACCAAAGATATCCCATGAAGGGACCAGTGCACCAAAGATATCCCATGAAGGGACCAGTGCACCAAAGATATCCCATGAAGGGACCAGTGCATCAAAGATATCCCATGAAGGGACCATTGCATCAAAGATATCCCATGAAGGGACAGATATCCCATGAAGGGACCAGTGCATCAAAGATATCCCATTAAGGGACAGATATCCCATGAAGGGACCAGTGCATCAAAGATATCCCATGAAGGGACAGATATCCCATGAAGGGACCAGTGCATCAAAGATATCCCATGAAGGGACCAGTGCACAAAAGATATCCCATGAAGGGACAGATATCCCATGAAGGGACCAGTGCATGAAAGATATCCCATTAAGGGACAGATATCCCATGAAAGGACCAGTGCACCAAAGATATCCCATGAAGGGACCAGTGCATCAAAGATATCCCATGAAGGGACCAGTGCATCACAGATATCCCATGAAGGGACCAGTGCATCACAGATATCCCATGAAGGGACCAGTGCATCAAAGATATCCCCTGAAGGGACCAGTGCACCAAAGATATCCCATGAAGGGACCAGTGCATCAAAGATATCCCATGAAGGGACAGATATCCCATGAAGGGACCAGTGCACAAAAGATATCCCATGAAGGGACCAGTGCACAAAAGATATCCCATGAAGGGACAGATATTCCATGAAGGGACCAGTGCACCAAAGATAACCCATAAAGGGACCGATATCCCATGAAGGGACCAGTGCACCAAAGATATCCCATGAAGGGACAGATATCCCATGAAGGGACCAGTGCACCAAAGATATCCCATGAAGGGACCAGTGCACCAAAGATATCCCATTAAGGGACCATTGCATCAAAGATATCCCATGAAGGGACCAGTGCATCAAAGATATCCCATGAAGGGACCAGTGCATCAAAGATATCCCATGAAGGGACCAGTGCATCAAAGATATCCCATGAAGGGACAGATATCCCATCAAGGGACCAGTGCACAAAAGATATCCCATGAAGGGACAGATATCCCATGAAGGGACCAGTGCACCAAAGATATCCCATAAAGGGACCGATATCCCATGAAGGGGCCAGTGCACCAAAGATATCCCATGAAGGGACAGATATCCCATGAAGGGACCAGTGCACCAAAGATATCCCATGAAGGGACAGATATCCCATGAAGGGACCAGTGCACAAAAGATATCCCATGAAGGGACAGATATCCCATGAAGGGACCAGTGCACCAAAGATATCCCATGAAGGGACAGATATCCCATGAAGGGACCAGTGCATCAAAGATATCCCATGAAGGGACAGATATCCCATGAAGGGACCGTGCATCAAAGATATCCCATGAAGGGACAGATATCCCATGAAGGGACCAGTGCACCAAAGATATCCCATGAAGGGACCAGTGCATCAAAGATATCCCATGAAGGGACAGATATCCCATGAAGGGACCAGTGCATCAAAGATATCCCATGAAGGGACAGATATCCCATGAAGGGACCAGTGCATCAAAGATATCCCATGAAGGGACCAGTGCACAAAAGATATCCCATGAAGGGACCAGTGCATCAAAGATATCCCATGAAGGGACCATTGCATCAAAGATATCCCATGAAGGGACCAGTGCATCAAAGACATCCCATGAAGGGACCAGTGCATCAAAGATATCCCATGAAGGGACCAGTGCACCAAAGATATCCCATGAAGGGACAGATATCCCATGAAGGGACCAGTGCATTATAGATATCCCATGAAGGGACAGATATGCCATGAAGGGACCAGCGCACCAAAGATATCCCATGAAGGGACCAGTGCATCAAAGATATCCCATGAAGGGACCAGTGCATCAAAGATATCCCATGAAGGGACCAGTGCATCAAAGACATCCCATGAAGGGACCAGTGCATCAAAGATATCCCATGAAGGGACCAGTGCACCAAAGATATCCCATGAAGGGACCAGTGCACCAAAGATATCCCATGAAGGGACTGATATCCCATGAAGGGACCAGTGCATCAAAGATATCCCATGAAGGGACAGATATCCCATGAAGGGACCAGTGCATCAAAGATATTCCATGAAGGGACCAGTGCACCAAGTTTAGCCCATGAAGGGACAGATATTTCATGAAGGGACCAGTGCATCAAAGATATCCCATGAAGGGACAGATATCCCATGAAAGGACCAGTGCACCAAAGATATCCCATGAAGGGACCAGTGCATCAAAGATATCCCATGAAGGGACAGATATCCCATGAAGGGACCAGTGCATCAAAGATATCCCATGAAGGGACAGATATCCCATGAAGGGACCAGTGCATCAAAGATATCCCATGAAGGGACCAGTGCATCAAAGATATCCCATGAAGGGACCAGTGCATCAAAGATATCCCATGAAGGGACCAGTGCATCAAAGACATCCCATGAAGGGACCAGTGCATCAAAGATATCCCATGAAGGGACCAGTGCACCAAAGATATCCCATGAAGGGACCAGTGCACCAAAGATATCCCATGAAGGGACTGATATCCCATGAAGGGACCAGTGCATCAAAGATATCCCATGAAGGGACAGATATCCCATGAAGGGACCAGTGCATCAAAGATATTCCATGAAGGGACCAGTGCACCAAGTTTAGCCCATGAAGGGACAGATATTCCATGAAGGGACCAGTGCATCAAAGATATCCCATGAAGGGACAGATATCCCATGAAAGGACCAGTGCACCAAAGATATCCCATGAAGGGACCAGTGCATCAAAGATATCCCATGAAGGGACAGATATCCCATGAAGGGACCAGTGCATCAAAGATATCCCATGAAGGGACAGATATCCCATGAAGGGACCGTGCATCAAAGATATCCCATGAAGGGACAGATATCCCATGAAGGGACCAGTGCACCAAAGATATCCCATGAAGGGACCAGTGCATCAAAGATATCCCATGAAGGGACAGATATCCCATGAAGGGACCAATGCATCAAAGATATCCCATGAAGGGACAGATATCCCATGAAGGGACCAGTGCATCAAAGATATCCCATGAAGGGACCAGTGCACAAAAGATATCCCATGAAGGGACCAGTGCATCAAAGATATCCCATGAAGGGACCATTGCATCAAAGATATCCCATGAAGGGACCAGTGCATCAAAGACATCCCATGAAGGGACCAGTGCATCAAAGATATCCCATGAAGGGACCAGTGCACCAAAGATATCCCATGAAGGGACTGATATCCCATGAAGGGACCAGTGCATCAAAGATATCCCATGAAGGGACAGATATCCCATGAAGGGACCAGTGCATCAAAGATATTCCATGAAGGGACCAGTGCACCAAGTTTAGCCCATGAAGGGACAGATATTCCATGAAGGGACCAGTGCATCAAAGATATCCCATGAAGGGACAGATATCCCATGAAAGGACCAGTGCACCAAAGATATCCCATGAAGGGACCAGTGCATCAAAGATATCCCATGAAGGGACAGATATCCCATGAAGGGACCAGTGCATCAAAGATATCCCATGAAGGGACAGATATCCCATGAAGGGACCGTGCATCAAAGATATCCCATGAAGGGACAGATATCCCATGAAGGGACCAGTGCACCAAAGATATCCCATGAAGGGACCAGTGCATCAAAGATATCCCATGAAGGGACAGATATCCCATGAAGGGACCAGTGCATCAAAGATATCCCATGAAGGGACAGATATCCCATGAAGGGACCAGTGCATCAAAGATATCCCATGAAGGGACCAGTGCACAAAAGATATCCCATGAAGGGACCAGTGCATCAAAGATATCCCATGAAGGGACCATTGCATCAAAGATATCCCATGAAGGGACCAGTGCATCAAAGACATCCCATGAAGGGACCAGTGCATCAAAGATATCCCATGAAGGGACCAGTGCACCAAAGATATCCCATGAAGGGACAGATATCCCATGAAGGGACCAGTGCACAAAAGATATCCCATGAAGGGACAGATATCCCATGAAGGGACCAGTGCACGAAAGATATCCCATGAAGGGACAGATATCCCATGAAGGGACCAGTGCACAAAAGATATCCCATAAAGGGACAGATATCCCATGAAGGGACCAGTGCACCAAAGATATCCCATGAAGGGACCAGTGCACCAAAGATATCCCATGAAGGGACCAGTGCACCAAAGATATCCCATGAAGGGACAGATATCCCAATAAGGGACCAGTGCACCAAAGATATCCCATGAACGGACCATGCACCAAAGATATCCCATGAAGGGACAGATATCCCATGAAGGGACCAGTGCATCAAAGATATCCCATGAAGGGACCAGTGCATCAAAGATATCCCATGAAGGGACCAGTGCATCAAAGATTTCCCATGAAGGGACCAGTGCATCAAAGATATCCCATGAAGGGACAGATCCCATGAAGGGACCAGTGCATCAAAGATATCCCATGAAGGGACAGATATCCCATGAAGGGACCAGTTCACCAAAGATATCCCATGAAGGGACCAGTGCATCAATGATATCCCATGAAGGGACCAGTGCATCAAAGATATCCCATGAAGGGACCAGTGCATCAAAGATATCCCATGAAGGGACCAGTGCACCAAAGATATCCCATGAAGGGACCAGTGCATCAAAGATATCCCATGAAGGGACCAGTGCATCAAAGATATCCCATGAAGGGACCAGTGCATCAAAGATATCCCATGAAGGGACAGATATCCCATGAAGGGACCAGTGCACAAAAGATATCCCATGAAGGGACCAGTGCACAAAAGATATCCCATGAAGGGACAGATATTCCATGAAGGGACCAGTGCACCAAAGATAACCCATAAAGGGACCGATATCCCATGAAGGGACCAGTGCACCAAAGATATCCCATGAAGGGACAGATATCCCATGAAGGGACCAGTGCACCAAAGATATCCCATGAAGGGACCAGTGCACCAAAGATATCCCATGAAGGGACCATTGCATCAAAGATATCCCATGAAGGGACCAGTGCATCAAAGATATCCCATGAAGGGACCAGTGCATCAAAGATATCCCATGAAGGGACCAGTGCATCAAAGATATCCCATGAAGGGACAGATATCCCATCAAGGGACCAGTGCACAAAAGATATCCCATGAAGGGACAGATATCCCATGAAGGGACCAGTGCACCAAAGATATCCCATAAAGGGACCGATATCCCATGAAGGGACCAGTGCACCAAAGATATCCCATGAAGGGACAGATATCCCATGAAGGGACCAGTGCACCAAAGATATCCCATGAAGGGACAGATATCCCATGAAGGGACCAGTGCACAAAAGATATCCCATGAAGGGACAGATATCCCATGAAGGGACCAGTGCACCAAAGATATCCCATAAAGGGACAGATATCCCATGAAGGGACCAGTGCACCAAAGATATCCCACGAAGGGACAGATATCCCATGAAGGGACCAGTGCACCAAAGATATCCCATAAAGGGACAGATATCCCATGAAGGGACCAGTGCACCAAAGATATCCCCTAAAAGGGACCGATATCCCATGAAGGGACCAGTGCATTATAGATATCCCATGAAGGGACAGATATGCCATGAAGGGACCAGCGCACCAAAGATATCCCATGAAGGGACCAGTGCATCAAAGATATCCCATGAAGGGACCAGTGCATCAAAGATATCCCATGAAGGGACCAGTGCATCAAAGATATCCCATGAAGGGACCAGTGCATCAAAGACATCCCATGAAGGGACCAGTGCATCAAAGATATCCCATGAAGGGACCAGTGCACCAAAGATATCCCATGAAGGGACCAGTGCACCAAAGATATCCCATGAAGGGACTGATATCCCATGAAGGGACCAGTGCATCAAAGATATCCCATGAAGGGACAGATATCCCATGAAGGGACCAGTGCATCAAAGATATTCCATGAAGGGACCAGTGCACCAAGTTTAGCCCATGAAGGGACAGATATTCCATGAAGGGACCAGTGCATCAAAGATATCCCATGAAGGGACAGATATCCCATGAAAGGACCAGTGCACCAAAGATATCCCATGAAGGGACCAGTGCATCAAAGATATCCCATGAAGGGACAGATATCCCATGAAGGGACCAGTGCATCAAAGATATCCCATGAAGGGACAGATATCCCATGAAGGGACCGTGCATCAAAGATATCCCATGAAGGGACCAGTGCACAAAAGATATCCCATGAAGGGACAGATATCCCATGAAGGGACCAGTGCATCAAAGATATCCCATGAAGGGACAGATATCCCATGAAAGGACCAGTGCACCAAAGATATCCCATGAAGGGACCAGTGCATCAAAGATATCCCATGAAGGGACCAGTGCACCAAAGATATCCCATGAAGGGACCAGTGCACCAAAGATATCCCATGAAGGGACCAGTGCACCAAAGATATCCCATGAAGGGACCAGTGCATCAAAGATATCCCATGAAGGGACCATTGCATCAAAGATATCCCATGAAGGGACAGATATCCCATGAAGGGACCAGTGCATCAAAGATATCCCATTAAGGGATAGATATCCCATGAAGGGACCAGTGCATCAAAGATATCCCATGAAGGGACAGATATCCCATGAAGGGACCAGTGCATCAAAGATATCCCATGAAGGGACCAGTGCACAAAAGATATCCCATGAAGGGACAGATATCCCATGAAGGGACCAGTGCATGAAAGATATCCCATTAAGGGACAGATATCCCATGAAAGGACCAGTGCACCAAAGATATCCCATGAAGGGACCAGTGCATCAAAGATATCCCATGAAGGGACCAGTGCATCACAGATATCCCATGAAGGGACCAGTGCATCAAAGATATCCCATGAAGGGACCAGTGCACCAAAGATATCCCATGAAGGGACCAGTGCATCAAAGATATCCCATGAAGGGACAGATATCCCATGAAGGGACCAGTGCACAAAAGATATCCCATGAAGGGACCAGTGCACAAAAGATATCCCATGAAGGGACAGATATTCCATGAAGGGACCAGTGCACCAAAGATATCCCATGAAGGGACAGATATCCCATGAAGGGACCAGTGCACCAAAGATATCCCATGAAGGGACCAGTGCACCAAAGATATCCCATGAAGGGACCATTGCATCAAAGATATCCCATGAAGGGACCAGTGCATCAAAGATATCCCATGAAGGGACCAGTGCATCAAAGATATCCCATGAAGGGACCAGTGCATCAAAGATATCCCATGAAGGGACAGATATCCCATCAAGGGACCAGTGCATCAAAGATATCCCATGAAGGGACAGATATCCCATGAAGGGACCAGTGCATCAAAGATATCCCATGAAGGGACAGATATCCCATGAAGGGACCGTGCATCAAAGATATCCCATGAAGGGACCAGTGCACAAAAGATATCCCATGAAGGGACAGATATCCCATGAAGGGACCAGTGCATCAAAGATATCCCATGAAGGGACAGATATCCCATGAAAGGACCAGTGCACCAAAGATATCCCATGAAGGGACCAGTGCATCAAAGATATCCCATGAAGGGACCAGTGCACCAAAGATATCCCATGAAGGGACCAGTGCACCAAAGATATCCCATGAAGGGACCAGTGCACCAAAGATATCCCATGAAGGGACCAGTGCATCAAAGATATCCCATGAAGGGACCATTGCATCAAAGATATCCCATGAAGGGACAGATATCCCATGAAGGGACCAGTGCATCAAAGATATCCCATTAAGGGACAGATATCCCATGAAGGGACCAGTGCATCAAAGATATCCCATGAAGGGACAGATATCCCATGAAGGGACCAGTGCATCAAAGATATCCCATGAAGGGACCAGTGCACAAAAGATATCCCATGAAGGGACAGATATCCCATGAAGGGACCAGTGCATGAAAGATATCCCATTAAGGGACAGATATCCCATGAAAGGACCAGTGCACCAAAGATATCCCATGAAGGGACCAGTGCATCAAAGATATCCCATGAAGGGACCAGTGCATCACAGATATCCCATGAAGGGACCAGTGCATCACAGATATCCCATGAAGGGACCAGTGCATCAAAGATATCCCATGAAGGGACCAGTGCACCAAAGATATCCCATGAAGGGACCAGTGCATCAAAGATATCCCATGAAGGGACAGATATCCCATGAAGGGACCAGTGCACAAAAGATATCCCATGAAGGGACCAGTGCACAAAAGATATCCCATGAAGGGACAGATATTCCATGAAGGGACCAGTGCACCAAAGATAACCCATAAAGGGACCGATATCCCATGAAGGGACCAGTGCACCAAAGATATCCCATGAAGGGACAGATATCCCATGAAGGGACCAGTGCACCAAAGATATCCCATGAAGGGACCAGTGCACCAAAGATATCCCATGAAGGGACCATTGCATCAAAGATATCCCATGAAGGGACCAGTGCATCAAAGATATCCCATGAAGGGACCAGTGCATCAAAGATATCCCATGAAGGGACCAGTGCATCAAAGATATCCCATGAAGGGACAGATATCCCATCAAGGGACCAGTGCACAAAAGATATCCCATGAAGGGACAGATATCCCATGAAGGGACCAGTGCACCAAAGATATCCCATAAAGGGACCGATATCCCATGAAGGGACCAGTGCACCAAAGATATCCCATGAAGGGACAGATATCCCATGAAGGGACCAGTGCACCAAAGATATCCCATGAAGGGACAGATATCCCATGAAGGGACCAGTGCACAAAAGATATCCCATGAAGGGACAGATATCCCATGAAGGGACCAGTGCACCAAAGATATCCCATAAAGGGACAGATATCCCATGAAGGGACCAGTGCACAAAAGATATCCCATGAAGGGACTAGTGCATCAAAGATATCCCATGAAGGGACCATTGCATCAAAGATATCCAATGAAGGGACCAGGCATCAAAGACATCCCATGAAGGGACCAGTGCACCAAAGATATCCCATGAAGGGCCCAGTGCACCAAAGATATCCCACGAAGGGACAGATATCCCATGAAGGGACCAGTGCACCAAAGATATCCCATAAAGGGACAGATATCCCATGAAGGGACCAGTGCACCAAAGATATCCCCTAAAAGGGACCGATATCCCATGAAGGGACCAGTGCATTATAGATATCCCATGAAGGGACAGATATGCCATGAAGGGACCAGCGCACCAAAGATATCCCATGAAGGGACCAGTGCATCAAAGATATCCCATGAAGGGACCAGTGCATCAAAGATATCCCATGAAGGGACCAGTGCATCAAAGATATCCCATGAAGGGACCAGTGCATCAAAGACATCCCATGAAGGGACCAGTGCATCAAAGATATCCCATGAAGGGACCAGTGCACCAAAGATATCCCATGAAGGGACTGATATCCCATGAAGGGACCAGTGCATCAAAGATATCCCATGAAGGGACAGATATCCCATGAAGGGACCAGTGCATCAAAGATATTCCATGAAGGGACCAGTGCACCAAGTTTAGCCCATGAAGGGACAGATATTCCATGAAGGGACCAGTGCATCAAAGATATCCCATGAAGGGACAGATATCCCATGAAAGGACCAGTGCACCAAAGATATCCCATGAAGGGACCAGTGCATCAAAGATATCCCATGAAGGGACAGATATCCCATGAAGGGACCAGTGCATCAAAGATATCCCATGAAGGGACAGATATCCCATGAAGGGACCAGTGCATCAAAGATATCCCATGAAGGGACCAGTGCATCAAAGATATCCCATGAAGGGACCAGTGCATCAAAGATATCCCATGAAGGGACCAGTGCATCAAAGACATCCCATGAAGGGACCAGTGCATCAAAGATATCCCATGAAGGGACCAGTGCACCAAAGATATCCCATGAAGGGACCAGTGCACCAAAGATATCCCATGAAGGGACTGATATCCCATGAAGGGACCAGTGCATCAAAGATATCCCATGAAGGGACAGATATCCCATGAAGGGACCAGTGCATCAAAGATATTCCATGAAGGGACCATTGCACCAAGTTTAGCCCATGAAGGGACAGATATTCCATGAAGGGACCAGTGCATCAAAGATATCCCATGAAGGGACAGATATCCCATGAAAGGACCAGTGCACCAAAGATATCCCATGAAGGGACCAGTGCATCAAAGATATCCCATGAAGGGACAGATATCCCATGAAGGGACCAGTGCATCAAAGATATCCCATGAAGGGACAGATATCCCATGAAGGGACCGTGCATCAAAGATATCCCATGAAGGGACAGATATCCCATGAAGGGACCAGTGCACCAAAGATATCCCATGAAGGGACCAGTGCATCAAAGATATCCCATGAAGGGACCAGTGCACCAAAGATATCCCATGAAGGGACCAGTGCACCAAAGATATCCCATGAAGGGACCAGTGCACCAAAGATATCCCATGAAGGGACCAGTGCATCAAAGATATCCCATGAAGGGACCATTGCATCAAAGATATCCCATGAAGGGACAGATATCCCATGAAGGGACCAGTGCATCAAAGATATCCCATTAAGGGACAGATATCCCATGAAGGGACCAGTGCATCAAAGATATCCCATGAAGGGACAGCTATCCCATGAAGGGACCAGTGCATCAAAGATATCCCATTAAGGGACAGATATCCCATGAAAGGACCAGTGCACCAAAGATATCCGATGAAGGGACCAGTGCATCAAAGATATCCCATGAAGGGACCAGTGCATCAAAGATATCCCATGAAGGGACCAGTGCATCAAAGATATCCCATGAAGGGACCAGTGCACCAAAGATATCCCATTGAAGGGACTGATATCCCATGAAGGGACCAGTGCACCAAGGTTAGCCCATAAAGGGACCGATATCCCATGAAGGGACCAGTGCACCAAAGATATCCCATGAAGGGACAGATATCCCATGAAGGGACCAGTGCACCAAAGATATCCCATGAAGGGACAGATATCCCATGAAGGGACCAGTGCACAAAAGATATCCCATGAAGGGACAGATATCCCATGAAGGGACCAGTGCACCAAAGATATCCCATAAAGGGACAGATATCCCATGAAGGGACCAGTGCACAAAAGATATCCCATGAAGGGACTAGTGCATCAAAGATATCCCATAAAGGGACCATTGCATCAAAGATATCCAATGAAGGGACCAGGCATCAAAGACATCCCATGAAGGGACCAGTGCACCAAAGATATCCCATGAAGGGACCAGTGCACCAAAGATATCCCACGAAGGGACAGATATCCCATGAAGGGACCAGTGCACCAAAGATATCCCATAAAGGGACAGATATCCCATGAAGGGACCAGTGCACCAAAGATATCCCCTAAAAGGGACCGATATCCCATGAAGGGACCAGTGCATTATAGATATCCCATGAAGGGACAGATATGCCATGAAGGGACCAGCGCACCAAAGATATCCCATGAAGGGACCAGTGCATCAAAGATATCCCATGAAGGGACCAGTGCATCAAAGATATCCCATGAAGGGACCAGTGCATCAAAGATATCCCATGAAGGGACCAGTGCATCAAAGACATCCCATGAAGGGACCAGTGCATCAAAGATATCCCATGAAGGGACCAGTGCACCAAAGATATCCCATGAAGGGACCAGTGCACCAAAGATATCCCATGAAGGGACTGATATCCCATGAAGGGACCAGTGCAACAAAGATATCCCATGAAGGGACAGATATCCCATGAAGGGACCAGTGCATCAAAGATATTCCATGAAGGGACCAGTGCACCAAGTTTAGCCCATGAAGGGACAGATATTCCATGAAGGGACCAGTGCATCAAAGATATCCCATGAAGGGACAGATATCCCATGAAAGGACCAGTGCACCAAAGATATCCCATGAAGGGACCAGTGCATCAAAGATATCCCATGAAGGGACAGATATCCCATGAAGGGACCAGTGCATCAAAGATATCCCATGAAGGGACAGATATCCCATGAAGGGACCGTGCATCAAAGATATCCCATGAAGGGACCAGTGCACAAAAGATATCCCATGAAGGGACAGATATCCCATGAAGGGACCAGTGCATCAAAGATATCCCATGAAGGGACAGATATCCCATGAAAGGACCAGTGCACCAAAGATATCCCATGAAGGGACCAGTGCATCAAAGATATCCCATGAAGCGACCAGTGCACCAAAGATATCCCATGAAGGGACCAGTGCACCAAAGATATCCCATGAAGGGACCAGTGCACCAAAGATATCCCATGAAGGGACCAGTGCATCAAAGATATCCCATGAAGGGACCATTGCATCAAAGATATCCCATGAAGGGACAGATATCCCATGAAGGGACCAGTGCATCAAAGATATCCCATTAAGGGACAGATATCCCATGAAGGGACCAGTGCATCAAAGATATCCCATGAAGGGACAGATATCCCATGAAGGGACCAGTGCATCAAAGATATCCCATGAAGGGACCAGTGCACAAAAGATATCCCATGAAGGGACAGATATCCCATGAAGGGACCAGTGCATGAAAGATATCCCATTAAGGGACAGATATCCCATGAAAGGACCAGTGCACCAAAGATATCCCATGAAGGGACCAGTGCATCAAAGATATCCCATGAAGGGACCAGTGCATCACAGATATCCCATGAAGGGACCAGTGCATCACAGATATCCCATGAAGGGACCAGTGCATCAAAGATATCCCCTGAAGGGACCAGTGCACCAAAGATATCCCATGAAGGGACCAGTGCATCAAAGATATCCCATGAAGGGACAGATATCCCATGAAGGGACCAGTGCACAAAAGATATCCCATGAAGGGACCAGTGCACAAAAGATATCCCATGAAGGGACAGATATTCCATGAAGGGACCAGTGCACCAAAGATAACCCATAAAGGGACCGATATCCCATGAAGGGACCAGTGCACCAAAGATATCCCATGAAGGGACAGATATCCCATGAAGGGACCAGTGCACCAAAGATATCCCATGAAGGGACCAGTGCACCAAAGATATCCCATTAAGGGACCATTGCATCAAAGATATCCCATGAAGGGACCAGTGCATCAAAGATATCCCATGAAGGGACCAGTGCATCAAAGATATCCCATGAAGGGACCAGTGCATCAAAGATATCCCATGAAGGGACAGATATCCCATCAAGGGACCAGTGCACAAAAGATATCCCATGAAGGGACAGATATCCCATGAAGGGACCAGTGCACCAAAGATATCCCATAAAGGGACCGATATCCCATGAAGGGGCCAGTGCACCAAAGATATCCCATGAAGGGACAGATATCCCATGAAGGGACCAGTGCACCAAAGATATCCCATGAAGGGACAGATATCCCATGAAGGGACCAGTGCACAAAAGATATCCCATGAAGGGACAGATATCCCATGAAGGGACCAGTGCACCAAAGATATCCCATAAAGGGACAGATATCCCATGAAGGGACCAGTGCACAAAAGATATCCCATGAAGGGACTAGTGCATCAAAGATATCCCATGAAGGGACCATTGCATCAAAGATATCCAATGAAGGGACCAGGCATCAAAGACATCCCATGAAGGGACCAGTGCACCAAAGATATCCCATGAAGGGACCAGTGCACCAAAGATATCCCACGAAGGGACAGATATCCCATGAAGGGACCAGTGCACCAAAGATATCCCATAAAGGGACAGATATCCCATGAAGGGACCAGTGCACCAAAGATATCCCCTAAAAGGGACCGATATCCCATGAAGGGACCAGTGCATTATAGATATCCCATGAAGGGACAGATATGCCATGAAGGGACCAGCGCACCAAAGATATCCCATGAAGGGACCAGTGCATCAAAGATATCCCATGAAGGGACCAGTGCATCAAAGATATCCCATGAAGGGACCAGTGCATCAAAGACATCCCATGAAGGGACCAGTGCATCAAAGATATCCCATGAAGGGACCAGTGCACCAAAGATATCCCATGAAGGGACCAGTGCACCAAAGATATCCCATGAAGGGACTGATATCCCATGAAGGGACCAGTGCATCAAAGATATCCCATGAAGGGACAGATATCCCATGAAGGGACCAGTGCATCAAAGATATTCCATGAAGGGACCAGTGCACCAAGTTTAGCCCATGAAGGGACAGATATTTCATGAAGGGACCAGTGCATCAAAGATATCCCATGAAGGGACAGATATCCCATGAAAGGACCAGTGCACCAAAGATATCCCATGAAGGGACCAGTGCATCAAAGATATCCCATGAAGGGACAGATATCCCATGAAGGGACCAGTGCATCAAAGATATCCCATGAAGGGACAGATATCCCATGAAGGGACCAGTGCATCAAAGATATCCCATGAAGGGACCAGTGCATCAAAGATATCCCATGAAGGGACCAGTGCATCAAAGATATCCCATGAAGGGACCAGTGCATCAAAGACATCCCATGAAGGGACCAGTGCATCAAAGATATCCCATGAAGGGACCAGTGCACCAAAGATATCCCATGAAGGGACCAGTGCACCAAAGATATCCCATGAAGGGACTGATATCCCATGAAGGGACCAGTGCATCAAAGATATCCCATGAAGGGACAGATATCCCATGAAGGGACCAGTGCATCAAAGATATTCCATGAAGGGACCAGTGCACCAAGTTTAGCCCATGAAGGGACAGATATTCCATGAAGGGACCAGTGCATCAAAGATATCCCATGAAGGGACAGATATCCCATGAAAGGACCAGTGCACCAAAGATATCCCATGAAGGGACCAGTGCATCAAAGATATCCCATGAAGGGACAGATATCCCATGAAGGGACCAGTGCATCAAAGATATCCCATGAAGGGACAGATATCCCATGAAGGGACCGTGCATCAAAGATATCCCATGAAGGGACAGATATCCCATGAAGGGACCAGTGCACCAAAGATATCCCATGAAGGGACCAGTGCATCAAAGATATCCCATGAAGGGACAGATATCCCATGAAGGGACCAGTGCATCAAAGATATCCCATGAAGGGACAGATATCCCATGAAGGGACCAGTGCATCAAAGATATCCCATGAAGGGACCAGTGCACAAAAGATATCCCATGAAGGGACCAGTGCATCAAAGATATCCCATGAAGGGACCATTGCATCAAAGATATCCCATGAAGGGACCAGTGCATCAAAGACATCCCATGAAGGGACCAGTGCATCAAAGATATCCCATGAAGGGACCAGTGCACCAAAGATATCCCATGAAGGGACAGATATCCCATGAAGGGACCAGTGCACAAAAGATATCCCATGAAGGGACAGATATCCCATGAAGGGACCAGTGCACGAAAGATATCCCATGAAGGGACAGATATCCCATGAAGGGACCAGTGCACAAAAGATATCCCATAAAGGGACAGATATCCCATGAAGGGACCAGTGCACCAAAGATATCCCATGAAGGGACCAGTGCACCAAAGATATCCCATGAAGGGACCAGTGCACCAAAGATATCCCATGAAGGGACAGATATCCCAATAAGGGACCAGTGCACCAAAGATATCCCATGAACGGACCATGCACCAAAGATATCCCATGAAGGGACAGATATCCCATGAAGGGACCAGTGCATCAAAGATATCCCATGAAGGGACCAGTGCATCAAAGATATCCCATGAAGGGACCAGTGCATCAAAGATATCCCATGAAGGGACCAGTGCATCAAAGATATCCCATGAAGGGACAGATCCCATGAAGGGACCAGTGCATCAAAGATATCCCATGAAGGGACAGATATCCCATGAAGGGACCAGTTCACCAAAGATATCCCATGAAGGGACCAGTGCATCAATGATATCCCATGAAGGGACCAGTGCATCAAAGATATCCCATGAAGGGACCAGTGCATCAAAGATATCCCATGAAGGGACCAGTGCACCAAAGATATCCCATGAAGGGACCAGTGCATCAAAGATATCCCATGAAGGGACCAGTGCATCAAAGATATCCCATGAAGGGACCAGTGCATCAAAGATATCCCATGAAGGGACAGATATCCCATGAAGGGACCAGTGCACAAAAGATATCCCATGAAGGGACCAGTGCACAAAAGATATCCCATGAAGGGACAGATATTCCATGAAGGGACCAGTGCACCAAAGATAACCCATAAAGGGACCGATATCCCATGAAGGGACCAGTGCACCAAAGATATCCCATGAAGGGACAGAT
This sequence comes from Lissotriton vulgaris, assembly GCF_964263255.1. NCBI lineage: Eukaryota > Metazoa > Chordata > Amphibia > Caudata > Salamandridae > Lissotriton > Lissotriton vulgaris. Next base: position 137,648 of record NW_028252696.1, on the reverse strand, counting down.
ATCCCATGAAGGGACCAGTGCACCAAAGATATCCCATGAAGGGACCATTGCATCAAAGATATCCCATGAAGGGACCAGTGCATCAAAGATATCCCATGAAGGGACCAGTGCATCAAAGATATCCCATGAAGGGACCAGTGCATCAAAGATATCCCATGAAGGGACAGATATCCCATCAAGGGACCAGTGCACAAAAGATATCCCATGAAGGGACAGATATCCCATGAAGGGACCAGTGCACCAAAGATATCCCATAAAGGGACCGATATCCCATGAAGGGACCAGTGCACCAAAGATATCCCATGAAGGGACAGATATCCCATGAAGGGACCAGTGCACCAAAGATATCCCATGAAGGGACAGATATCCCATGAAGGGACCAGTGCACAAAAGATATCCCATGAAGGGACAGATATCCCATGAAGGGACCAGTGCACCAAAGATATCCCATAAAGGGACAGATATCCCATGAAGGGACCAGTGCACAAAAGATATCCCATGAAGGGACTAGTGCATCAAAGATATCCCATGAAGGGACCATTGCATCAAAGATATCCAATGAAGGGACCAGGCATCAAAGACATCCCATGAAGGGACCAGTGCACCAAAGATATCCCATGAAGGGACCAGTGCACCAAAGATATCCCACGAAGGGACAGATATCCCATGAAGGGACCAGTGCACCAAAGATATCCCATAAAGGGACAGATATCCCATGAAGGGACCAGTGCACCAAAGATATCCCCTAAAAGGGACCGATATCCCATGAAGGGACCAGTGCATTATAGATATCCCATGAAGGGACAGATATGCCATGAAGGGACCAGCGCACCAAAGATATCCCATGAAGGGACCAGTGCATCAAAGATATCCCATGAAGGGACCAGTGCATCAAAGATATCCCATGAAGGGACCAGTGCATCAAAGATATCCCATGAAGGGACCAGTGCATCAAAGACATCCCATGAAGGGACCAGTGCATCAAAGATATCCCATGAAGGGACCAGTGCACCAAAGATATCCCATGAAGGGACCAGTGCACCAAAGATATCCCATGAAGGGACTGATATCCCATGAAGGGACCAGTGCATCAAAGATATCCCATGAAGGGACAGATATCCCATGAAGGGACCAGTGCATCAAAGATATTCCATGAAGGGACCAGTGCACCAAGTTTAGCCCATGAAGGGACAGATATTCCATGAAGGGACCAGTGCATCAAAGATATCCCATGAAGGGACAGATATCCCATGAAAGGACCAGTGCACCAAAGATATCCCATGAAGGGACCAGTGCATCAAAGATATCCCATGAAGGGACAGATATCCCATGAAGGGACCAGTGCATCAAAGATATCCCATGAAGGGACAGATATCCCATGAAGGGACCATGCATCAAAGATATCCCATGAAGGGACCAGTGCACAAAAGATATCCCATGAAGGGACAGATATCCCATGAAGGGACCAGTGCATCAAAGATATCCCATGAAGGGACAGATATCCCATGAAAGGACCAGTGCACCAAAGATATCCCATGAAGGGACCAGTGCATCAAAGATATCCCATGAAGGGACCAGTGCACCAAAGATATCCCATGAAGGGACCAGTGCACCAAAGATATCCCATGAAGGGACCAGTGCACCAAAGATATCCCATGAAGGGACCAGTGCATCAAAGATATCCCATGAAGGGACCATTGCATCAAAGATATCCCATGAAGGGACAGATATCCCATGAAGGGACCAGTGCATCAAAGATATCCCATTAAGGGATAGATATCCCATGAAGGGACCAGTGCATCAAAGATATCCCATGAAGGGACAGATATCCCATGAAGGGACCAGTGCATCAAAGATATCCCATGAAGGGACCAGTGCACAAAAGATATCCCATGAAGGGACAGATATCCCATGAAGGGACCAGTGCATGAAAGATATCCCATTAAGGGACAGATATCCCATGAAAGGACCAGTGCACCAAAGATATCCCATGAAGGGACCAGTGCATCAAAGATATCCCATGAAGGGACCAGTGCATCACAGATATCCCATGAAGGGACCAGTGCATCACAGATATCCCATGAAGGGACCAGTGCATCAAAGATATCCCATGAAGGGACCAGTGCACCAAAGATATCCCATGAAGGGACCAGTGCATCAAAGATATCCCATGAAGGGACAGATATCCCATGAAGGGACCAGTGCACAAAAGATATCCCATGAAGGGACCAGTGCACAAAAGATATCCCATGAAGGGACAGATATTCCATGAAGGGACCAGTGCACCAAAGATATCCCATGAAGGGACAGATATCCCATGAAGGGACCAGTGCACCAAAGATATCCCATGAAGGGACCAGTGCACCAAAGATATCCCATGAAGGGACCATTGCATCAAAGATATCCCATGAAGGGACCAGTGCATCAAAGATATCCCATGAAGGGACCAGTGCATCAAAGATATCCCATGAAGGGACCAGTGCATCAAAGATATCCCATGAAGGGACAGATATCCCATCAAGGGACCAGTGCACAAAAGATATCCCATGAAGGGACAGATATCCCATGAAGGGACCAGTGCACCAAAGATATCCCATAAAGGGACCGATATCCCATGAAGGGACCAGTGCACCAAAGATATCCCATGAAGGGACAGATATCCCATGAAGGGACCAGTGCACCAAAGATATCCCATGAAGGGACAGATATCCCATGAAGGGACCAGTGCACAAAAGATATCCCATGAAGGGACAGATATCCCATGAAGGGACCAGTGCACCAAAGATATCCCATAAAGGGACAGATATCCCATGAAGGGACCAGTGCACAAAAGATATCCCATGAAGGGACTAGTGCATCAAAGATATCCCATGAAGGGACCATTGCATCAAAGATATCCAATGAAGGGACCAGGCATCAAAGACATCCCATGAAGGGACCAGTGCACCAAAGATATCCCATGAAGGGACCAGTGCACCAAAGATATCCCACGAAGGGACAGATATCCCATGAAGGGACCAGTGCACCAAAGATATCCCATAAAGGGACAGATATCCCATGAAGGGACCAGTGCACCAAAGATATCCCCTAAAAGGGACCGATATCCCATGAAGGGACCAGTGCATTATAGATATCCCATGAAGGGACAGATATGCCATGAAGGGACCAGCGCACCAAAGATATCCCATGAAGGGACCAGTGCATCAAAGATATCCCATGAAGGGACCAGTGCATCAAAGATATCCCATGAAGGGACCAGTGCATCAAAGATATCCCATGAAGGGACCAGTGCATCAAAGACATCCCATGAAGGGACCAGTGCATCAAAGATATCCCATGAAGGGACCAGTGCACCAAAGATATCCCATGAAGGGACCAGTGCACCAAAGATATCCCATGAAGGGACTGATATCCCATGAAGGGAACAGTGCATCAAAGATATCCCATGAAGGGACAGATATCCCATGAAGGGACCAGTGCATCAAAGATATTCCATGAAGGGACCAGTGCACCAAGTTTAGCCCATGAAGGGACAGATATTCCATGAAGGGACCAGTGCATCAAAGATATCCCATGAAGGGACAGATATCCCATGAAAGGACCAGTGCACCAAAGATATCCCATGAAGGGACCAGTGCATCAAAGATATCCCATGAAGGGACAGATATCCCATGAAGGGACCAGTGCATCAAAGATATCCCATGAAGGGACAGATATCCCATGAAGGGACCGTGCATCAAAGATATCCCATGAAGGGACCAGTGCACAAAAGATATCCCATGAAGGGACAGATATCCCATGAAGGGACCAGTGCATCAAAGATATCCCATGAAGGGACAGATATCCCATGAAAGGACCAGTGCACCAAAGATATCCCATGAAGGGACCAGTGCATCAAAGATATCCCATGAAGGGACCAGTGCACCAAAGATATCCCATGAAGGGACCAGTGCACCAAAGATATCCCATGAAGGGACCAGTGCACCAAAGATATCCCATGAAGGGACCAGTGCATCAAAGATATCCCATGAAGGGACCATTGCATCAAAGATATCCCATGAAGGGACAGATATCCCATGAAGGGACCAGTGCATCAAAGATATCCCATTAAGGGACAGATATCCCATGAAGGGACCAGTGCATCAAAGATATCCCATGAAGGGACAGATATCCCATGAAGGGACCAGTGCATCAAAGATATCCCATGAAGGGACCAGTGCACAAAAGATATCCCATGAAGGGACAGATATCCCATGAAGGGACCAGTGCATGAAAGATATCCCATTAAGGGACAGATATCCCATGAAAGGACCAGTGCACCAAAGATATCCCATGAAGGGACCAGTGCATCAAAGATATCCCATGAAGGGACCAGTGCATCACAGATATCCCATGAAGGGACCAGTGCATCACAGATATCCCATGAAGAGACCAGTGCATCAAAGATATCCCATGAAGGGACCAGTGCACCAAAGATATCCCATTGAAGGGACTGATATCCCATGAAGGGACCAGTGCACCAAGGTTAGCCCATGAAGGGACAGATATTCCATGAAGGGACCAGTGCATCAAAGATATCCCATGAAGGGACAGATATCCCATGAAAGGACCAGTGCACCAAAGATATCCCATGAAGGGACCAGTGCATCAAAGATATCCCATGAAGGGACAGATATCCCATGAAGGGACCAGTGCATCAAAGATATCCCATGAAGGGACAGATATCCCATGAAGGGACCAGTGCATCAAAGATATCCCATGAAGGGACCAGTGCACAAAAGATATCCCATGAAGGGACCAGTGCATCAAAGATATCCCATGAAGGGACCATTGCATCAAAGATATCCCATGAAGGGACCAGTGCATCAAAGACATCCCATGAAGGGACCAGTGCATCAAAGATATCCCATGAAGGGACCATTGCATCAAAGATATCCCATGAAGGGACCAGTGCACAAAAGATATCCCATGAAGGGACAGATATCCCATGAAGGGACCAGTGCACGAAAGATATCCCATGAAGGGACAGATATCCCATGAAGGGACCAGTGCACAAAAGATATCCCATAAAGGGACAGATATCCCATGAAGGGACCAGTGCACCAAAGATATCCCATGAAGGGACAGATATCCCATGAAGGGACCAGTGCACCAAAGATATCCCATGAAGGGACCAGCGCATCAAAGATATCCCATGAAGGGACCAGTGCATCAAAGATATCCCATGAAGGGACCAGTGCATCAAAGATATCCCATGAAGGGACCAGTGCACCAAAGATATCCCATGAAGGGACCAGTGCACCAAAGATATCCCATGAAGGGACCAGTGCACCAAAGATATCCCATGAAGGGACAGATATCCCAATAAGGGACCAGTGCACCAAAGATATCCCATGAACGGACCATGCACCAAAGATATCCCATGAAGGGACAGATATCCCATGAAGGGACCAGTGCATCAAAGATATCCCATGAAGGGACCAGTGCATCAAAGATATCCCATGAAGGGACCAGTGCATCAAAGATATCCCATGAAGGGACAGATATCCCATGAAGGGACCAGTGCATCAAAAATATCCCATGAAGGGACATATCCCATGAAGGGACCAGTTCACCAAAGATATCCCATGAAGGGACCAGTGCATAAATGATATCCCATGAAGTGACCAGTGCATCAAAGATATCCCATGAAGGGACCAGTGCATCAAAGATATCCCATGAAGGGACCAGTGCACAAAAGATATCCCATGAAGGGACCAGTGCACAAAAGATATCCCATGAAGGGACAGATATCCCATGAAGGGACCAGTGCACCAAAGATATCCCATAAAGGGACCGATATCCCATGAAGGGACCAGTGCACCAAAGATATCCCATGAAGGGACCAGTGCACCAACGATATCCCATGAAGGGACCAGTGCATCAAAGATATCCCATGAAGGGACCAGTGCAAAGATATCCCATGAAGGGACCAGTGCATCAAAGATATCCCATGAAGGGACCAGTGCATCAAAGATATCCCATGAAGGGACCATTGCATCAAAGATATCCCATGAAGGGACAGATATCCCATGAAGGGACCAGTGCATCAAAGATATCCCATGAAGGGACAGATATCCCATGAAGGGACCAGTGCATCAAAAATATACCATGAAGGGACAGATATCCCATGAAGGGACCAGTGCATCAAAGATATCCCATGAAGGGACCAGTGCACAAAAGATATCCCATGAAGGGACAGATATCCCATGAAGGGACCAGTGCATCAAAGATATCCCATTAAGGGACAGATATCCCATGAAAGGACCAGTGCACCAAAGATATCCCATGAAGGGACCAGTGCATCAAAGATATCCCATGAAGGGACCAGTGCATCAAAGATATCCCATGAAGGGACCAGTGCATCAAAGATATCCCATGAAGGGACCAGTGCACCAAAGATATCCCATTGAAGGGACTGATATCCCATGAAGGGACCAGTGCACCAAGGTTAGCCCATGAAGGGACAGATATTCCATGAAGGGACCAGTGCATCAAAGATATCCCATGAAGGGACAGATATCCCATGAAAGGACCAGTGCACCAAAGATATCCCATGAAGGGACCAGTGCATCAAAGATATCCCATGAAGGGACTGATATCCCATGAAGGGACCAGTGCACCAAGGTTAGCCCATGAAGGGACAGATATTCCATGAAGGGACCAGTGCATCAAAGATATCCCATGAAGGGACAGATATCCCATGAAAGGACCAGTGCACCAAAGATATCCCATGAAGGGACCAGTGCATCAAAGATATCCCATGAAGGGACAGATATCCCATAAAGGGACCAGTGCATCAAAGATATCCCATGAAGGGACCAGTGCACAAAAGATATCCCATGAAGGGACCAGTGCATCAAAGATATCCCATGAAGGGACCATTGCATCAAAGATATCCCATGAAGGGACCAGTGCATCAAAGACATCCCATGAAGGGACCAGTGCATCAAAGATATCCCATGAAGGGACCAGTGCACCAAAGATATCCCATGAAGGGACGGATATCCCATGAAGGGACCAGTGCACAAAAGATATCCCATGAAGGGACCAGTGCACAAAAGATATCCCATAAAGGGACAGATATCCCATGAAGGGACCAGTGCATCAAAGATCTCCCATGAAGGGACAGATATCCCATGAAGGGACCAGTGCATCAAAGATATCCCATGAAGGGACCAGTGCATCAATGACATCCCATGAAGGGACCAGTGCATCAAAGACATCCCATCAAGGGACCAGTGCACCAAAGATATCTATGAAGGGACCAGTGCACCAAAGATATCCCATGAAGGGACCAGTGCACCAAAGATATCCCATGAAGGGACCAGTGCACCAAAGATATCCCATGAAGGGACAGATATCCCAATAAGGGACCAGTGCACCAAAGATATCCCATGAACGGACCATGCACCAAAGATATCCCATGAAGGGACAGATATCCCATGAAGGGACCAGTGCATCAAAGATATCCCATGAAGGGACCAGTGCATCAAAGATATCCCATGAAGGGACCAGTGCATCAAAGATATCCCATGAAGGGACCAGTGCATCAAAGATATCCCATGAAGGGACAGATCCCATGAAGGGACCAGTGCATCAAAGATATCCCATGAAGGGACAGATATCCCATGAAGGGACCAGTTCACCAAAGATATCCCATGAAGGGACCAGTGCATCAATGATATCCCATGAAGGGACCAGTGCATCAAAGATATCCCATGAAGGGACCAGTGCATCAAAGATATCCCATGAAGGGACCAGTGCATCAAAGATATCCCATGAAGGGACCAGTGCATCAAAGATATCCCATGAAGGGACAGATATCCCATGAAGGGACCAGTGCACAAAAGATATCCCATGAAGGGACCAGTGCACAAAAGATATCCCATGAAGGGACAGATATCCCATGAAGGGACCAGTGCACCAAAGATAACCCATAAAGGGACAGATATCCCATGAAGGGACCAGTGCACCAAAGATAACCCATAAAGGGACCGATATCCCATGAAGGGACCAGTGCACCAAAGATATCCCATGAAGGGACAGATATCCCATGAAGGGACCAGTGCATCAAAAATATCCCATGAAGGGACAGATATCCCATGAAGGGACCAGTTCACCAAAGATATCCCATGAAGGGACCAGTGCACCAAAGATATCCCATGAAGGGACCAGTGCATCAAAGATATCCCATGAAGGGACCAGTGCATCAAAGATATCCCATGAAGGGACAGATATCCCATGAAGGGACCAGTGCACAAAAGATATCCCATGAAGGGACCAGTGCACAAACGATATCCCATGAAGGGACAGATATTCAATGAAGGGACCAGTGCACCAAAGATAACCCATAAAGGGACCGATATCCCATGAAGGGACCAGTGCACCAAAGATATCCCATGAAGGGACAGATATCCCATGAAGGGACCAGTGCACCAAAGATATCCCATGAAGGGACCAGTGCACCAAAGATATCCCATGAAGGGACCAGTGCACCAAAGATATCCCATGAAGGGACCAGTGCATCAAAGATATCCCATGAAGGGACCAGTGCATCAAAGATATCCCATGAAGGGACCAGTGCATCAAAGATATCCCATGAAGGGACCAGTGCATCAAAGATATCCCATGAAGGGACAGATATCCCATCAAGGGACCAGTGCACAAAAGATATCCCATGAAGGGACAGATATCCCATGAAGGGACCAGTGCACCAAAGATATCCCATAAAGGGACCGATATCCCATGAAGGGACCAGTGCACCAAAGATATCCCATGAAGGGACAGATATCCCATCAAGGGACCAGTGCACAAAAGATATCCCATGAAGGGACAGATATCCCATGAAGGGACCAGTGCACAAAAGATATCCCATGAAGGGACAGATATCCCATGAAGGGACCAGTGCACCAAAGATATCCCATAAAGGGACAGATATCCCATGAAGGGACCAGTGCACAAAAGATATCCCATGAAGGGACTAGTGCATCAAAGATATCCCATGAAGGGACCATTGCATCAAAGATATCCAATGAAGGGACCAGGCATCAAAGACATCCCATGAAGGGACCAGTGCACCAAAGATATCCCATGAAGGGACCAGTGCACCAAAGATATCCCACGAAGGGACAGATATCCCATGAAGGGACCAGTGCACCAAAGATATCCCATAAAGGGACAGATATCCCATGAAGGGACCGGTGCACCAAAGATATCCCATGAAGGGACCAGTGCATCAAAGATATCCCATGAAGGGACCAGTGCATCAAAGATATCCCATGAAGGGACCAGTGCATCAAAGATATCCCATGAAGGGACCAGTGCATCAAAGATATCCCATGAAGGGACAGATATCCCATCAAGGGACCAGTGCACAAAAGATATCCCATGAAGGGACCAGTGCACAAAAGATATCCCATGAAGGGACAGATATCCCATGAAGGGACCAGTGCACCAAAGATATCCCATAAAGGGACCGATATCCCATGAAGGGACCAGTGCACCAGAGATATCCCATGAAGGGACCAGTGCACCAAAGATATCCCATGAAGGGACAGATATCCCAATAAGGGACCAGTGCACCAAAGATATCCCATGAAGGGACCATGCACCAAAGATATCCCATGAAGGGACCAGTGCATCAAAGATATCCCATGAAGGGACCAGTGCATCAAAGATATCCCATGAAGGGACCAGTGCATCAAAGATATTTCATGAAGGGACCAGTGCATCAAAGATATCCCATGAAGGGACCAGTGCATCAAAGATATCCCATGAAGGGACAGATATCCCATGAAGGGACCAGTGCACAAAAGATATCCCATGAAGGGACCAGTGCACAAAAGATATCCCATGAAGGGACAGATATCCCATGAAGGGACCAGTGCACCAAAGATATCCCATAAAGGGACCGATATCCCATGAAGGGACCAGTGCACCAAAGATATCCCATGAAGGGACCAGTGCACCAACGATATCCCATGAAGGGACCATTGCATCAAAGATATCCCATGAAGGGACCAGTGCATCAAAGATATCTCATGAAGGGACCAGTGCATCAAAGACATCCCATGAAGGGACCAGTGCATCAAAGATATCCCATGAAGGGACAGATATCCCATGAAGGGACCAGTGCACCAAAGATATCTCATAAAGGGACCGATATCCCATGAAGGGACCAGTGCACCAAAGATATCCCATGAAGGGACAGATATCCCATGAAGGGACCAGTGCACCAAAGATATCCCATGAAGGGACAGATATCCCATGAAGGGACCAGTGCACCAAAGATATCCCATGAAGGGACAGATATCCCATGAAGGGACCAGTGCACCAAAGATATCCCATAAAGGGACAGATATCCCATGAAGGGACCAGTGCACCAAAGATATCCCATAAAGGGATAGATAACCCATGAAGGGACCAGTGCACACAAGATATCCCATGAAGGGACTAGTGCATCAAAGATATCCCATGAAGGGACCATTGCATCAAAGATATCCCATCAAGGGACCAGTGCATCAAAGACATCCCATGAAGGGACCAGTGCACCAAAGATATCCCATGAAGGGACCAGTGCACCAAAGATATCCCATGAAGGGACAGATATCCCATGAAGGGACCAGTGCACCAAAGATATTTTTATAAAGGGACAGATATCCCATGAAGGGACCAGTGCACCAAAGATATCCCCTAAAAGGGACCGATATCCCATGAAGGGACCAGTGCATTATAGATATCCCATGAAGGGACAGATATCCCATGAAGGGACCAGCGCACCAAAGATATCCCATGAAGGGACCAGTGCATCAAAGATATCCCATGAAGGGACCAGTGCACCAAAGATATCCCATGAAGGGACCAGTGCACCAAATATATCCCATGAAGGGACTGATATCCCATGAAGGGACCAGTGCATCAAAGATATCCCATGAAGGGACAGATATCCCATGAAGGGACCAGTGCATCAAAGATATCCCATGAAGGGACAGATATCCCATGAAGGGACCAGTGCATCAAAGATATCCCATGAAGGGACCAGTGCCCCAAGGTTAGCCCATGAAGGGACAGATATTCCATGAAGGGACCAGTGCATCAAAGATATCCCATGAAGGGACAGATATCCCATGAAAGGACCAGTGCACCAAAGATATCCCATGAAGGGACCAGTGCATCAAAGATATCCCATGAAGGGACAGATATCCCATGAAGGGACCAGTGCATCAAAGATATCCCATGAAGGGACAGATATCCCATGAAGGGACCAGTGCACCAAAGATATCCCATGAAGGGACCAGTGCATCAAAGATATCCCATGAAGGGACCAGTGCATCAAAGACATCCCATGAAGGGACCAGTGCATCAAAGACATCCCATGAAGGGACCAGTGCACCAAAGATATCCCATGAAGGGACCAGTGCACCAAAGATATCCCATGAAGGGACCAGTGCACCAAAGATATCCAGTGCACCAAAGATATCCCATGAAGGGACCAGTGCACCAAAGATATCCCATGAAGGGACAGATATCCCATGAAGGGACCAGTGCACAAAAGATATCCCATGAAGGGACCAGTGCACAAAAGATATCCCATGAAGGGACAGATATCCCATGAAGGGACCAGTGCACGAAAGATATCCCATGAAGGGACAGATATCCCATGAAGGGACCAGTGCACAAAAGATATCCCATAAAGGGACAGATATCCCATGAAGGGACCAGTGCACCAAAGATATCCCATGAAGGGACAGATATCCCATGAAGGGACCAGTGCACCAAAGATATCCCATGAAGGGACCAGTGCATCAAAGATATCCCATGAAGGGACCAGTGCATCAAAGATATCCCATGAAGGGACCGGTGCATCAAAGATATCCCATGAAGGGACAGATATCCCATGAAGGGACCAGTGCACAAAAGATATCCCATGAAGGGACCAGTGCACAAAAGATATCCCATGAAGGGACAGATATTCAATGAAGGGACCAGTGCACCAAAGATAACCCATAAAGGGACCGATATCCCATGAAGGGACCAGTGCACCAAAGATATCCCATGAAGGGACAGATATCCCATGAAGGGACCAGTGCACCAAAGATATCCCATGAAGGGACCAGTGCACCAAAGATATCCCATGAAGGGACCAGTGCACCAAAGATATCCCATGAAGGGACCAGTGCATCAAAGATATCCCATGAAGGGACCAGTGCATCAAAGATATCCCATGAAGGGACCAGTGCATCAAAGATATCCCATGAAGGGACCAGTGCATCAAAGATATCCCATGAAGGGACAGATATCCCATCAAGGGACCAGTGCACAAAAGATATCCCATGAAGGGACAGATATCCCATGAAGGGACCAGTGCACCAAAGATATCCCATAAAGGGCACGATATCCCATGAAGGGACCAGTGCACCAAAGATATCCCATGAAGGGACAGATATCCCATGAAGGGACCAGTGCACCAAAGATATCCCATGAAGGGACAGATATCCCATGAAGGGACCAGTGCACAAAAGATATCCCATGAAGGGACAGATATCCCATGAAGGGACCAGTGCACCAAAGATATCCCATAAAGGGACAGATATCCCATGAAGGGACCAGTGCACAAAAGATATCCCATGAAGGGACTAGTGCATCAAAGATATCCCATGAAGGGACCATTGCATCAAAGATATCCAATGAAGGGACCAGGCATCAAAGACATCCCATGAAGGGACCAGTGCACCAAAGATATCCCATGAAGGGACCAGTGCACCAAAGATATCCCACGAAGGGACAGATATCCCATGAAGGGACCAGTGCACCAAAGATATCCCATAAAGGGACAGATATCCCATGAAGGGACCAGTGCACCAAAGATATCCCCTAAAAGGGACCGATATCCCATGAAGGGACCAGTGCATTATAGATATCCCATGAAGGGACAGATATCCCATGAAGGGACCAGTGCACCAAAGATATCCCATGAAGGGACCAGTGCACCAAAGATATCCCATGAAGGGACAGATATCCCATGAAGGGACCAGTGCACCAAAGATATTTTTATAAAGGGACAGATATCCCATGAAGGGACCAGTGCACCAAAGATATCCCCTAAAAGGGACCGATATCCCATGAAGGGACCAGTGCATTATAGATATCCCATGAAGGGACAGATATCCCATGAAGGGACCAGCGCACCAAAGATATCCCATGAAGGGACCAGTGCATCAAAGATATCCCATGAAGGGACCAGTGCACCAAAGATATCCCATGAAGGGACCAGTGCACCAAATATATCCCATGAAGGGACTGATATCCCATGAAGGGACCAGTGCATCAAAGATATCCCATGAAGGGACAGATATCCCATGAAGGGACCAGTGCATCAAAGATATCCCATGAAGGGACAGATATCCCATGAAGGGACCAGTGCATCAAAGATATCCCATGAAGGGACCAGTGCCCCAAGGTTAGCCCATGAAGGGACAGATATTCCATGAAGGGACCAGTGCATCAAAGATATCCCATGAAGGGACAGATATCCCATGAAAGGACCAGTGCACCAAAGATATCCCATGAAGGGACCAGTGCATCAAAGATATCCCATGAAGGGACAGATATCCCATGAAGGGACCAGTGCATCAAAGATATCCCATGAAGGGACAGATATCCCATGAAGGGACCAGTGCACCAAAGATATCCCATGAAGGGACCAGTGCATCAAAGATATCCCATGAAGGGACCAGTGCATCAAAGACATCCCATGAAGGGACCAGTGCATCAAAGACATCCCATGAAGGGACCAGTGCACCAAAGATATCCCATGAAGGGACCAGTGCACCAAAGATATCCCATGAAGGGACCAGTGCACCAAAGATATCCAGTGCACCAAAGATATCCCATGAAGGGACCAGTGCACCAAAGATATCCCATGAAGGGACAGATATCCCATGAAGGGACCAGTGCACAAAAGATATCCCATGAAGGGACCAGTGCACAAAAGATATCCCATGAAGGGACAGATATCCCATGAAGGGACCAGTGCACGAAAGATATCCCATGAAGGGACAGATATCCCATGAAGGGACCAGTGCACAAAAGATATCCCATAAAGGGACAGATATCCCATGAAGGGACCAGTGCACCAAAGATATCCCATGAAGGGACAGATATCCCATGAAGGGACCAGTGCACCAAAGATATCCCATGAAGGGACCAGTGCATCAAAGATATCCCATGAAGGGACCAGTGCATCAAAGATATCCCATGAAGGGACCGGTGCATCAAAGATATCCCATGAAGGGACAGATATCCCATGAAGGGACCAGTGCACAAAAGATATCCCATGAAGGGACCAGTGCACAAAAGATATCCCATGAAGGGACAGATATTCAATGAAGGGACCAGTGCACCAAAGATAACCCATAAAGGGACCGATATCCCATGAAGGGACCAGTGCACCAAAGATATCCCATGAAGGGACAGATATCCCATGAAGGGACCAGTGCACCAAAGATATCCCATGAAGGGACCAGTGCACCAAAGATATCCCATGAAGGGACCAGTGCACCAAAGATATCCCATGAAGGGACCAGTGCATCAAAGATATCCCATGAAGGGACCAGTGCATCAAAGATATCCCATGAAGGGACCAGTGCATCAAAGATATCCCATGAAGGGACCAGTGCATCAAAGATATCCCATGAAGGGACAGATATCCCATCAAGGGACCAGTGCACAAAAGATATCCCATGAAGGGACAGATATCCCATGAAGGGACCAGTGCACCAAAGATATCCCATAAAGGGCACGATATCCCATGAAGGGACCAGTGCACCAAAGATATCCCATGAAGGGACAGATATCCCATGAAGGGACCAGTGCACCAAAGATATCCCATGAAGGGACAGATATCCCATGAAGGGACCAGTGCACAAAAGATATCCCATGAAGGGACAGATATCCCATGAAGGGACCAGTGCACCAAAGATATCCCATAAAGGGACAGATATCCCATGAAGGGACCAGTGCACAAAAGATATCCCATGAAGGGACTAGTGCATCAAAGATATCCCATGAAGGGACCATTGCATCAAAGATATCCAATGAAGGGACCAGGCATCAAAGACATCCCATGAAGGGACCAGTGCACCAAAGATATCCCATGAAGGGACCAGTGCACCAAAGATATCCCACGAAGGGACAGATATCCCATGAAGGGACCAGTGCACCAAAGATATCCCATAAAGGGACAGATATCCCATGAAGGGACCAGTGCACCAAAGATATCCCCTAAAAGGGACCGATATCCCATGAAGGGACCAGTGCATTATAGATATCCCATGAAGGGACAGATATCCCATGAAGGGACCAGCGCACCAAAGATATCCCATGAAGGGACCAGTGCATCAAAGATATCCCATGAAGGGACCAGTGCATCAAAGATATCCCATGAAGGGACCAGTGCATCAAAGATATCCCATGAAGGGACCAGTGCATCAAAGACATCCCATGAAGGGACCAGTGCATCAAAGATATCCCATGAAGGGACCAGTGCACCAAAGATATCCCATGAAGGGACCAGTGCACCAAAGATATCCCATGAAGGGACTGATACCCCATGAAGGGACCAGTGCATCAAAGATATCCTATGAAGGGACAGATATCCCATGAAGGGACCAGTGCATCAAAGATATTCCATGAAGGGACCAGTGCACCAAGTTTAGCCCATGAAGGGACAGATATTCCATGAAGGGACCAGTGCATCAAAGATATCCCATGAAGGGACAGATATCCCATGAAAGGACCAGTGCACCAAAGATATCCCATGAAGGGACCAGTGCATCAAAGATATCCCATGAAGGGACAGATATCCCATGAAGGGACCAGTGCATCAAAGATATCCCATGAAGGGACAGATATCCCATGAAGGGACCGTGCATCAAAGATATCCCATGAAGGGACAGATATCCCATGAAGGGACCAGTGCACCAAAGATATCCCATGAAGGGACCAGTGCATCAAAGATATCCCATGAAGGGACCAGTGCACCAAAGATATCCCATGAAGGGACCAGTGCACCAAAGATATCCCATGAAGGGACCAGTGCACCAAAGATATCCCATGAAGGGACCAGTGCATCAAAGATATCCCATGAAGGGACCATTGCATCAAAGATATCCCATGAAGGGACAGATATCCCATGAAGGGACCAGTGCATCAAAGATATCCCATTAAGGGACAGATATCCCATGAAGGGACCAGTGCATCAAAGATATCCCATGAAGGGACAGATATCCCATGAAGGGACCAGTGCATCAAAGATATCCCATTAAGGGACAGATATCCCATGAAGGGACCAGTGCATCAAAGATATCCCATGAAGGGACAGATATCCCATGAAGGGACCAGTGCACAAAAGATATCCAATGAAGGGGCAGATATCCCATGAAGGGACCAGTGCATCAAAGATATCCCATTAAGGGACAGATATCCCATGAAAGGACCAGTGCACCAAAGATATCCCATGAAGGGACCAGTGCATCAAAGATATCCCATGAAGGGACCAGTGCATCAAAGATATCCCATGAAGGGACCAGTGCATCAAAGATATCCCATGAAGGGACCAGTGCACCAAAGATATCCCATTGAAGGGACTGATATCCCATGAAGGGACCAGTGCACCAAGGTTAGCCCATGAAGGGACAGATATTCCATGAAGGGACCAGTGCATCAAAGATATCCCATGAAGGGACAGATATCCCATGAAAGGACCAGTGTACCAAAGATATCCCATGAAGGGACCAGTGCATCAAAGATATCCCATGAAGGGACAGATATCCCATGAAGGGACCAGTGCATCAAAGATATCCCATGAAGGGACCAGTGCACAAAAGATATCCCATGAAGGGACCAGTGCATCAAAGATATCCCATGAAGGGACCATTGCATCAAAGATATCCCATGAAGGGACCAGTGCATCAAAGACATCCCATGAAGGGACCAGTGCATCAAAGATATCCCATGAAGGGACCAGTGCACCAAAGATATCCCATGAAGGGACAGATATCCCATGAAGGGACCAGTGCACAAAAGATATCCCATAAAGGGACAGATATCCCATGAAGGGACCAGTGCACCAAAGATATCCCATGAAGGGACAGATATCCCATGAAGGGACCAGTGCACCAAAGATATCCCATGAAGGGACCAGCGCATCAAAGATATCCCATGAAGGGACCAGTGCATCAAAGATATCCCATGAAGGGACCAGTGCACCAAAGATATCCCATGAAGGGACCAGTGCACCAAAGATATCCCATGAAGGGACCAGTGCACCAAAGATATCCCATGAAGGGACCAGTGCACCAAAGATATCCCATGAAGGGACAGATATCCCAATAAGGGACCAGTGCACCAAAGATATCCCATGAACGGACCATGCACCAAAGATATCCCATGAAGGGACAGATATCCCATGAAGGGACCAGTGCATCAAAGATATCCCATGAAGGGACCAGTGCATCAAAGATATCCCATGAAGGGACCAGTGCATCAAAGATATCCCATGAAGGGACCAGTGCATCAAAGATATCCCATGAAGGGACAGATCCCATGAAGGGACCAGTGCATCAAAGATATCCCATGAAGGGACAGATATCCATGAAGGGACCAGTTCACCAAAGATATCCCATGAAGGGACCAGTGCATCAATGATATCCCATGAAGGGACAGATATCCCATGAAGGGACCAGTGCACGAAAGATATCCCATGAAGGGACAGATATCCCATGAAGGGACCAGTGCACAAAAGATATCCCATAAAGGGACAGATATCCCATGAAGGGACCAGTGCACCAAAGATATCCCATGAAGGGACAGATATCCCATGAAGGGACCAGTGCACCAAAGATATCCCATGAAGGGACCAGCGCATCAAAGATATCCCATGAAGGGACCAGTGCATCAAAGATATCCCATGAAGGGACCAGTGCACCAAAGATATCCCATGAAGGGACCAGTGCACCAAAGATATCCCATGAAGGGACCAGTGCACCAAAGATATCCCATGAAGGGACAGATATCCCAATAAGGGACCAGTGCACCAAAGATATCCCATGAACGGACCATGCACCAAAGATATCCCATGAAGGGACAGATATCCCATGAAGGGACCAATGCATCAAAGATATCCCATGAAGGGACCAGTGCATCAAAGATATCCCATGAAGGGACCAGTGCATCAAAGATATCCCATGAAGGGACCAGTGCATCAAAGATATCCCATGAAGGGACAGATCCCATGAAGGGACCAGTGCATCAAAGATATCCCATGAAGGGACAGATATCCATTGAAGGGACCAGTTCACCAAAGATATCCCATGAAGGGACCAGTGCATCAATGATATCCCATGAAGGGACCAGTGCATCAAAGATATCCCATGAAGGGACCAGTGCATCAAAGATATCCCATGAAGGGACCAGTGCATCAAAGATATCCCATGAAGGGACCAGTGCATCAAAGATCTCCCATGAAGGGACCAGTGCATCAAAGATATCCCATGAAGGGACAGATATCCCATGAAGGGACCAGTGCACAAAAGATATCCCATGAAGGGACCAGTGCACCAAAGATATCCCATGAAGGGACCAGTGCATCAAAGATATCCCATGAAGGGACCAGTGCACAAAAGATATCCCATGAAGGGACAGATATCCCATGAAGGGACCAGTGCACCAAAGATATCCCATAAAGGGACCGATATACCATGAAGGGACCAGTGCACCAAAGATATCCCATGAAGGGACCAGTGCACCAACGATATCCCATGAAGGGACCATTGCATCAAAGATATCCCATGAAGGGACCAGTGCATCAAAGATATCCCATGAAGGGACCAGTGCATCAAAGACATCCCATGAAGGGACCAGTGCATCAAAGATATCCCATGAAGGGACAGATATCCCATGAAGGGACAAGTGCACCAAAGATATCTCATAAAGGGACCGATATCCCATGAAGGGACCAGTGCACCAAAGATATCCCATGAAGGGACAGATATCCCATGAAGGGACCAGTGCACCAAAGATATCCCATGAAGGGACAGATATCCCATGAAGGGACCAGTGCACCAAAGATATCCCATGAAGGGACAGATATCCCATGAAGGGACCAGTGCACCAAAGATATCCCATAAAGGGACAGATATCCCATGAAGGGACCAGTGTACCAAAGATATCCCATAAAGGGATAGATAACCCATGAAGGGACCAGTGCACAAAAGATATCCCATGAAGGGACTAGTGCATCAAAGATATCCCATGAAGGGACCATTGCATCAAAGATATCCCATGAAGGGACCAGTGCATCAAAGACATCCCATGAAGGGACCAGTGCACCAAAGATATCCCATGAAGGGACCAGTGCACCAAAGATATCCCATGAAGGGACAGATATCCCATGAAGGGACCAGTGCACCAAAGATATTCCATAAAGGGACAGATATCCCATGAAGGGACCAGTGCACCAAAGATATCCCCTAAAAGGGACTGATATCCCATGAAGGGACCAGTGCATTATAGATATCCCATGAAGGGACAGATATCCCATGAAGGGACCAGCGCACCAAAGATATCCCATGAAGGGACAGATATCCCATGAAAGGACCAGTGCACCAAAGATATCCCATGAAGGGACCAGTGCATCAAAGATATCCCATGAAGGGACAGATATCCCATGAAGGGACCAGTGCATCAAAGATATCCCATGAAGGGACAGATATCCCATGAAGGGACCAGTGCACCAAAGATATCCCATGAAGGGACCAGTGCATCAAAGATATCCCATGAAGGGACCAGTGCATCAAAGACATCCCATGAAGGGACCAGTGCATCAAAGACATCCCATGAAGGGACCAGTGCACCAAAGATATCCCTTGAAGGGACCAGTGCACCAAAGATATCCCATGAAGGGACCAGTGCACCAAAGATATCCAGTGCACCAAAGATATCCCATGAAGGGACCAGTGCACCAAAGATATCCCATGAAGGGACAGATATCCCATGAAGGGACCAGTGCACAAAAGATATCCCATGAAGGGACCAGTGCACAAAAGATATCCCATGAAGGGACAGATATCCCATGAAGGGACCAGTGCACGAAAGATATCCCATGAAGGGACAGATATCCCATGAAGGGACCAGTGCACAAAAGATATCCCATAAAGGGACAGATATCCCATGAAGGGACCAGTGCACCAAAGATATCCCATGAAGGGACAGATATCCCATGAAGGGACCAGTGCACCAAAGATATCCCATGAAGGGACCAGTGCATCAAAGATATCCCATGAAGGGACCAGTGCATCAAAGATATCCCATGAAGGGACCAGTGCATCAAAGATATCCCATGAAGGGACCAGTGCATCAAAGATATCCCATGAAGGGACAGATATCCCATGAAGGGACCAGTGCACAAAAGATATCCCATGAAGGGACCAGTGCACAAAAGATATCCCATGAAGGGACAGATATTCCATGAAGAGACCAGTGCACCAAAGATAACCCATAAAGGGACCGATATCCCATGAAGGGACCAGTGCACCAAAGATATCCCATGAAGGGACAGATATCCCATGAAGGGACCAGTGCACCAAAGATATCCCATGAAGGGACCAGTGCACCAAAGATATCCCATGAAGGGACCATTGCATCAAAGATATCCCATAAAGGGACCAGTGCATCAAAGATATCCCATGAAGGGACCAGTGCATCAAAGATATCCCATGAAGGGACAGATATCCCATCAAGGGACCAGTGCACAAAAGATATCCCATGAAGGGACAGATATCCCATGAAGGGACCAGTGCACCAAAGATATCCCATAAAGGGACCGATATCCCATGAAGGGACCAGTGCACCAAAGATATCCCATGAAGGGACAGATATCCCATGAAGGGACCAGTGCACCAAAGATATCCCATGAAGGGACAGATATCCCATGAAGGGACCAGTGCACAAAAGATATCCCATGAAGGGACAGATATCCCATGAAGGGACCAGTGCACCAAAGATATCCCATAAAGGGACAGATATCCCATGAAGGGACCAGTGCACAAAAGATATCCCATGAAGGGACTAGTGCATCAAAGATATCCCATGAAGGGACCATTGCATCAAAGATATCCAATGAAGGGACCAGGCATCAAAGACATCCCATGAAGGGACCAGTGCACCAAAGATATCCCATGAAGGGACCAGTGCACCAAAGATATCCCACGAAGGGACAGATATCCCATGAAGGGACCAGTGCACCAAAGATATCCCATAAAGGGACAGATATCCCATGAAGGGACCAGTGCACCAAAGATATCCCCTAAAAGGGACTGATATCCCATGAAGGGACCAGTGCATTATAGATATCCCATGAAGGGACAGATATGCCATGAAGGGACCAGCGCACCAAAGATATCCCATGAAGGGACCAGTGCATCAAAGATATCCCATGAAGGGACCAGTGCATCAAAGATATCCCATGAAGGGACCAGTGCATCAAAGATATCCCATGAAGGGACCAGTGCATCAAAGACATCCCATGAAGGGACCAGTGCATCAAAGATATCCCATGAAGGGACCAGTGCACCAAAGATATCCCATGAAGGGACCAGTGCATCAAAGATATCCCATGAAGGGACAGATATCCCATGAAGGGACCAGTGCATCAAAGATATTCCATGAAGGGACCAGTGCACCAAGTTTAGCCCATGAAGGGACAGATATTCCATGAAGGGACCAGTGCATCAAAGATATCCCATGAAGGGACAGATATCCCATGAAAGGACCAGTGCACCAAAGATATCCCATGAAGGGACCAGTGCATCAAAGATATCCCATGAAGGGACAGATATCCCATGAAGGGACCAGTGCATCAAAGATATCCCATGAAGGGACAGATATCCCATGAAGGGACCGTGCATCAAAGATATCCCATGAAGGGACCAGTGCACAAATGATATCCCATGAAGGGACAGATATCCCATGAAGGGACCAGTGCATCAAAGATATCCCATGAAGGGACCAGTGCATCAAAGATATCCCATGAAGGGACCAGT
This sequence comes from Lissotriton vulgaris, assembly GCF_964263255.1. Lineage (NCBI taxonomy): Eukaryota > Metazoa > Chordata > Amphibia > Caudata > Salamandridae > Lissotriton > Lissotriton vulgaris. The sequence goes on along the minus strand of NW_028252696.1, from coordinate 115,506 downwards.
GCATCAAAGATATCCCATGAAGGGACCAGTGCATCAAAGATATCCCATGAAGGGACAGATATCCCATGAAGGGACCAGTGCACAAAAGATATCCCATGAAGGGACCAGTGCACAAAAGATATCCCATGAAGGGACAGATATTCCATGAAGGGACCAGTGCACCAAAGATAACCCATAAAGGGACCGATATCCCATGAAGGGACCAGTGCACCAAAGATATCCCATGAAGGGACAGATATCCCATGAAGGGACCAGTGCACCAAAGATATCCCATGAAGGGACCAGTGCACCAAAGATATCCCATGAAGGGACCATTGCATCAAAGATATCCCATAAAGGGACCAGTGCATCAAAGATATCCCATGAAGGGACCAGTGCATCAAAGATATCCCGAGAAGGGACAGATATCCCATCAAGGGACCAGTGCACAAAAGATATCCCATGAAGGGACAGATATCCCATGAAGGGACCAGTGCACCAAAGATATCCCATAAAGGGACCGATATCCCATGAAGGGACCAGTGCACCAAAGATATCCCATGAAGGGACAGATATCCCATGAAGGGACCAGTGCACCAAAGATATCCCATGAAGGGACAGATATCCCATGAAGGGACCAGTGCACAAAAGATATCCCATGAAGGGACAGATATCCCATGAAGGGACCAGTGCACCAAAGATATCCCATAAAGGGACAGATATCCCATGAAGGGACCAGTGCACAAAAGATATCCCATGAAGGGACTAGTGCATCAAAGATATCCCATGAAGGGACCATTGCATCAAAGATATCCAATGAAGGGACCAGGCATCAAAGACATCCCATGAAGGGACCAGTGCACCAAAGATATCCCATGAAGGGACCAGTGCACCAAAGATATCCCACGAAGGGACAGATATCCCATGAAGGGACCAGTGCACCAAAGATATCCCATAAAGGGACAGATATCCCATGAAGGGACCAGTGCACCAAAGATATCCCCTAAAAGGGACCGATATCCCATGAAGGGACCAGTGCATTATAGATATCCCATGAAGGGACAGATATGCCATGAAGGGACCAGCGCACCAAAGATATCCCATGAAGGGACCAGTGCATCAAAGATATCCCATGAAGGGACCAGTGCATCAAAGATATCCCATGAAGGGACCAGTGCATCAAAGATATCCCATGAAGGGACCAGTGCATCAAAGACATCCCATGAAGGGACCAGTGCATCAAAGATATCCCATGAAGGGACCAGTGCACCAAAGATATCCCATGAAGGGACCAGTGCATCAAAGATATCCCATGAAGGGACAGATATCCCATGAAGGGACCAGTGCATCAAAGATATTCCATGAAGGGACCAGTGCACCAAGTTTAGCCCATGAAGGGACAGATATTCCATGAAGGGACCAGTGCATCAAAGATATCCCATGAAGGGACAGATATCCCATGAAAGGACCAGTGCACCAAAGATATCCCATGAAGGGACCAGTGCATCAAAGATATCCCATGAAGGGACAGATATCCCATGAAGGGACCAGTGCATCAAAGATATCCCATGAAGGGACAGATATCCCATGAAGGGACCGTGCATCAAAGATATCCCATGAAGGGACCAGTGCACAAATGATATCCCATGAAGGGACAGATATCCCATGAAGGGACCAGTGCATCAAAGATATCCCATGAAGGGACAGATATCCCATGAAAGGACCAGTGCACCAAAGATATCCCATGAAGGGACCAGTGCATCAAAGATATCCCATGAAGGGACCAGTGCACCAAAGATATCCCATGAAGGGACCAGTGCACCAAAGATATCCCATGAAGGGACCAGTGCACCAAAGATATCCCATGAAGGGACCAGTGCATCAAAGATATCCCATGAAGGGACCATTGCATCAAAGATATCCCATGAAGGGACAGATATCCCATGAAGGGACCAGTGCATCAAAGATATCCCATTAAGGGACAGATATCCCATGAAGGGACCAGTGCATCAAAGATATCCCATGAAGGGACAGTTATCCCATGAAGGGACCAGTGCATCAAAGATATCCCATGAAGGGACCAGTGCACAAAAGATATCCCATGAAGGGACAGATATCCCATGAAGGGACCAGTGCATCAAAGATATCCCATTAAGGGACAGATATCCCATGAAAGGACCAGTGCACCAAAGATATCCCATGAAGGGACCAGTGCACCAAAGATATCCCATGAAGGGACCAGTGCACCAAAGATATCCCATGAAGGGACCAGTGCATCAAAGATATCCCATGAAGGGACCAGTGCATCAAAGATATCCCATGAAGGGACAGATATCCCATGAAGGGACCAGTGCACAAAAGATATCCCATGAAGGGACCAGTGCACAAAAGATATCCCATGAAGGGACAGATATTCAATGAAGGGACCAGTGCACCAAAGATAACCCATAAAGGGGCCGATATCCCATGAAGGGACCAGTGCACCAAAGATATCCCATGAAGGGACAGATATCCCATGAAGGGACCAGTGCACCAAAGATATCCCATGAAGGGACCAGTGCACCAAAGATATCCCATGAAGGGACCAGTGCATCAAAGATATCCCATGAAGGGACCAGTGCATCAAAGATATCCCATGAAGGGACCAGTGCATCAAAGATATCCCATGAAGGGACCAGTGCATCAAAGATATCCCATGAAGGGACAGATATCCCATCAAGGGACCAGTGCACAAAAGATATCCCATGAAGGGACAGATATCCCATGAAGGGACCAGTGCACCAAAGATATCCCATAAAGGGACCGATATCCCATGAAGGGACCAGTGCACCAAAGATATCCCATGAAGGGACAGATATCCCATGAAGGGACCAGTGCACCAAAGATATCCCATGAAGGGACAGATATCCCATGAAGGGACCAGTGCACAAAAGATATCCCATGAAGGGACAGATATCCCATGAAGGGACCAGTGCACCAAAGATATCCCATAAAGGGACAGATATCCCATGAAGGGACCAGTGCACAAAAGATATCCCATGAAGGGACTAGTGCATCAAAGATATCCCATGAAGGGACCATTGCATCAAAGATATCCAATGAAGGGACCAGGCATCAAAGACATCCCATGAAGGGACCAGTGCACCAAAGATATCCCATGAAGGGACCAGTGCACCAAAGATATCCCACGAAGGGACAGATATCCCATGAAGGGACCAGTGCACCAAAGATATCCCATAAAGGGACAGATATCCCATGAAGGGACCAGTGCACCAAAGATATCCCCTAAAAGGGACCGATATCCCATGAAGGGACCAGTGCATTATAGATATCCCATGAAGGGACAGATATCCCATGAAGGGACCAGCGCACCAAAGATATCCCATGAAGGGACCAGTGCATCAAAGATATCCCATGAAGGGACCAGTGCATCAAAGATATCCCATGAAGGGACCAGTGCATCAAAGATATCCCATGAAGGGACCAGTGCATCAAAGATATCCCATGAAGGGACCAGTGCACCAAAGATATCCCATGAAGGGACCAGTGCACCAAAGATATCCCATGAAGGGACTGATATCCCATGAAGGGACCAGTGCATCAAAGATATCCCATGAAGGGACAGATATCCCATGAAGGGACCAGTGCATCAAAGATATTCCATGAAGGGACCAGTGCACCAAGTTTAGCCCATGAAGGGACAGATATTCCATGAAGGGACCAGTGCATCAAAGATATCCCATGAAGGGACAGATATCCCATGAAAGGACCAGTGCACCAAAGATATCCCATGAAGGGACCAGTGCATCAAAGATATCCCATGAAGGGACAGATATCCCATGAAGGGACCAGTGCATCAAAGATATCCCATGAAGGGACAGATATCCCATGAAGGGACCGTGCATCAAAGATATCCCATGAAGGGACAGATATCCCATGAAGGGACCAGTGCACCAAAGATATCCCATGAAGGGACCAGTGCATCAAAGATATCCCATGAAGGGACCAGTGCACCAAAGATATCCCATGAAGGGACCAGTGCACCAAAGATATCCCATGAAGGGACCAGTGCACCAAAGATATCCCATGAAGGGACCAGTGCATCAAAGATATCCCATGAAGGGACCATTGCATCAAAGATATCCCATGAAGGGACAGATATCCCATGAAGGGACCAGTGCATCAAAGATATCCCATTAAGGGACAGATATCCCATGAAGGGACCAGTGCATCAAAGATATCCCATGAAGGGACAGATATCCCATGAAGGGACCAGTGCATCAAAGATATCCCATGAAGGGACCAGTGCACAAAAGATATCCCATGAAGGGACAGCTATCCCATGAAGGGACCAGTGCATCAAAGATATCCCATTAAGGGACAGATATCCCATGAAAGGACCAGTGCACCAAAGATATCCCATGAAGGGACCAGTGCATCAAAGATATCCCATGAAGGGACCAGTGCATCAAAGATATCCCATGAAGGGACCAGTGCATCAAAGATATCCCATGAAGGGACCAGTGCACCAAAGATATCCCATTGAAGGGACTGATATCCCATGAAGGGACCAGTGCACCAAGGTTAGCCCATGAAGGGACAGATATTCCATGAAGGGGCCAGTGCATCAAAGATATCCCATGAAGGGACAGATATCCCATGAAAGGACCAGTGCACCAAAGATATCCCATGAAGGGACCAGTGCATCAAAGATATCCCATGAAGGGACAGATATCCCATGAAGGGACCAGTGCATCAAAGATATCCCATGAAGGGACAGATATCCCATGAAGGGACCAGTGCATCAAAGATATCCCATGAAGGGACCAGTGCACAAAAGATATCCCATGAAGGGACCAGTGCATCAAAGATATCCCATGAAGGGACCATTGCATCAAAGATATCCCATGAAGGGACCAGTGCATCAAAGACATCCCATGAAGGGACCAGTGCATCAAAGATATCCCATGAAGGGACCAGTGCACCAAAGATATCCCATGAAGGGACCAGTGCATCAAAGATCTCCCATGAAGGGACCAGTGCATCAAAGATATCCCATGAAGGGACAGATATCCCATGAAGGGACCAGTGCACAAAAGATATCCCATGAAGGGACCAGTGCACCAAATATATCCCATGAAGGGACCAGTGCATCAAAGATATCCCATGAAGGGACCAGTGCACAAAAGATATCCCATGAAGGGACAGATATCCCATGAAGGGACCAGTGCACCAAAGATATCCCATAAAGGGACCGATATACCATGAAGGGACCAGTGCACCAAAGATATCCCATGAAGGGACCAGTGCACCAACGATATCCCATGAAGGGACCATTGCATCAAAGATATCCCATGAAGGGACCAGTGCATCAAAGATATCCCATGAAGGGACCAGTGCATCAAAGACATCCCATGAAGGGACCAGTGCATCAAAGATATCCCATGAAGGGACAGATATCCCATGAAGGGACAAGTGCACCAAAGATATCTCATAAAGGGACCGATATCCCATGAAGGGACCAGTGCACCAAAGATATCCCATGAAGGGACATATATCCCATGAAGGGACCAGTGCACCAAAGATATCCCATGAAGGGACAGATATCCCATGAAGGGACCAGTGCACCAAAGATATCCCATGAAGGGACAGATATCCCATGAAGGGACCAGTGCACCAAAGATATCCCATGAAGGGACCAGTGCATCAAAGATATCCCATGAAGGGACCATTGCATCAAAGATATCCCATGAAGGGACAGATATCCCATGAAGGCACCAGTGCATCAAAGATATCCCATGAAGGGACAGATATCCCATGAAGGGACCAGTGCATCAAAAATATACCATGAAGGGACAGATATCCCATGAAGGGACCAGTGCATCAAAGATATCCCATGAAGGGACCAGTGCACAAAAGATATCCCATGAAGGGACAGATATCCCATGAAGGGACCAGTGCATCAAAGATATCCCATTAAGGGACAGATATCCCATGAAAGGACCAGTGCACCAAAGATATCCCATGAAGGGACCAGTGCATCAAAGATATCCCATGAAGGGACCAGTGCATCAAAGATATCCCATGAAGGGACCAGTGCATCAAAGATATCCCATGAAGGGACCAGTGCACCAAAGATATCCCATGAAGGGACCAGTGCACCAAAGATATCCCATGAAGGGACCAGTGCACCAAAGATATCCCATGAAGGGACAGATATCCCAATAAGGGACCAGTGCACCAAAGATATCCCATGAACGGACCATGCACCAAAGATATCCCATGAAGGGACAGATATCCCATGAAGGGACCAGTGCATCAAAGATATCCCATGAAGGGACCAGTGCATCAAAGATATCCCATGAAGGGACCAGTGCATCAAAGATATCCCATGAAGGGACAGATATCCCATGAAGGGACCAGTGCATCAAAAATATCCCATGAAGGGACATATCCCATGAAGGGACCAGTTCACCAAAGATATCCCATGAAGGGACCAGTGCATAAATGATATCCCATGAAGGGACAGATATCCCATGAAAGGACCAGTGCACCAAAGATATCCCATGAAGGGACCAGTGCATCAAAGATATCCCATGAAGGGACAGATATCCCATGAAGGGACCAGTGCATCAAAGATATCCCATGAAGGGACCAGTGCACAAAAGATATCCCATGAAGGGACCAGTGCATCAAAGATATCCCATGAAGGGACCATTGCATCAAAGATATCCCATGAAGGGACCAGTGCATCAAAGACATCCCATGAAGGGACCAGTGCATCAAAGATATCCCATGAAGGGACCAGTGCACCAAAGATATCCCATGAAGGGACGGATATCCCATGAAGGGACCAGTGCACAAAAGATATCCCATGAAGGGACCAGTGCACAAAAGATATCCCATAAAGGGACAGATATCCCATGAAGGGACCAGTGCATCAAAGATCTCCCATGAAGGGACAGATATCCCATGAAGGGACCAGTGCATCAAATATATCCCATGAAGGGACCAGTGCATCAATGACATCCCATGAAGGGACCAGTGCATCAAAGACATCCCATCAAGGGACCAGTGCACTAAAGATATCTATGAAGGGACCAGTGCACCAAAGATATCCCATGAAGGGACCAGTGCACCAAAGATATCCCATGAAGGGACCAGTGCACCAAAGATATCCCATGAAGGGACCAGTGCACCAAAGATATCCCATGAAGGGACAGATATCCCATGAAGGGACCAGTGCACAAAAGATATCCCATGAAGGGACAGATATCCCATGAAGGGACCAGTGCACGAAAGATATCCCATGAAGGGACAGATATCCCATGAAGGGACCAGTGCACAAAAGATATCCCATAAAGGGACAGATATCCCATGAAGGGACCAGTGCACCAAAGATATCCCATGAAGGGACCAGTGCACCAAAGATATCCCATGAAGGGACCAGTGCACCAAAGATATCCCATGAAGGGACCAGTGCACCAAAGATATCCCATGAAGGGACAGATATCCCAATAAGGGACCAGTGCACCAAAGATATCCCATGAACGGACCATGCACCAAAGATATCCCATGAAGGGACAGATATCCCATGAAGGGACCAGTGCATCAAAGATATCCCATGAAGGGACCAGTGCATCAAAGATATCCCATGAAGGGACCAGTGCATCAAAGATATCCCATAAAGGGACAGATATCCCATGAAGGGACCAGTGCACAAAAGATATCCCATGAAGGGACTAGTGCATCAAAGATATCCCATGAAGGGACCATTGCATCAAAGATATCCAATGAAGGGACCAGGCATCAAAGACATCCCATGAAGGGACCAGTGCACCAAAGATATCCCATGAAGGGACCAGTGCACCAAAGATATCCCACGAAGGGACAGATATCCCATGAAGGGACCAGTGCACCAAAGATATCCCATAAAGGGACAGATATCCCATGAAGGGACCAGTGCACCAAAGATATCCCCTAAAAGGGACCGATATCCCATGAAGGGACCAGTGCATTATAGATATCCCATGAAGGGACAGATATGCCATGAAGGGACCAGCGCACCAAAGATATCCCATGAAGGGACCAGTGCATCAAAGATATCCCATGAAGGGACCAGTGCATCAAAGATATCCCATGAAGGGACCAGTGCATCAAAGATATCCCATGAAGGGACCAGTGCATCAAAGACATCCCATGAAGGGACCAGTGCATCAAAGATATCCCATGAAGGGACCAGTGCACCAAAGATATCCCATGAAGGGACCAGTGCACCAAAGATATCCCATGAAGGGACTGATATCCCATGAAGGGACCAGTGCATCAAAGATATCCCATGAAGGGACAGATATCCCATGAAGGGACCAGTGCATCAAAGATATTCCATGAAGGGACCAGTGCACCAAGTTTAGCCCATGAAGGGACAGATATTCCATGAAGGGACCAGTGCATCAAAGATATCCCATGAAGGGACAGATATCCCATGAAAGGACCAGTGCACCAAAGATATCCCATGAAGGGACCAGTGCATCAAAGATATCCCATGAAGGGACAGATATCCCATGAAGGGACCAGTGCATCAAAGATATCCCATGAAGGGACAGATATCCCATGAAGGGACCGTGCATCAAAGATATCCCATGAAGGGACCAGTGCACAAAAGATATCCCATGAAGGGACAGATATCCCATGAAGGGACCAGTGCATCAAAGATATCCCATGAAGGGACAGATATCCCATGAAAGGACCAGTGCACCAAAGATATCCCATGAAGGGACCAGTGCATCAAAGATATCCCATGAAGGGACCAGTGCACCAAAGATATCCCATGAAGGGACCAGTGCACCAAAGATATCCCATGAAGGGACCAGTGCACCAAAGATATCCCATGAAGGGACCAGTGCATCAAAGATATCCCATGAAGGGACCATTGCATCAAAGATATCCCATGAAGGGACAGATATCCCATGAAGGGACCAGTGCATCAAAGATATCCCATTAAGGGACAGATATCCCATGAAGGGACCAGTGCATCAAAGATATCCCATGAAGGGACAGATATCCCATGAAGGGACCAGTGCATCAAAGATATCCCATGAAGGGACCAGTGCACAAAAGATATCCCATGAAGGGACAGATATCCCATGAAGGGACCAGTGCATGAAAGATATCCCATTAAGGGACAGATATCCCATGAAAGGACCAGTGCACCAAAGATATCCCATGAAGGGACCAGTGCATCAAAGATATCCCATGAAGGGACCAGTGCATCACAGATATCCCATGAAGGGACCAGTGCATCACAGATATCCCATGAAGGGACCAGTGCATCAAAGATATCCCATGAAGGGACCAGTGCACCAAAGATATCCCATGAAGGGACCAGTGCATCAAAGATATCCCATGAAGGGACAGATATCCCATGAAGGGACCAGTGCACAAAAGATATCCCATGAAGGGACCAGTGCACAAGAGATATCCCATGAAGGGACAGATATTCCATGAAGGGACCAGTGCACCAAAGATAACCCATAAAGGGACCGATATCCCATGAAGGGACCAGTGCACCAAAGATATCCCATGAAGGGACAGATATCCCATGAAGGGACCAGTGCACCAAAGATATCCCATGAAGGGACCAGTGCACCAAAGATATCCCATGAAGGGACCATTGCATCAAAGATATCCCATGAAGGGACCAGTGCATCAAAGATATCCCATGAAGGGACCAGTGCATCAAAGATATCCCATGAAGGGACCAGTGCATCAAAGATATCCCATGAAGGGACAGATATCCCATCAAGGGACCAGTGCACAAAAGATATCCCATGAAGGGACAGATATCCCATGAAGGGACCAGTGCACCAAAGATATCCCATAAAGGGACCGATATCCCATGAAGGGACCAGTGCACCAAAGATATCCCATGAAGGGACAGATATCCCATGAAGGGACCAGTGCACCAAAGATATCCCATGAAGGGACAGATATCCCATGAAGGGACCAGTGCACAAAAGATATCCCATGAAGGGACAGATATCCCATGAAGGGACCAGTGCACCAAAGATATCCCATAAAGGGACAGATATCCCATGAAGGGACCAGTGCACAAAAGATATCCCATGAAGGAACTAGTGCATCAAAGATGCATGAAGGGACCATTGCATCAAAGATATCCAATGAAGGGACCAGGCATCAAAGACATCCCATGAAGGGACCAGTGCACCAAAGATATCCCATGAAGGGACCAGTGCACCAAAGATATCCCACGAAGGGACAGATATCCCATGAAGGGACCAGTGCACCAAAGATATCCCATAAAGGGACAGATATCCCATGAAGGGACCAGTGCACCAAAGATATCCCCTAAAAGGGACCGATATCCCATGAAGGGACCAGTGCATTATAGATATCCCATGAAGGGACAGATATGCCATGAAGGGACCAGCGCACCAAAGATATCCCATGAAGGGACCAGTGCATCAAAGATATCCCATGAAGGGACCAGTGCATCAAAGATATCCCATGAAGGGACCAGTGCATCAAAGATATCCCATGAAGGGACCAGTGCATCAAAGACATCCCATGAAGGGACCAGTGCATCAAAGATATCCCATGAAGGGACCAGTGCACCAAAGATATCCCATGAAGGGACCAGTGCACCAAAGATATCCCATGAAGGGACTGATATCCCATGAAGGGACCAGTGCATCAAAGATATCCCATGAAGGGACAGATATCCCATGAAGGGACCAGTGCATCAAAGATATTCCATGAAGGGACCAGTGCACCAAGTTTAGCCCATGAAGGGACAGATATTCCATGAAGGGACCAGTGCATCAAAGATATCCCATGAAGGGACAGATATCCCATGAAAGGACCAGTGCACCAAAGATATCCCATGAAGGGACCAGTGCATCAAAGATATCCCATGAAGGGACAGATATCCCATGAAGGGACCAGTGCATCAAAGATATCCCATGAAGGGACAGATATCCCATGAAGGGACCGTGCATCAAAGATATCCCATGAAGGGACCAGTGCACAAAAGATATCCCATGAAGGGACAGATATCCCATGAAGGGACCAGTGCATCAAAGATATCCCATGAAGGGACAGATATCCCATGAAAGGACCAGTGCACCAAAGATATCCCATGAAGGGACCAGTGCATCAAAGATATCCCATGAAGGGACCAGTGCACCAAAGATATCCCATGAAGGGACCAGTGCACCAAAGATATCCCATGAAGGGACCAGTGCACCAAAGATATCCCATGAAGGGACCAGTGCATCAAAGATATCCCATGAAGGGACCATTGCATCAAAGATATCCCATGAAGGGACAGATATCCCATGAAGGGACCAGTGCATCAAAGATATCCCATTAAGGGACAGATATCCCATGAAGGGACCAGTGCATCAAAGATATCCCATTAAGGGACAGATATCCCATGAAGGGACCAGTGCATCAAAGATATCCCATGAAGGGACAGATATCCCATGAAGGGACCAGTGCATCAAAGATATCCCATGAAGGGACCAGTGCACAAAAGATATCCCATGAAGGGACAGATATCCCATGAAGGGACCAGTGCATGAAAGATATCCCATTAAGGGACAGATATCCCATGAAAGGACCAGTGCACCAAAGATATCCCATGAAGGGACCAGTGCATCAAAGATATCCCATGAAGGGACCAGTGCATCACAGATATCCCATGAAGGGACCAGTGCATCACAGATATCCCATGAAGGGACCAGTGCATCAAAGATATCCCATGAAGGGACCAGTGCACCAAAGATATCCCATTGAAGGGACTGATATCCCATGAAGGGACCAGTGCACCAAGGTTAGCCCATGAAGGGACAGATATTCCATGAAGGGACCAGTGCATCAAAGATATCCCATGAAGGGACAGATATCCCATGAAAGGACCAGTGCACCAAAGATATCCCATGAAGGGACCAGTGCATCAAAGATATCCCATGAAGGGACAGATATCCCATGAAGGGACCAGTGCATCAAAGATATCCCATGAAGGGACAGATATCCCATGAAGGGACCAGTGCATCAAAGATATCCCATGAAGGGACCAGTGCACAAAAGATATCCCATGAAGGGACCAGTGCATCAAAGATATCCCATGAAGGGACCATTGCATCAAAGATATCCCATGAAGGGACCAGTGCATCAAAGACATCCCATGAAGGGACCAGTGCATCAAAGATATCCCATGAAGGGACCAGTGCATCAAAGATATCCCATGAAGGGACCAGTGCACAAAAGATATCCCATGAAGGGACAGATATCCCATGAAGGGACCAGTGCACGAAAGATATCCCATGAAGGGACAGATATCCCATGAAGGGACCAGTGCACAAAAGATATCCCATAAAGGGACAGATATCCCATGAAGGGACCAGTGCACCAAAGATATCCCATGAAGGGACAGATATCCCATGAAGGGACCAGTGCACCAAAGATATCCCATGAATGGACCAGCGCATCAAAGATATCCCATGAAGGGACCAGTGCATCAAAGATATCCCATGAAGGGACCAGTGCACCAAAGATATCCCATGAAGGGACCAGTGCACCAAAGATATCCCATGAAGGGACCAGTGCACCAAAGATATCCCATGAAGGGACCAGTGCACCAAAGATATCCCATGAAGGGACAGATATCCCAATAAGGGACCAGTGCACCAAAGATATCCCATGAACGGACCATGCACGAAAGATATCCCATGAAGGGACAGATATCCCATGAAGGGACCAGTGCATCAAAGATATCCCATGAAGGGACCAGTGCATCAAAGATATCCCATGAAGGGACCAGTGCATCAAAGATATCCCATGAAGGGACAGATATCCCATGAAGGGACCAGTGCATCAAAAATATCCCATGAAGGGACATATCCCATGAAGGGACCAGTTCACCAAAGATATCCCATGAAGGGACCAGTGCATAAATGATATCCCATGAAGTGACCAGTGCATCAAAGATATCCCATGAAGGGACCAGTGCATCAAAGATATCCCATGAAGGGACCAGTGCACAAAAGATATCCCATGAAGGGACCAGTGCACAAAAGATATCCCATGAAGGGACAGATATCCCATGAAGGGACCAGTGCACCAAAGATATCCCATAAAGGGACCGATATCCCATGAAGGGACCAGTGCACCAAAGATATCCCATGAAGGGACCAGTGCACCAACGATATCCCATGAAGGGACCATTGCATCAAAGATATCCCATGAAGGGACCAGTGCAAAGATATCCCATGAAGGGACCAGTGCATCAAAGATATCCCATGAAGGGACCAGTGCATCAAAGATATCCCATGAAGGGACCATTGCATCAAAGATATCCCATGAAGGGACAGATATCCCATGAAGGGACCAGTGCATCAAAGATATCCCATGAAGGGACAGATATCCCATGAAGGGACCAGTGCATCAAAAATATACCATGAAGGGACAGATATCCCATGAAGGGACCAGTGCATCAAAGATATCCCATGAAGGGACCAGTGCACAAAAGATATCCCATGAAGGGACAGATATCCCATGAAGGGACCAGTGCATCAAAGATATCCCATTAAGGGACAGATATCCCATGAAAGGACCAGTGCACCAAAGATATCCCATGAAGGGACCAGTGCATCAAAGATATCCCATGAAGGGACCAGTGCATCAAAGATATCCCATGAAGGGACCAGTGCATCAAAGATATCCCATGAAGGGACCAGTGCATCAAAGATATCCCATGAAGGGACCAGTGCACCAAAGATATCCCATTGAAGGGACTGATATCCCATGAAGGGACCAGTGCACCAAGGTTAGCCCATGAAGGGACAGATATTCCATGAAGGGACCAGTGCATCAAAGATATCCCATGAAGGGACAGATATCCCATGAAAGGACCAGTGCACCAAAGATATCCCATGAAGGGACCAGTGCATCAAAGATATCCCATGAAGGGACTGATATCCCATGAAGGGACCAGTGCACCAAGGTTAGCCCATGAAGGGACAGATATTCCATGAAGGGACCAGTGCATCAAAGATATCCCATGAAGGGACAGATATCCCATGAAAGGACCAGTGCACCAAAGATATCCCATGAAGGGACCAGTGCATCAAAGATATCCCATGAAGGGACCAGTGCATCAAAGATATCCCATGAAGGGACCAGTGCACAAAAGATATCCCATGAAGGGACCAGTGCACAAAAGATATCCCATGAAGGGACAGATATCCCATGAAGGGACCAGTGCACCAAAGATATCCCATAAAGGGACCGATATCCCATGAAGGGACCAGTGCACCAAAGATATCCCATGAAGGGACCAGTGCACCAACGATATCCCATGAAGGGACCATTGCATCAAAGATATCCCATGAAGGGACCAGTGCAAAGATATCCCATGAAGGGACCAGTGCATCAAAGATATCCCATGAAGGGACCAGTGCATCAAAGATATCCCATGAAGGGACCATTGCATCAAAGATATCCCATGAAGGGACAGATATCCCATGAAGGGACCAGTGCATCAAAGATATCCCATGAAGGGACAGATATCCCATGAAGGGACCAGTGCATCAAAAATATACCATGAAGGGACAGATATCCCATGAAGGGACCAGTGCATCAAAGATATCCCATGAAGGGACCAGTGCACAAAAGATATCCCATGAAGGGACAGATATCCCATGAAGGGACCAGTGCATCAAAGATATCCCATTAAGGGACAGATATCCCATGAAAGGACCAGTGCACCAAAGATATCCCATGAAGGGACCAGTGCATCAAAGATATCCCATGAAGGGACCAGTGCATCAAAGATATCCCATGAAGGGACCAGTGCATCAAAGATATCCCATGAAGGGACCAGTGCATCAAAGATATCCCATGAAGGGACCAGTGCACCAAAGATATCCCATTGAAGGGACTGATATCCCATGAAGGGACCAGTGCACCAAGGTTAGCCCATGAAGGGACAGATATTCCATGAAGGGACCAGTGCATCAAAGATATCCCATGAAGGGACAGATATCCCATGAAAGGACCAGTGCACCAAAGATATCCCATGAAGGGACCAGTGCATCAAAGATATCCCATGAAGGGACTGATATCCCATGAAGGGACCAGTGCACCAAGGTTAGCCCATGAAGGGACAGATATTCCATGAAGGGACCAGTGCATCAAAGATATCCCATGAAGGGACAGATATCCCATGAAAGGACCAGTGCACCAAAGATATCCCATGAAGGGACCAGTGCATCAAAGATATCCCATGAAGGGACAGATATCCCATGAAGGGACCAGTGCATCAAAGATATCCCATGAAGGGACCAGTGCACAAAAGATATCCCATGAAGGGACCAGTGCATCAAAGATATCCCATGAAGGGACCATTGCATCAAAGATATCCCATGAAGGGACCAGTGCATCAAAGACATCCCATGAAGGGACCAGTGCATCAAAGATATCCCATGAAGGGACCAGTGCACCAAAGATATCCCATGAAGGGACGGATATCCCATGAAGGGACCAGTGCACAAAAGATATCCCATGAAGGGACCAGTGCACAAAAGATATCCCATAAAGGGACAGATATCCCATGAAGGGACCAGTGCATCAAAGATCTCCCATGAAGGGACAGATATCCCATGAAGGGACCAGTGCATCAAAGATATCCCATGAAGGGACCAGTGCATCAATGACATCCCATGAAGGGACCAGTGCATCAAAGACATCCCATCAAGGGACCAGTGCACCAAAGATATCTATGAAGGGACCAGTGCACCAAAGATATCACATGAAGGGACCAGTGCACCAAAGATATCCCATGAAGGGACCAGTGCACCAAAGATATCCCATGAAGGGACCAGTGCACCAAAGATATCCCATGAAGGGACAGATATCCCAATAAGGGACCAGTGCACCAAAGATATCCCATGAACGGACCATGCACCAAAGATATCCCATGACGGGACCAGTGCATCAAAGATATCCCATGAAGGGACCAGTGCATCAAAGATATCCCATGAAGGGACCAGTGCATCAAAGATATCCCATGAAGGGACCAGTGCATCAAAGATATCCCATGAAGGGACAGATCCCATGAAGGGACCAGTGCATCAAAGATATCCCATGAAGGGACAGATATCCCATGAAGGGACCAGTTCACCAAAGATATCCCATGAAGGGACCAGTGCATCAATGATATCCCATGAAGGGACCAGTGCATCAAAGATATCCCATGAAGGGACCAGTGCATCAAAGATATCCCATGAAGGGACCAGTGCATCAAAGATATCCCATGAAGGGACCAGTGCATCAAAGATATCCCATGAAGGGACAGATATCCCATGAAGGGACCAGTGCACAAAAGATATCCCATGAAGGGACCAGTGCACAAAAGATATCCCATGAAGGGACAGATATCCCATGAAGGGACCAGTGCACCAAAGATAACCCATAAAGGGACAGATATCCCATGAAGGGACCAGTGCACCAAAGATAACCCATAAAGAGACCGATATCCCATGAAGGGACCAGTGCACCAAAGATATCCCATGAAGGGACAGATATCCCATGAAGGGACCAGTGCATCAAAAATATCCCATGAAGGGACAGATATCCCATGAAGGGACCAGTTCACCAAAGATATCCCATGAAGGGACCAGTGCACCAAAGATATCCCATGAAGGGACCAGTGCATCAAAGATATCCCATGAAGGGACCAGTGCATCAAAGATATCCCATGAAGGGACAGATATCCCATGAAGGGACCAGTGCACAAAAGATATCCCATGAAGGGACCAGTGCACAAACGATATCCCATGAAGGGACAGATATTCAATGAAGGGACCAGTGCACCAAAGATAACCCATAAAGGGACCGATATCCCATGAAGGGACCAGTGCACCAAAGATATCCCATGAAGGGACAGATATCCCATGAAGGGACCAGTGCACCAAAGATATCCCATGAAGGGACCAGTGCACCAAAGATATCCCATGAAGGGACCAGTGCACCAAAGATATCCCATGAAGGGACCAGTGCATCAAAGATATCCCATGAAGGGACCAGTGCATCAAAGATATCCCATGAAGGGACCAGTGCATCAAAGATATCCCATGAAGGGACCAGTGCATCAAAGATATCCCATGAAGGGACAGATATCCCATCAAGGGACCAGTGCACAAAAGATATCCCATGAAGGGACAGATATCCCATGAAGGGACCAGTGCACCAAAGATATCCCATAAAGGGACCGATATCCCATGAAGGGACCAGTGCACCAAAGATATCCCATGAAGGGACAGATATCCCATCAAGGGACCAGTGCACAAAAGATATCCCATGAAGGGACAGATATCCCATGAAGGGACCAGTGCACAAAAGATATCCCATGAAGGGACAGATATCCCATGAAGGGACCAGTGCACCAAAGATATCCCATAAAGGGACAGATATCCCATGAAGGGACCAGTGCACAAAAGATATCCCATGAAGGGACTAGTGCATCAAAGATATCCCATGAAGGGACCATTGCATCAAAGATATCCAATGAAGGGACCAGGCATCAAAGACATCCCATGAAGGGACCAGTGCACCAAAGATATCCCATGAAGGGACCAGTGCACCAAAGATATCCCACGAAGGGACAGATATCCCATGAAGGGACCAGTGCACCAAAGATATCCCATAAAGGGACAGATATCCCATGAAGGGACCAGTGCACCAAAGATATCCCCTAAAAGGGACCGATATCCTATGAAGGGACCAGTGCATTATAGATATCCCATGAAGGGACAGATATCCCATGAAGGGACCAGCGCACCAAAGATATCCCATGAAGGGACCAGTGCATCAAAGATATCCCATGAAGGGACCAGTGCATCAAAGATATCCCATGAAGGGACCAGTGCATCAAAGATATCCCATGAAGGGACCAGTGCATCAAAGACATCCCATGAAGGGACCAGTGCATCAAAGATATCCCATGAAGGGACCAGTGCACCAAAGATATCCCATGAAGGGACCAGTGCACCAAAGATATCCCATGAAGGGACTTATATCCCATGAAGGGACCAGTGCATCAAAGATATTCCATGAAGGGACCAGTGCACCAAGTTTAGCCCATGAAGGGACAGATATTCCATGAAGGGACCAGTGCATCAAAGATATCCCATGAAGGGACAGATATCCCATGAAAGGACCAGTGCACCAAAGATATCCCATGAAGGGACCAGTGCATCAAAGATATCCCATGAAGGGACAGATATCCCATGAAGGGACCAGTGCATCAAAGATATCCCATGAAGGGACAGATATCCCATGAAGGGCCTGTGCATCAAAGATATCCCATGAAGGGACAGATATCCCATGAAGGGACCAGTGCACCAAAGATATCCCATGAAGGGACCAGTGCATCAAAGATATCCCATGAAGGGACCAGTGCACCAAAGATATCCCATGAAGGGACCAGTGCACCAAAGATATCCCATGAAGGGACCAGTGCATCAAAGATATCCCATGAAGGGACCATTGCATCAAAGATATCCCATGAAGGGACAGATATCCCATGAAGGGACCAGTGCATCAAAGATATCCCATTAAGGGACAGATATCCCATGAAGGGACCAGTGCATCAAAGATATCCCATGAAGGGACAGATATCCCATGAAGGGACCAGTGCATCAAAGATATCCCATGAAGGGACCAGTGCACAAAAGATATCCCATGAAGGGACAGATATCCCATGAAGGGACCAGTGCATCAAAGATATCCCATTAAGGGACAGATATCCCATGAAAGGACCAGTGCACCAAAGATATCCCATGAAGGGACCAGTGCATCAAAGATATCCCATGAAGGGACCAGTGCATCAAAGATATCCCATGAAGGGACCAGTGCATCAAAGATATCCCATGAAGGGACCAGTGCACCAAAGATATCCCATTGAAGGGACTGATATCCCATGAAGGGACCAGTGCACCAAGGTTAGCCCATGAAGGGACAGATATTCCATGAAGGGACCAGTGCATCAAAGATATCCCATGAAGGGACAGATATCCCATGAAAGGACCAGTGCACCAAAGATATCCCATGAAGGGACCAGTGCATCAAAGATATCCCATGAAGGGACAGATATCCCATGAAGGGACCAGTGCATCAAAGATATCCCATGAAGGGACAGATATCCCATGAAGGGACCAGTGCATCAAAGATATCCCATGAAGGGACCAGTGCACAAAAGATATCCCATGAAGGGACCAGTGCATCAAAGATATCCCATGAAGGGACCATTGCATCAAAGATATCCCATGAAGGGACCAGTGCATCAAAGACATCCCATGAAGGGACCAGTGCATCAAAGATATCCCATGAAGGGACCAGTGCACCAAAGATATCCCATGAAGGGACAGATATCCCATGAAGGGACCAGTGCACAAAAGATATCCCATGAAGGGACAGATATCCCATGAAGGGACCAGTGCACGAAAGATATCCCATGAAGGGACAGATATCCCATGAAGGGACCAGTGCACAAAAGATATCCCATAAAGGGACAGATATCCCATGAAGGGACCAGTGCACCAAAGATATCCCATGAAGGGACCAGTGCACCAAAGATATCCCATGAAGGGACCAGTGCACCAAAGATATCCCATGAAGGGACCAGTGCACCAAAGATATCCCATGAAGGGACCAGTGCACCAAAGATATCCCATGAAGGGACAGATATCCCAATAAGGGACCAGTGCACCAGAGATATCCCATGAACGGACCATGCACCAAAGATATCCCATGAAGGGACAGATATCCCATGAAGGGACCAGTGCATCAAAGATATCCCATGAAGGGACCAGTGCATCAAAGATATCCCATGAAGGGACCAGTGCATCAAAGATATCCCATGAAGGGACCAGTGCATCAAAGATATCCCATGAAGGGACAGATCCCATGAAGGGACCAGTGCATCAAAGATATCCCATGAAGGGACAGATATCCCATGAAGGGACCAGTTCACCAAAGATATCCCATGAAGGGACCAGTGCATCAATGATATCCCATGAAGGGACCAGTGCATCAAAGATATCCCATGAAGGGACCAGTGCATCAAAGATATCCCATGAAGGGACCAGTGCACCAAAGATATCCCATGAAGGGACCAGTACATCAAAGATATCCCATGAAGGGACCAGTGCATCAAAGATATCCCATGAAGGGACAGATATCCCATGAAGGGACCAGTGCACAAAAGATATCCCATGAAGGGACCAGTGCACAAAAGATATCCCATGAAGGGACAGATATTCCATGAAGGGACCAGTGCACCAAAGATAACCCATAAAGGGACAGATATCCCATGAAGGGACCAGTGCACCAAAGATATCCCATGAAGGGACCAGTGCACCAAAGATATCCCATGAAGGGACCATTGCATCAAAGATATCCCATGAAGGGACCAGTGCATCAAAGATATCCCATGAAGGGACCAGTGCATCAAAGATATCCCATGAAGGGACCAGTGCATCAAAGATATCCCATGAAGGGACAGATATCCCATGAAGGGACCAGTGCACCAAAGATATCCCATAAAGGGACCGATATCCCATGAAGGGACCAGTGCACCAAAGATATCCCATGAAGGGACAGATATCCCATGAAGGGACCAGTGCACCAAAGATATCCCATGAAGGGACAGATATCCCATGAAGGGACCAGTGCACAAAAGATATCCCATGAAGGGACAGATATCCCATGAAGGGACCAGTGCACCAAAGATATCCCATAAAGGGACAGATATCCCATGAAGGGACCAGTGCACAAAAGATATCCCATGAAGGGACTAGTGCATCAAAGATATCCCATGAAGGGACCATTGCATCAAAGATATCCAATGAAGGGACCAGGCATCAAAGAGATCCCATGAAGGGACCAGTGCACCAAAGATATCCCACGAAGGGACAGATATCCCATGAAGGGACCAGTGCACCAAAGATATCCCATAAAGGGACAGATATCCCATGAAGGGACCAGTGCACCAAAGATATCCCCTAAAAGGGACCGATATCCCATGAAGGGACCAGTGCATTATAGATATCCCATGAAGGGACAGAAATGCCATGAAGGGACCAGCGCACCAAAGATATCCCATGAAGGGACCAGTGCATCAAAGATATCCCATGAAGGGACCAGTGCATCAAAGATATCCCATGAAGGGACCAGTGCATCAAAGATATCCCATGAAGGGACCAGTGCATCAAAGACATCCCATGAAGGGACCAGTGCATCAAAGACATCCCATGAAGGGACCAGTGCACCAAAGATATCCCATGAAGGGACCAGTGCACCAAAGATATCCCATGAAGGGACTGATATCCCATGAAGGGACCAGTGCATCAAAGATATCCCATGAAGGGACAGATATCCCATGAAGGGACCAGTGCATCAAAGATATTCCATGAAGGGACCAGTGCACCAAGTTTAGCCCATGAAGGGACAGATATTCCATGAAGGGACCAGTGCATCAAAGATATCCCATGAAGGGACAGATATCCCATGAAAGGACCAGTGCACCAAAGATATCCCATGAAGGGACCAGTGCATCAAAGATATCCCATGAAGGGACAGATATCCCATGAAGGGACAGTGCATCAAAGATATCCCATGAAGGGACAGATATCCCATGAAGGGACCGTGCATCAAAGATATCCCATGAAGGGACCAGTGCACAAAAGATATCCCATGAAGGGACAGATATCCCATGAAGGGACCAGTGCATCAAAGATATCCCATGAAGGGACCATTGCATCAAAGATATCCCATGAAGGGACAGATATCCCATGAAGGGACCAGTGCATCAAAGATATCCCATTAAGGGACAGATATCCCATGAAGGGACCAGTGCATCAAAGATATCCCATGAAGGGACAGATATCCCATGAAGGGACCAGTGCATCAAAGATATCCCATGAAGGGACCAGTGCACAAAAGATATCCCATGAAGGGACAGATATCCCATGAAGGGACCAGTGCATGAAAGATATCCCATTAAGGGACAGATATCCCATGAAAGGACCAGTGCACCAAAGATATCCCATGAAGGGACCAGTGCATCAAAGATATCCCATGAAGGGACCAGTGCATCACAGATATCCCATGAAGGGACCAGTGCATCACAGATATCCCATGAAGGGACCAGTGCATCAAAGATATCCCATGAAGGGACCAGTGCACCAAAGATATCCCATTGAAGGGACTGATATCCCATGAAGGGACCAGTGCACCAAGGTTAGCCCATGAAGGGACAGATATTCCATGAAGGGACCAGTGCATCAAAGATATCCCATGAAGGGACAGATATCCCATGAAAGGACCAGTGCACCAAAGATATCCCATGAAGGGACCAGTGCATCAAAGATATCCCATGAAGGGACAGATATCCCATGAAGGGACCAGTGCATCAAAGATATCCCATGAAGGGACCAGTGCACAAAAGATATCCCATGAAGGGACCATTGCATCAAAGATATCCCATGAAGGGACCAGTGCATCAAAGACATCCCATGAAGGGACCAGTGCATCAAAGATATCCCATGAAGGGACCAGTGCATCAAAGATATCCCATGAAGGGACCAGTGCACAAAAGATATCCCATGAAGGGACAGATATCCCATGAAGGGACCAGTGCACGAAAGATATCCCATGAAGGGACAGATATCCCATGAAGGGACCAGTGCACAAAAGATATCCCATAAAGGGACAGATATCCCATGAAGGGACCAGTGCACCAAAGATATCCCATGAAGGGACAGATATCCCATGAAGGGACCAGTGCACCAAAGATATCCCATGAAGGGACCAGCGCATCAAAGATATCCCATGAAGGGACCAGTGCATCAAAGATATCCCATGAAGGGACCAGTGCACCAAAGATATCCCATGAAGGGACCAGTGCACCAAAGATATCCCATGAAGGGACCAGTGCACCAAAGATATCCCATGAAGGGACAGATATCCCAATAAGGGACCAGTGCACCAAAGATATCCCATGAACGGACCATGCACCAAAGATATCCCATGAAGGGACAGATATCCCATGAAGGGACCAGTGCATCAAAGATATCCCATGAAGGGACCAGTGCATCAAAGATATCCCATGAAGGGACCAGTGCATCAAAGATATCCCATGAAGGGACAGATATCCCATGAAGGGACCAGTGCATCAAAAATATCCCATGAAGGGACATATCCCATGAAGGGACCAGTTCACCAAAGATATCCCATGAAGGGACCAGTGCATAAATGATATCCCATGAAGGGACAGATATCCCATGAAGGGACCAGTGCACCAAAGATATCCCATGAAGGGACCAGCGCATCAAAGATATCCCATGAAGGGACCAGTGCATCAAAGTTATCCCATGAAGGGACCAGTGCACCAAAGATATCCCATGAAGGGACTGATATCCCATGAAGGGACCAGTGCATCAAAGATATCCCATGAAGGGACCAGTGCATCAAAGATATCCCATGAAGGGACAAGTGCACAAAAGATATCCCATGAAGGGACCAGTGCACAAAAGATATCCCATGAAGGGACAGATATCCCATGAAGGGACCAGTGCACCAAAGATATCCCATAAAGGGACTGATATCCCATGAAGGGACCAGTGCACCAAAGATATCCCATGAAGGGACCAGTGCACCAACGATATCCCATGAAGGGACCATTGCATCAAAGATATCCCATGAAGGGACCAGTGCAAAGATATCCCATGAAGGGACCAGTGCATCAAAGATATCCCATGAAGGGACCAGTGCATCAAAGATATCCCATGAAGGGACCATTGCATCAAAGATATCCCATGAAGGGACAGATATCCCATGAAGGGACCAGTGCATCAAAGATATCCCATGAAGGGACAGATATCCCATGAAGGGACCAGTGCATCAAAAATATACCATGAAGGGACAGATATCCCATGAAGGGACCAGTGCATCAAAGATATCGGATGAAGGGACCAGTGCACAAAAGATATCCCATGAAGGGACAGATATCCCATGAAGGGACCAGTGCATCAAAGATATCCCATTAAGGGACAGATATCCCATGAAAGGACCAGTGCACCAAAGATATCCCATGAAGGGACCAGTGCATCAAAGATATCCCATGAAGGGACCAGTGCATCAAAGATATCCCATGAAGGGACCAGTGCATCAAAGATATCCCATGAAGGGACCAGTGCATCAAAGATATCCCATGAAGGGACCAGTGCACCAAAGATATCCCATTGAAGGGACTGATATCCCATGAAGGGACCAGTGCACCAAGGTTAGCCCCTGAAGGGACAGATATTCCATGAAGGGACCAGTGCATCAAAGATATCCCATGAAGGGACAGATATCCCATGAAAGGACCAGTGCACCAAAGATATCCCATGAAGGGACCAGTGCATCAAAGATATCCCATGAAGGGACTGATATCCCATGAAGGGACCAGTGCTCCAAGGTTAGCCCATGAAGGGACAGATATTCCATGAAGGGACCAGTGCATCAAAGATATCCCATGAAGGGACAGATATCCCATGAAAGGACCAGTGCACCAAAGATATCCCATGAAGGGACCAGTGCATCAAAGATATCCCATGAAGGGACAGATATCCCATGAAGGGACCAGTGCATCAAAGATATCCCATGAAGGGACCAGTGCACAAAAGATATCCCATGAAGGGACCAGTGCATCAAAGATATCCCATGAAGGGACCATTGCATCAAAGATATCCCTTGAAGGGACCAGTGCATCAAAGACATCCCATGAAGGGACCAGTGCATCAAAGATATCCCATGAAGGGACCAGTGCACCAAAGATATCCCATGAAGGGACGGATATCCCATGAAGGGACCAGTGCACAAAAGATATCCCATGAAGGGACCAGTGCACAAAAGATATCCCATAAAGGGACAGATATCCCATGAAGGGACCAGTGCATCAAAGATATCCCATGAAGGGACAGATATCCCATGAAGGGACCAGTGCATCAAAGATATCCCATGAAGGGACCAGTGCATCAATGACATCCCATGAAGGGACCAGTGCATCAAAGACATCCCATCAAGGGACCAGTGCACCAAAGATATCTATGAAGGGACCAGTGCACCAAAGATATCCCATGAAGGGACCAGTGCACCAAAGATATCCCATGAAGGGACCAGTGCACCAAAGATATCCCATGAAGGGACCAGTGCACCAAAGATATCCCATGAAGGGACAGATATCCCAATAAGGGACCAGTGCACCAAAGATATCCCATGAACGGACCATGCACCAAAGATATCCCATGAAGGGACAGATATCCCATGAAGGGACCAGTGCATCAAAGATATCCCATGAAGGGACCAGTGCATCAAAGATATCCCATGAAGGGACCAGTGCATCAAAGATATCCCATGAAGGGACCAGTTCATCAAAGATATCCCATGAAGGGACAGATCCCATGAAGGGACCAGTGCATCAAAAATATCCCATGAAGGGACAGATATCCCATGAAGGGACCAGTTCACCAAAGATATCCCATGAAGGGACCAGTGCATCAATGATATCCCATGAAGGGACCAGTGCATCAAAGATATCCCATGAAGGGACCAGTGCATCAAAGATATCCCATGAAGGGACAGATATCCCATGAAGGGACCAGTGCACAAAAGATATCCCATGAAGGGACCAGTGCACAAAAGATATCCCATGAAGGGACCAGTGCACAAAAGATATCCCATGAAGGGACAGATATCCCATGAAGGGACCAGTGCACCAAAGATAACCCATAAAGGGACAGATATCCCATGAAGGGACCAGTGCACCAAAGATAACCCATAAAGGGACCGATATCCCATGAAGGGACCAGTGCACCAAAGATATCCCATGAAGGGACAGATATCCCATGAAGGGACCAGTGCATCAAAAATATCCCATGAAGGGACATATATCCCATGAAGGGACCAGTTCACCAAAGATATCCCATGAAGGGACCAGTGCATAAATGATATCCCATGAAGTGACCAGTGCATCAAAGATATCCCATGAAGGGACCAGTGCATCAAAGATATCCCATGAAGGGACCAGTGCACAAAAGATATCCCATGAAGGGACCAGTGCACAAAAGATATCCCATGAAGGGACAGATATCCCATGAAGGGACCAGTGCACCAAAGATATCCCATAAAGGGACCGATATCCCATGAAGGGACCAGTGCACAAAAGATATCCCATGAAGGGACCAGTGCACCAACGATATCCCATGAAGGGACCATTGCATCAAAGATATCCCATGAAGGGACCAGTGCAAAGATATCCCATGAAGGGACCAGTGCATCAAAGATATCCCATGAAGGGACCAGTGCATCAAAGATATCCCATGAAGGGACCATTGCATCAAAGATATCCCATGAAGGGACAGATATCCCATGAAGGGACCAGTGCATCAAAGATATCCCATGAAGGGACAGATATCCCATGAAGGGACCAGTGCATCAAAAATATACCATGAAGGGACAGATATCCCATGAAGGGACCAGTGCATCAAAGATATCCCATGAAGGGACCAGTGCACAAAAGATATCCCATGAAGGGACAGATATCCCATGAAGGGACCAGTGCATCAAAGATATCCCATTAAGGGACAGATATCCCATGAAAGGACCAGTGCACCAAAGATATCCCATGAAGGGACCAGTGCATCAAAGATATCCCATGAAGGGACCAGTGCATCAAAGATATCCCATGAAGGGACCAGTGCATCAAAGATATCCCATGAAGGGACCAGTGCATCAAAGATATCCCATGAAGGGACCAGTGCATCAAAGATATCCCATGAAGGGACCAGTGCACCAAAGATATCCCATTGAAGGGACTGATATCCCATGAAGGGACCAGTGCACCAAGGTTAGCCCATGAAGGGACAGATATTCCATGAAGGGACCAGTGCATCAAAGATATCCCATGAAGGGACAGATATCCCATGAAAGGACCAGTGCACCAAAGATATCCCATGAAGGGACCAGTGCATCAAAGATATCCCATGAAGGGACTGATATCCCATGAAGGGACCAGTGCACCAAGGTTAGCCCATGAAGGGACAGATATTCCATGAAGGGACCAGTGCATCAAAGATATCCCATGAAGGGACAGATATCCCATGAAAGGACCAGTGCACCAAAGATATCCCATGAAGGGACCAGTGCATCAAAGATATCCCATGAAGGGACAAGTGCATCAAAGATATCCCATGAAGGGACCAGTGCACAAAAGATATCCCATGAAGGGACCAGTGCATCAAAGATATCCCATGAAGGGACCATTGCATCAAAGATATCCCATGAAGGGACCAGTGCATCAAAGACATCCCATGAAGGGACCAGTGCATCAAAGATATCCCATGAAGGGACCAGTGCACCAAAGATATCCCATGAAGGGACGGATATCCCATGAAGGGACCAGTGCACAAAAGATATCCCATGAAGGGACCAGTGCACAAAAGATATCCCATAAAGGGACAGATATCCCATGAAGGGACCAGTGCATCAAAGATATCCCATGAAGGGACAGATATCCCATGAAGGGACCAGTGCATCAAAGATATCCCATGAAGGGACCAGTGCATCAATGACATCCCATGAAGGGACCAGTGCATCAAAGACATCCCATCAAGGGACCAGTGCACCAAAGATATCTATGAAGGGACCAGTGCACCAAAGATATCCCATGAAGGGACCAGTGCACCAAAGATATCCCATGAAGGGACCAGTGCACCAAAGATATCCCATGAAGGGACCAGTGCACCAAAGATATCCCATGAAGGGACAGATATCCCAATAAGGGACCAGTGCACCAAAGATATCCCATGAACGGACCATGCACCAAAGATATCCCATGAAGGGACAGATATCCCATGAAGGGACCAGTGCATCAAAGATATCCCATGAAGGGACCAGTGCATCAAAGATATCCCATGAAGGGACCAGTGCATCAAAGATATCCCATGAAGGGACCAGTGCATCAAAGATATCCCATGAAGGGACAGATCCCATGAAGGGACCAGTGCATCAAAGATATCCCATGAAGGGACAGATATCCCATGAAGGGACCAGTTCACCAAAGATATCCCATGAAGGGACCAGTGCATCAATGATATCCCATGAAGGGACCAGTGCATCAAAGATATCCCATGAAGGGACCAGTGCATCAAAGATATCCCATAAAGGGACCAGTGCATCAAAGATATCCCATGAAGGGACCAGTGCATCAAAGATATCCCATGAAGGGACCAGTGCATCAAAGATATCCCATGAAGGGACAGATATCCCATGAAGGGACCAGTGCACAAAAGATATCCCATGAAGGGACCAGTGCACAAAAGATATCCCATGAAGGGACAGATATCCCATGAAGGGACCAGTGCACCAAAGATAACCCATAAAGGGACAGATATCCCATGAAGGGACCAGTGCACCAAAGATAACCCATAAAGGGACCGATATCCCATGAAGGGACCAGTGCACCAAAGATATCCCATGAAGGGACAGATATCCCATGAAGGGACCAGTGCACCAAAGATATCCCATGAAGGGACCATTGCATCAAAGATATCCCATGAAGGGACCAGTGCATCAAAGATATCCCATGAAGGGACCAGTGCATCAAAGATATCCCATGAAGGGACCAGTGCATCAAAGATATCCCATGAAGGGACCAGTGCATCAAAGATATCCCATGAAGGGACCAGTGCACAAAAGATATCCCATGAAGGGACAGATATCCCATGAAGGGACCAGTGCATTAAATATATCTCATAAAGGGATCGATATCCCATGAAGGGACCAGTGCACCAAAGATATCCCATGAAGGGACCAGTGCACAAAAGATATCCCATGAAGGGACAGATATCCCATGAAGGGACCAGTGCATCAAAGATATCCCATGAAGGGACAGATATCCCATGAAAGGACCAGTGCACCAAAGATATCCCATGAAGGGACCAGTGCATCAAAGATATCCCATGAAGGGACCAGTGCACCAAAGATATCCCATGAAGGGACCAGTACATCAAAGATATCCCATGAAGGAACCAGTGCATCAAAGATATCCCATGAAGGGACCATTGCATCAAAGATATCCCATGAAGGGACAGATATCCCATGAAGGGACCAGTGCATCAAAGATATCCCATGAAGGGACAGATATCCCATGAAGGGACCAGTGCATCAAAGATATCCCATGAAGGGACAGATATCCCATGAAGGGACCAGTGCATCAAAGATATCCCATGAAGGGACCAGTGCACAAAAGATATCCCATGAAGGGACAGATATCCCATGAAGGGACCAGTGCATCAAAGATATCCCATTAAGGGACAGATATCCCATGAAAGGACCAGTGCACCAAAGATATCCCATGAAGGGACCAGTGCATCAAAGATATCCCATGAAGGGACCAGTGCATCAAAGATATCCCATGAAGGGACCAGTGCATCAAAGATATCCTATGAAGGGACCAGTGCACCAATGATATCCCATTGAAGGGACTGATATCCCATGAAGGGACCAGTGCACCAAGGTTAGCCCATGAAGGGACAGATATTCCATGAAGGGACCAGTGCATCAAAGATATCCCATGAAGGGACAGATATCCCATGAAAGGACCAGTGCACCAAAGATATCCCATGAAGGGACCAGTGCATCAAAGATATCCCATGAAGGGACTGATATC
This sequence comes from Lissotriton vulgaris, assembly GCF_964263255.1. Lineage (NCBI taxonomy): Eukaryota > Metazoa > Chordata > Amphibia > Caudata > Salamandridae > Lissotriton > Lissotriton vulgaris. The sequence goes on along the minus strand of NW_028252696.1, from coordinate 85,730 downwards.
CCATGAATGGACCAGTGCACCAAGGTTAGCCCATGAAGGGACAGATATTCCATGAAGGGACCAGTGCATCAAAGATATCCCATGAAGGGACAGATATCGCATGAAAGGACCAGTGCACCAAAGATATCCCATGAAGGGACCAGTGCATCAAAGATATCCCATGAAGGGACAGATATCCCATGAAGGGACCAGTGCATCAAAGATATCCCATGAAGGGACAGATATCCCATGAAGGGACCAGTGCATCAAAGATATCCCATGAAGGGACCAGTGCACACAAGATATCCCATGAAGGGACCAGTGCATCAAAGATATCCCATGAAGGGACCATTGCATCAAAGATATCCCATGAAGGGACCAGTGCATCAAAGACATCCCATGAAGGGACCAGTGCATCAAAGATATCCCATGAAGGGACCAGTGCACCAAAGATATCCCATGAAGGGACAGATATCCCATGAAGGGACCAGTGCACAAAAGATATCCCATGAAGGGACCAGTGCACAAAAGATATCCCATGAAGGGACAGATATCCCATGAAGGGACCAGTGCACAAAAGATATCCCATGAAGGGACCAGTGCACTAAAGATATCCCATGAAGGGACCAGTGCACTAAAGATATCCTATGAAGGGACCAGTGCATCAAAGATATCCCATGAAGGGACCAGTGCACCAAAGATATCCCATGAAGGGACAGATATCCCATGAAGGGACCAGTGCACAAAAGATATCCCATGAAGGGACAGATATCCCATGAAAGGACCAGTGCACCAAAGATATCCCATGAAGGGACCAGTGCATCAAAGATATCCCATGAAGGGACAGATATCCCATGAAGGGACCAGTGCATCAAAGATATCCCATGAAGGGACAGATATCCCATGAAGGGACCAGTGCATTAAAGATTTCCCATGAAGGGACCAGTGCACAAAAGATATCCCATGAAGGGACCAGTGCATCAAAGATATCCCATGAAGGGACCATTGCATCAAAGATATCCCATGAAGGGACCAGTGCATCAAAGACATCCCATGAAGGGACCAGTGCATCAAAGATATCCCATGAAGGGACCAGTGCACCAAAGATATCCCATGAAGGGACGGATATCCCATGAAGGGACCAGTGCACAAAAGATATCCCATGAAGGGACCAGTGCACAAAAGATATCCCATAAAGGGACAGATATCCCATGAAGGGACCAGTGCATCAAAGATATCCCATGAAGGGACAGATATCCCATGAAGGGACCAGTGCATCAAAGATATCCCATGAAGGGACCAGTGCATCAATGACATCCCATGAAGGGACCAGTGCATCAAAGACATCCCATCAAGGGACCAGTGCACCAAAGATATCTATGAAGGGACCAGTGCACCAAAGATATCCCATGAAGGGACCAGTGCACCAAAGATATCTCATGAAGGGACCAGTGCACCAAAGATATCCCATGAAGGGACCAGTGCACCAAAGATATCCCATGAAGGGACAGATATCCCAATAAGGGACCAGTGCACCAAAGATATCCCATGAACGGACCATGCACCAAAGATATCCCATGAAGGGACAGATATCCCATGAAGGGACCAGTGCATCAAAGATATCCCATGAAGGGACCAGTGCATCAAAGATATCCCATGAAGGGACCAGTGCATCAAAGATATCCCATGAAGGGACCAGTTCATCAAAGATATCCCATGAAGGGACAGATCCCATGAAGGGACCAGTGCATCAAAGATATCCCATGAAGGGACAGATATCCCATGAAGGGACCAGTTCACCAAAGATATCCCATGAAGGGACCAGTGCATCAATGATATCCCATGAAGGGACCAGTGCATCAAAGATATCCCATGAAGGGACCAGTGCATCAAAGATATCCCATGAAGGGACCAGTGCATCAAAGATATCCCATGAAGGGACCAGTGCATCAAAGATATCCCATGAAGGGACAGATATCCCATGAAGGGACCAGTGCACAAAAGATATCCCATGAAGGGACCAGTGCACAAAAGATATCCCATGAAGGGACAGATATCCCATGAAGGGACCAGTGCACCAAAGATAACCCATAAAGGGACAGATATCCCATGAAGGGACCAGTGCACCAAAGATAACCCATAAAGGGACCGATATCCCATGAAGGGACCAGTGCACCAAAGATATCCCATGAAGGGACAGATATCCCATGAAGGGACCAGTGCATCAAAAATATCCCATGAAGGGACATATATCCCATGAAGGGACCAGTTCACCAAAGATATCCCATGAAGGGACCAGTGCATAAATGATATCCCATGAAGTGACCAGTGCATCAAAGATATCCCATGAAGGGACCAGTGCATCAAAGATATCCCATGAAGGGACCAGTGCACAAAAGATATCCCATGAAGGGACCAGTGCACAAAAGATATCCCATGAAGGGACAGATATCCCATGAAGGGACCAGTGCACCAAAGATATCCCATAAAGGGACCGATATCCCATGAAGGGACCAGTGCACAAAAGATATCCCATGAAGGGACCAGTGCACCAACGATATCCCATGAAGGGACCATTGCATCAAAGATATCCCATGAAGGGACCAGTGCAAAGATATCCCATGAAGGGACCAGTGCATCAAAGATATCCCATGAAGGGACCAGTGCATCAAAGATATCCCATGAAGGGACCATTGCATCAAAGATATCCCATGAAGGGACAGATATCCCATGAAGGGACCAGTGCATCAAAGATATCCCATGAAGGGACAGATATCCCATGAAGGGACCAGTGCATCAAAAATATACCATGAAGGGACAGATATCCCATGAAGGGACCAGTGCATCAAAGATATCCCATGAAGGGACCAGTGCACAAAAGATATCCCATGAAGGGACAGATATCCCATGAAGGGACCAGTGCATCAAAGATATCCCATTAAGGGACAGATATCCCATGAAAGGACCAGTGCACCAAAGATATCCCATGAAGGGACCAGTGCATCAAAGATATCCCATGAAGGGACCAGTGCATCAAAGATATCCCATGAAGGGACCAGTGCATCAAAGATATCCCATGAAGGGACCAGTGCATCAAAGATATCCCATGAAGGGACCAGTGCACCAAAGATATCCCATTGAAGGGACTGATATCCCATGAAGGGACCAGTGCACCAAGGTTAGCCCATGAAGGGACAGATATTCCATGAAGGGACCAGTGCATCAAAGATATCCCATGAAGGGACAGATATCCCATGAAAGGACCAGTGCACCAAAGATATCCCATGAAGGGACCAGTGCATCAAAGATATCCCATGAAGGGACTGATATCCCATGAAGGGACCAGTGCACCAAGGTTAGCCCATGAAGGGACAGATATTCCATGAAGGGACCAGTGCATCAAAGATATCCCATGAAGGGACAGATATCCCATGAAAGGACCAGTGCACCAAAGATATCCCATGAAGGGACCAGTGCATCAAAGATATCCCATGAAGGGACAGATATCCCATGAAGGGACCAGTGCATCAAAGATATCCCATGAAGGGACCAGTGCACAAAAGATATCCCATGAAGGGACCAGTGCATCAAAGATATCCCATGAAGGGACCATTGCATCAAAGATATCCCATGAAGGGACCAGTGCATCAAAGACATCCCATGAAGGGACCAGTGCATCAAAGATATCCCATGAAGGGACCAGTGCACCAAAGATATCCCATGAAGGGACGGATATCCCATGAAGGGACCAGTGCACAAAAGATATCCCATGAAGGGATCAGTGCACAAAAGATATCCCATAAAGGGACAGATATCCCATGAAGGGACCAGTGCATCAAAGATATCCCATGAAGGGACAGATATCCCATGAAGGGTCCAGTGCATCAAAGATATCCCATGAAGGGACCAGTGCATCAATGACATCCCATGAAGGGACCAGTGCATCAAAGACATCCCATCAAGGGACCAGTGCACCAAAGATATCTATGAAGGGACCAGTGCACCAAAGATATCCCATGAAGGGACCAGTGCACCAAAGATATCCCATGAAGGGACCAGTGCACCAAAGATATCCCATGAAGGGACCAGTGCACCAAAGATATCCCATGAAGGGACAGATATCCCAATAAGGGACCAGTGCACCAAAGATATCCCATGAACGGACCATGCACCAAAGATATCCCATGAAGGGACAGATATCCCATGAAGGGACCAGTGCATCAAAGATATCCCATGAAGGGACCAGTGCATCAAAGATATCCCATGAAGGGACCAGTGCATCAAAGATATCCCATGAAGGGACCAGTGCATCAAAGATATCCCATGAAGGGACAGATCCCATGAAGGGACCAGTGCATCAAAGATATCCCATGAAGGGACAGATATCCCATGAAGGGACCAGTTCACCAAAGATATACCATGAAGGGACCAGTGCATCAATGATATCCCATGAAGGGACCAGTGCATCAAAGATATCCCATGAAGGGACCAGTGCATCAAAGATATCCCATGAAGGGACCAGTGCATCAACGATATCCCATGAAGGGACAGATATCCCATGAAGGGACCAGTGCACAAAAGATATCCCATGAAGGGACCAGTGCACAAAAGATATCCCATGAAGGGACAGATATCCCATGAAGGGACCAGTGCACCAAAGATAACCCATAAAGGGACAGATATCCCATGAAGGGACCAGTGCACCAAAGATAACCCATAAAGGGACCGATATCCCATGAAGGGACCAGTGCACCAAAGATATCCCATGAAGGGACAGATATCCCATGAAGGGACCAGTGCACCAAAGATATCCCATGAAGGGACCATTGCATCAAAGATATCCCATGAAGGGACCAGTGCATCAAAGATATCCCATGAAGGGACCAGTGCATCAAAGATATCCCATGAAGGGACCAGTGCATCAAAGATATCCCATGAAGGGACCAGTGCATCAAAGATATCCCATGAAGGGACCAGTGCATCAAAGATATCCCATGAAGGGACCAGTGCACAAAAGATATCCCATGAAGGGACAGATATCCCATGAAGGGACCAGTGCATTAAAGATATCTCATAAAGGGATCGATATCCCATGAAGGGACCAGTGCACCAAAGATATCCCATGAAGGGACCAGTGCACAAAAGATATCCCATGAAGGGACAGATATCCCATGAAGGGACCAGTGCATCAAAGATATCCCATGAAGGGACAGATATCCCATGAAAGGACCAGTGCACCAAAGATATCCCATGAAGGGACCAGTGCATCAAAGATATCCCATGAAGGGCCCAGTGCACCAAAGATATCCCATGAAGGGACCAGTACATCAAAGATATCCCATGAAGGGACCAGTGCATCAAAGATATCCCATGAAGGGACCATTGCATCAAAGATATCCCATGAAGGGACAGATATCCCATGAAGGGACCAGTGCATCAAAGATATCCCATGAAGGGACAGATATCCCATGAAGGGACCAGTGCATCAAAGATATCCCATGAAGGGACAGATATCCCATGAAGGGACCAGTGCATCAAAGATATCCCATGAAGGGACCAGTGCACAAAAGATATCCCATGAAGGGACAGATATCCCATGAAGGGACCAGTGCATCAAAGATATCCCATTAAGGGACAGATATCCCATGAAAGGACCAGTGCACCAAAGATATCCCATGAAGGGACCAGTGCATCAAAGATATCCCATGAAGGGACCAGTGCATCAAAGATATCCCATGAAGGGACCAGTGCATCAAAGATATCCTATGAAGGGACCAGTGCACCAATGATATCCCATTGAAGGGACTGATATCCCATGAAGGGACCAGTGCACCAAGGTTAGCCCATGAAGGGACAGATATTCCATGAAGGGACCAGTGCATCAAAGATATCCCATGAAGGGACAGATATCCCATGAAAGGACCAGTGCACCAAAGATATCCCATGAAGGGACCAGTGCATCAAAGATATCCCATGAAGGGACTGATATCCCATGAATGGACCAGTGCACCAAGGTTAGCCCATGAAGGGACAGATATTCCATGAAGGGACCAGTGCATCAAAGATATCCCATGAAGGGACAGATATCGCATGAAAGGACCAGTGCACCAAAGATATCCCATGAAGGGACCAGTGCATCAAAGATATCCCATGAAGGGACAGATATCCCATGAAGGGACCAGTGCATCAAAGATATCCCATGAAGGGACAGATATCCCATGAAGGGACCAGTGCATCAAAGATATCCCATGAAGGGACCAGTGCACACAAGATATCCCATGAAGGGACCAGTGCATCAAAGATATCCCATGAAGGGACCATTGCATCAAAGATATCCCATGAAGGGACCAGTGCATCAAAGACATCCCATGAAGGGACCAGTGCATCAAAGATATCCCATGAAGGGACCAGTGCATCAAAGATATCCCATGAAGGGACCAGTGCACCAAAGATATCCCATGAAGGGACAGATATCCCATGAAGGGACCAGTGCACAAAAGATATCCCATGAAGGGACCAGTGCACAAAAGATATCCCATGAAGGGACAGATATCCCATGAAGGGACCAGTGCACAAAAGATATCCCATGAAGGGACCAGTGCACTAAAGATATCCCATGAAGGGACCAGTGCACTAAAGATATCCCATGAAGGGACCAGTGCATCAAAGATATCCCATGAAGGGACCAGTGCATCAAAGATATCCCATGAAGGGACCAGTGCACCAAAGATATCCCATGAAGGGACAGATATCCCATGAAGGGACCAGTGCACAAAAGATATCCCATGAAGGGACAGATATCCCATGAAAGGACCAGTGCACCAAAGATATCCCATGAAGGGACCAGTGCATCAAAGATATCCCATGAAGGGACAGATATCCCATGAAGGGACCAGTGCATCAAAGATATCCCATGAAGGGACAGATATCCCATGAAGGGACCAGTGCATTAAAGATATCCCATGAAGGGACCAGTGCACAAAAGATATCCCATGAAGGGACCAGTGCATCAAAGATATCCCATGAAGGGACCATTGCATCAAAGATATCCCATGAAGGGACCAGTGCATCAAAGATATCCCATGAAGGGACCAGTGCATCAAAGACATCCCATGAAGGGACCAGTGCATCAAAGATATCCCATGAAGGGACCAGTGCACCAAAGATATCCCATGAAGGGACGGATATCCCATGAAGGGACCAGTGCACAAAAGATATCCCATGAAGGGACCAGTGCACAAAAGATATCCCATAAAGGGACAGATATCCCATGAAGGGACCAGTGCATCAAAGATATCCCATGAAGGGACAGATATCCCATGAAGGGACCAGTGCATCAAAGATATCCCATGAAGGGACCAGTGCATCAATGACATCCCATGAAGGGACCAGTGCATCAAAGACATCCCATCAAGGGACCAGTGCACCAAAGATATCTATGAAGGGACCAGTGCACCAAAGATATCCCATGAAGGGACCAGTGCACCAAAGATATCCCATGAAGGGACCAGTGCACCAAAGATATCCCATGAAGGGACCAGTGCACCAAAGATATCCCATGAAGGGACAGATATCCCAATAAGGGACCAGTGCACCAAAGATATCCCATGAACGGACCATGCACCAAAGATATCCCATGAAGGGACAGATATCCCATGAAGGGACCAGTGCATCAAAGATATCCCATGAAGGGACCAGTGCATCAAAGATATCCCATGAAGGGACCAGTGCATCAAAGATATCCCATGAAGGGACCAGTGCATCAAAGATATCCCATGAAGGGACAGATCCCATGAAGGGACCAGTGCATCAAAGATATCCCATGAAGGGACAGATATCCCATGAAGGGACCAGTTCACCAAAGATATCCCATGAAGGGACCAGTGCATCAATGATATCCCATGAAGGGACCAGTGCATCAAAGATATCCCATGAAGGGACCAGTGCATCAAAGATATCCCATAAAGGGACCAGTGCATCAAAGATATCCCATGAAGGGACCAGTGCATCAAAGATATCCCATGAAGGGACCAGTGCATCAAAGATATCCCATGAAGGGACAGATATCCCATGAAGGGACCAGTGCACAAAAGATATCCCATGAAGGGACCAGTGCACAAAAGATATCCCATGAAGGGACAGATATCCCATGAAGGGACCAGTGCACCAAAGATAACCCATAAAGGGACAGATATCCCATGAAGGGACCAGTGCACCAAAGATAACCCATAAAGGGACCGATATCCCATGAAGGGACCAGTGCACCAAAGATATCCCATGAAGGGACAGATATCCCATGAAGGGACCAGTGCACCAAAGATATCCCATGAAGGGACCATTGCATCAAAGATATCCCATGAAGGGACCAGTGCATCAAAGATATCCCATGAAGGGACCAGTGCATCAAAGATATCCCATGAAGGGACCAGTGCATCAAAGATATCCCATGAAGGGACCAGTGCATCAAAGATATCCCATGAAGGGACCAGTGCATCAAAGATATCCCATGAAGGGACCAGTGCACAAAAGATATCCCATGAAGGGACAGATATCCCATGAAGGGACCAGTGCATTAAATATATCTCATAAAGGGATCGATATCCCATGAAGGGACCAGTGCACCAAAGATATCCCATGAAGGGACCAGTGCACAAAAGATATCCCATGAAGGGACAGATATCCCATGAAGGGACCAGTGCATCAAAGATATCCCATGAAGGGACAGATATCCCATGAAAGGACCAGTGCACCAAAGATATCCCATGAAGGGACCAGTGCATCAAAGATATCCCATGAAGGGACCAGTGCACCAAAGATATCCCATGAAGGGACCAGTACATCAAAGATATCCCATGAAGGAACCAGTGCATCAAAGATATCCCATGAAGGGACCATTGCATCAAAGATATCCCATGAAGGGACAGATATCCCATGAAGGGACCAGTGCATCAAAGATATCCCATGAAGGGACCAGTGCATCAAAGATATCCCATGAAGGGACAGATATCCCATGAAGGGACCAGTGCATCAAAGATATCCCATGAAGGGACCAGTGCACAAAAGATATCCCATGAAGGGACAGATATCCCATGAAGGGACCAGTGCATCAAAGATATCCCATTAAGGGACAGATATCCCATGAAAGGACCAGTGCACCAAAGATATCCCATGAAGGGACCAGTGCATCAAAGATATCCCATGAAGGGACCAGTGCATCAAAGATATCCCATGAAGGGACCAGTGCATCAAAGATATCCTATGAAGGGACCAGTGCACCAATGATATCCCATTGAAGGGACTGATATCCCATGAAGGGACCAGTGCACCAAGGTTAGCCCATGAAGGGACAGATATTCCATGAAGGGACCAGTGCATCAAAGATATCCCATGAAGGGACAGATATCCCATGAAAGGACCAGTGCACCAAAGATATCCCATGAAGGGACCAGTGCATCAAAGATATCCCATGAAGGGACTGATATCCCATGAATGGACCAGTGCACCAAGGTTAGCCCATGAAGGGACAGATATTCCATGAAGGGACCAGTGCATCAAAGATATCCCATGAAGGGACAGATATCGCATGAAAGGACCAGTGCACCAAAGATATCCCATGAAGGGACCAGTGCATCAAAGATATCCCATGAAGGGACAGATATCCCATGAAGGGACCAGTGCATCAAAGATATCCCATGAAGGGACAGATATCCCATGAAGGGACCAGTGCATCAAAGATATCCCATGAAGGGACCAGTGCACACAAGATATCCCATGAAGGGACCAGTGCATCAAAGATATCCCATGAAGGGACCATTGCATCAAAGATATCCCATGAAGGGACCAGTGCATCAAAGACATCCCATGAAGGGACCAGTGCATCAAAGATATCCCATGAAGGGACCAGTGCACCAAAGATATCCCATGAAGGGACAGATATTCCATGAAGGGACCAGTGCACAAAAGATATCCCATGAAGGGACCAGTGCACAAAAGATATCCCATGAAGGGACAGATATCCCATGAAGGGACCAGTGCACAAAAGATATCCCATGAAGGGACCAGTGCACTAAAGATATCCCATGAAGGGACCAGTGCACTAAAGATATCCCATGAAGGGACCAGTGCATCAAAGATATCCCATGAAGGGACCAGTGCACCAAAGATATCCCATGAAGGGACAGATATCCCATGAAGGGACCAGTGCACAAAAGATATCCCATGAAGGGACAGATATCCCATGAAAGGACCAGTGCACCAAAGATATCCCATGAAGGGACCAGTGCATCAAAGATATCCCATGAAGGGACAGATATCCCATGAAGGGACCAGTGCATCAAAGATATCCCATGAAGGGACAGATATCCCATGAAGGGACCAGTTCATTAAAGATTTCCCATGAAGGGACCAGTGCACAAAAGATATCCCATGAAGGGACCAGTGCATCAAAGATATCCCATGAAGGGACAGATATCCCATGAAGGGACCAGTGCATTAAAGATTTCCCATGAAGGGACCAGTGCACAAAAGATATCCCATGAAGGGACCAGTGCATCAAAGATATCCCATGAAGGGACCATTGCATCAAAGATATCCCATGAAGGGACCAGTGCATCAAAGACATCCCATGAAGGGACCAGTGCATCAAAGATATCCCATGAAGGGACCAGTGCACCAAAGATATCCCATGAAGGGACGGATATCCCATGAAGGGACCAGTGCACAAAAGATATCCCATGAAGGGACCAGTGCACAAAAGATATCCCATAAAGGGACAGATATCCCATGAAGGGACCAGTGCATCAAAGATATCCCATGAAGGGACAGATATCCCATGAAGGGACCAGTGCATCAAAGATATCCCATGAAGGGACCAGTGCATCAATGACATCCCATGAAGGGACCAGTGCATCAAAGACATCCCATCAAGGGACCAGTGCACCAAAGATATCTATGAAGGGACCAGTGCACCAAAGATATCCCATGAAGGGACCAGTGCACCAAAGATATCCCATGAAGGGACCAGTGCACCAAAGATATCCCATGAAGGGACAGATATCCCAATAAGGGACCAGTGCACCAAAGATATCCCATGAACGGACCATGCACCAAAGATATCCCATGAAGGGACAGATATCCCATGAAGGGACCAGTGCATCAAAGATATCCCATGAAGGGACCAGTGCATCAAAGATATCCCATGAAGGGACCAGTGCATCAAAGATATCCCATGAAGGGACCAGTTCATCAAAGATATCCCATGAAGGGACAGATCCCATGAAGGGACCAGTGCATCAAAGATATCCCATGAAGGGACAGATATCCCATGAAGGGACCAGTTCACCAAAGATATCCCATGAAGGGACCAGTGCATCAATGATATCCCATGAAGGGACCAGTGCATCAAAGATATCCCATGAAGGGACCAGTGCATCAAAGATATCCCATGAAGGGACCAGTGCATCAAAGATATCCCATGAAGGGACCAGTGCATCAAAGATATCCCATGAAGGGACAGATATCCCATGAAGGGACCAGTGCACAAAAGATATCCCATGAAGGGACCAGTGCACAAAAGATATCCCATGAAGGGACAGATATCCCATGAAGGGACCAGTGCACCAAAGATAACCCATAAAGGGACAGATATCCCATGAAGGGACCAGTGCACCAAAGATAACCCATAAAGGGACCGATATCCCATGAAGGGACCAGTGCACCAAAGATATCCCATGAAGGGACAGATATCCCATGAAGGGACCAGTGCATCAAAAATATCCCATGAAGGGACATATATCCCATGAAGGGACCAGTTCACCAAAGATATCCCATGAAGGGACCAGTGCATAAATGATATCCCATGAAGTGACCAGTGCATCAAAGATATCCCATGAAGGGACCAGTGCATCAAAGATATCCCATGAAGGGACCAGTGCACAAAAGATATCCCATGAAGGGACCAGTGCACAAAAGATATCCCATGAAGGGACAGATATCCCATGAAGGGACCAGTGCACCAAAGATATCCCATAAAGGGACCGATATCCCATGAAGGGACCAGTGCACAAAAGATATCCCATGAAGGGACCAGTGCACCAACGATATCCCATGAAGGGACCATTGCATCAAAGATATCCCATGAAGGGACCAGTGCAAAGATATCCCATGAAGGGACCAGTGCATCAAAGATATCCCATGAAGGGACCAGTGCATCAAAGATATCCCATGAAGGGACCATTGCATCAAAGATATCCCATGAAGGGACAGATATCCCATGAAGGGACCAGTGCATCAAAGATATCCCATGAAGGGACAGATATCCCATGAAGGGACCAGTGCATCAAAAATATACCATGAAGGGACAGATATCCCATGAAGGGACCAGTGCATCAAAGATATCCCATGAAGGGACCAGTGCACAAAAGATATCCCATGAAGGGACAGATATCCCATGAAGGGACCAGTGCATCAAAGATATCCCATTAAGGGACAGATATCCCATGAAAGGACCAGTGCACCAAAGATATCCCATGAAGGGACCAGTGCATCAAAGATATCCCATGAAGGGACCAGTGCATCAAAGATATCCCATGAAGGGACCAGTGCATCAAAGATATCCCATGAAGGGACCAGTGCATCAAAGATATCCCATGAAGGGACCAGTGCACCAAAGATATCCCATTGAAGGGACTGATATCCCATGAAGGGACCAGTGCACCAAGGTTAGCCCATGAAGGGACAGATATTCCATGAAGGGACCAGTGCATCAAAGATATCCCATGAAGGGACAGATATCCCATGAAAGGACCAGTGCACCAAAGATATCCCATGAAGGGACCAGTGCATCAAAGATATCCCATGAAGGGACTGATATCCCATGAAGGGACCAGTGCACCAAGGTTAGCCCATGAAGGGACAGATATTCCATGAAGGGACCAGTGCATCAAAGATATCCCATGAAGGGACAGATATCCCATGAAAGGACCAGTGCACCAAAGATATCCCATGAAGGGACCAGTGCATCAAAGATATCCCATGAAGGGACAGATATCCCATGAAGGGACCAGTGCATCAAAGATATCCCATGAAGGGACCAGTGCACAAAAGATATCCCATGAAGGGACCAGTGCATCAAAGATATCCCATGAAGGGACCATTGCATCAAAGATATCCCATGAAGGGACCAGTGCATCAAAGACATCCCATGAAGGGACCAGTGCATCAAAGATATCCCATGAAGGGACCAGTGCACCAAAGATATCCCATGAAGGGACGGATATCCCATGAAGGGACCAGTGCACAAAAGATATCCCATGAAGGGATCAGTGCACAAAAGATATCCCATAAAGGGACAGATATCCCATGAAGGGACCAGTGCATCAAAGATATCCCATGAAGGGACAGATATCCCATGAAGGGACCAGTGCATCAAAGATATCCCATGAAGGGACCAGTGCATCAATGACATCCCATGAAGGGACCAGTGCATCAAAGACATCCCATCAAGGGACCAGTGCACCAAAGATATCTATGAAGGGACCAGTGCACCAAAGATATCCCATGAAGGGACCAGTGCACCAAAGATATCCCATGAAGGGACCAGTGCACCAAAGATATCCCATGAAGGGACAGATATCCCAATAAGGGACCAGTGCACCAAAGATATCCCATGAACGGACCATGCACCAAAGATATCCCATGAAGGGACAGATATCCCATGAAGGGACCAGTGCATCACAGATATCCCATGAAGGGACCAGTGCATCAAAGATATCCCATGAAGGGACCAGTGCATCAAAGATATCCCATGAAGGGACCAGTGCATCAAAGATATCCCATGAAGGGACAGATCCCATGAAGGGACCAGTGCATCAAAGATATCCCATGAAGGGACAGATATCCCATGAAGGGACCAGTTCACCAAAGATATACCATGAAGGGACCAGTGCATCAATGATATCCCATGAAGGGACCAGTGCATCAAAGATATCCCATGAAGGGACCAGTGCATCAAAGATATCCCATGAAGGGACCAGTGCATCAACGATATCCCATGAAGGGACAGATATCCCATGAAGGGACCAGTGCACAAAAGATATCCCATGAAGGGACCAGTGCACAAAAGATATTCCATGAAGGGACAGATATCCCATGAAGGGACCAGTGCACCAAAGATAACCCATAAAGGGACAGATATCCCATGAAGGGACCAGTGCACCAAAGATAACCCATAAAGGGACCGATATCCCATGAAGGGACCAGTGCACCAAAGATATCCCATGAAGGGACAGATATCCCATGAAGGGACCAGTGCACCAAAGATATCCCATGAAGGGACCATTGCATCAAAGATATCCCATGAAGGGACCAGTGCATCAAAGATATCCCATGAAGGGACCAGTGCATCAAAGATATCCCATGAAGGGACCAGTGCATCAAAGATATCCCATGAAGGGACCAGTGCATCAAAGATATCCCATGAAGGGACCAGTGCACAAAAGATATCCCATGAAGGGACAGATATCCCATGAAGGGACCAGTGCATTAAAGATATCTCATAAAGGGATCGATATCCCATGAAGGGACCAGTGCACCAAAGATATCCCATGAAGGGACCAGTGCACAAAAGATATCCCATGAAGGGACAGATATCCCATGAAGGGACCAGTGCATCAAAGATATCCCATGAAGGGACAGATATCCCATGAAAGGACCAGTGCACCAAAGATATCCCATGAAGGGACCAGTGCATCAAAGATATCCCATGAAGGGACCAGTGCACCAAAGATATCCCATGAAGGGACCAGTACATCAAAGATATCCCATGAAGGGACCAGTGCATCAAAGATATCCCATGAAGGGACCATTGCATCAAAGATATCCCATGAAGGGACAGATATCCCATGAAGGGACCAGTGCATCAAAGATATCCCATGAAGGGACAGATATCCCATGAAGGGACCAGTGCATCAAAGATATCCCATGAAGGGACAGATATCCCATGAAGGGACCAGTGCATCAAAGATATCCCATGAAGGGACCAGTGCACAAAAGATATCCCATGAAGGGACAGATATCCCATGAAGGGACCAGTGCATCAAAGATATCCCATTAAGGGACAGATATCCCATGAAAGGACCAGTGCACCAAAGATATCCCATGAAGGGACCAGTGCATCAAAGATATCCCATGAAGGGACCAGTGCATCAAAGATATCCCATGAAGGGACCAGTGCATCAAAGATATCCTATGAAGGGACCAGTGCACCAATGATATCCCATTGAAGGGACTGATATCCCATGAAGGGACCAGTGCACCAAGGTTAGCCCATGAAGGGACAGATATTCCATGAAGGGACCAGTGCATCAAAGATATCCCATGAAGGGACAGATATCCCATGAAAGGACCAGTGTACCAAAGATATCCCATGAAGGGACCAGTGCATCAAAGATATCCCATGAAGGGACTGATATCCCATGAATGGACCAGTGCACCAAGGTTAGCCCATGAAGGGACAGATATTCCATGAAGGGACCAGTGCATCAAAGATATCCCATGAAGGGACAGATATCGCATGAAAGGACCAGTGCACCAAAGATATCCCATGAAGGGACCAGTGCATCAAAGATATCCCATGAAGGGACAGATATCCCATGAAGGGACCAGTGCATCAAAGATATCCCATGAAGGGACAGATATCCCATGAAGGGACCAGTGCATCAAAGATATCCCATGAAGGGACCAGTGCACACAAGATATCCCATGAAGGGACCAGTGCATCAAAGATATCCCATGAAGGGACCATTGCATCAAAGATATCCCATGAAGGGACCAGTGCATCAAAGACATCCCATGAAGGGACCAGTGCATCAAAGATATCCCATGAAGGGACCAGTGCATCAAAGATATCCCATGAAGGGACCAGTGCACCAAAGATATCCCATGAAGGGACAGATATCCCATGAAGGGACCAGTGCACAAAAGATATCCCATGAAGGGACCAGTGCACAAAAGATATCCCATGAAGGGACAGATATCCCATGAAGGGACCAGTGCACAAAAGATATCCCATGAAGGGACCAGTGCACTAAAGATATCCCATGAAGGGACCAGTGCACTAAAGATATCCCATGAAGGGACCAGTGCATCAAAGATATCCCATGAAGGGACCAGTGCACCAAAGATATCCCATGAAGGGACAGATATCCCATGAAGGGACCAGTGCACAAAAGATATCCCATGAAGGGACAGATATCCCATGAAAGGACCAGTGTACCAAAGATATCCCATGAAGGGACCAGTGCATCAAAGATATCCCATGAAGGGACAGATATCCCATGAAGGGACCAGTGCATCAAAGATATCCCATGAAGGGACATATATCCCATGAAGGGACCAGTGCATTAAAGATATCCCATGAAGGGACCAGTGCACAAAAGATATCCCATGAAGGGACCAGTGCATCAAAGATATCCCATGAAGGGACCATTGCATCAAAGATATCCCATGAAGGGACCAGTGCATCAAAGACATCCCATGAAGGGACCAGTGCATCAAAGATATCCCATGAAGGGACCAGTGCACCAAAGATATCCCATGAAAAGACAGATATCCCATGAAGGGACCAGTGCACAAAAGATATCCCATGAAGGGACCAGTGCACAAAAGATATCCCATGAAGGGACAGATAACCCATGAAGGGACCAGTGCACGAAAGATATCCCATGAAGGGACAGATATCCCATGAAGGGACAAGTGCACAAAAGATATCCCATAAAGGGACAGATATCCCATGAAGGGACCAGTGCACCAAAGATATCCCATGAAGGGACAGATATCCCATGAAGGGACGAGTGCACCAAAGATATCCCATGAAGGGACCAGTGCATCAAAGATATCCCATGAAGGGACCAGTGCATCAAAGATATCCCATGAAGGGACCAGTGCACCAAAGATATCCCATGAAGGGACCAGTGCACCAAAGATATCCCATGAAGAGACCAGTGCACTAAAGATATCCCATGAAGGGACCAGTGCACCAAAGATATCCCATGAAGGGACAGATATCCCAATAAGGGGCCAGTGCACCAAAGATATCCCATGAACGGACCATGCACCAAAGATATCCCATGAAGGGACAGATATCCCATGAAGGGACCAGTGCATCAAAGATATCCCATGAAGGGACCAGTGCATCAAAGATATCCCATGAAGGGACCAGTGCATCAAAGATATCCCATGAAGGGACAGATATGCCATGAAGGGACCAGTGCATCAAAAATATCCCATGAAGGGACAGATATCCCATGAAGGGACCAGTTCACCAAAGATATCCCATGAAGGGACCAGTGCATAAACGATATCCCATGAAGTGACCAGTGCATCAAAGATATCCCATGAAGGGACCAGTGCATCAAAGATATCCCATGAAGGGACCAGTGCATCAAAGATATCCCATGAAGGGACCAGTGCGTCAAAGATATCCCATGAAGGGACAGATATCCCATGAAGGGACCAGTGCACAAAAGATATCCCATGAAGGGACCAGTGCACAAAAGATATCCCATGAAGGGACAGATATCCCATGAAGGGACCAGTGCACCAAAGATATCCCATGAAGGGACCAGTGCACAAAAGATATCCCATAAAGGGACCGATATCCCATGAAGGGACCAGTGCACCAAAGATATCCCATGAAGGGACCAGTGCATCAAAGATATCCCATGAAGGGACCAGTGCATCAAAGATATCCCATGAAGGGACCAGTGCATCAAAGATATCCCATGAAGGGACAGATATCCTATGAAGGGACCAGTGCATCAAATATATCCCATGAAGGGACAGATATCCCATGAAGGGACAGATATCCCATGAAGGGACTGATATCCCATGAAGGGACCAGTGCATTATAGATATCCCATGAAGGGACAGATATCCCATGAAGGGACCAGCGCACCAAAGATATCCCATGAAGGGACCAGTGCATCAAAGATATCCCATGAAGGGACCAGTGCATCAAAGATATCCGATGAAGGGACCAGTGCATCAAAGATATCCCATGAAGGGACCAGTGCATCAAAGATATCCGATGAAGGGACCAGTGCATCAAAGATATCCCATGAAGGGACCAGTGCATCAAAGATATCCCATGAAGGGACAGATATCCCATCAAGGGACCAGTGCACAAAAGATATCCCATGAAGGGACCAGTGCACAAAAGATATCCCATAAAGGGACAGATATCCCATGAAGGGACCAGTGCACCAAAGATATCCCATAAAGGGACCGATATCCCATGAAGGGACCAGTGCACCAAAGATATCCCATGAAGGGACAGATATCCCATGAAGGGACCAGTGCACCAAAGATATCCCATGAAGGGACAGATATCCCATGAAGGGACCAGTGCACCAAAGATATCCCATGAAGGGACAGATATCCCATGAAGGGACCAGTGCATCAAAGATATCCCATGAAGGGACCAGTGCACAAAAGATATCCCATGAAGGGACCAGTGCACAAAAGACATCCCATGAAGGGACCAGTGCATCAAAGACATCCCATGAAGGGACCAGTGCACCAAAGATATCCCATGAAGGGACCAGTGCACCAAAGATATCCCATGAAGGGACCAGTGCACCAAAGATATCCCATGAAGGGACAGATATCCCAATAAGGGACCAGTGCACCAAAGATATCCCATGAACGGACCATGCACCAAAGATGTCCCATGAAGGGACAGATATCCCATGAAGGGACAGATATCCCATGAAGGGACAGATATCCCATGAAGGGACCAGTTCACCAAAGATATCCCATGTAAATGTAAATGTAAATGTATGAAACTTATATAGCGCAGGACTTACCCTGGGGCATCTCCGCGCTTGCTTAGGGAACCCGTCCTGGTATTCCCCTGTGAGATAGCCCTGGAAGGGTATCCACAAGGTGAAAGCCAGGCATCCCGCCGCGAAGGGCCAATGTTGAGATTAAGCAAGCTATTGCCCAGAGTCGCAGAGTGTGAACCCGTGAGTCGAGAAGGCACCGGAGCGAGAATTATCGAGTCCGTGGGATTATTGAGCCCAAGACCCGCCGAGGCGGGGAATTGAACCCTGGTCCAGGGCCGAAACTCAAGCCACACTTCTCCACCGACCAGTGCATCAAAGATATCCCATGAAGGGACCAGTGCATCAAAGATATCCCATGAAGGGACCAGTGCTTCAAAGATATCCCATGAAGGGACCAGTGCATCAAAGATATCCCATGAAGGGACCAGTGCATCAAAGATATCCCATGAAGGGACAGATATCCCATGAAGGGACCAGTGCACCAAAGATATCCCGTGAAGGGACAGATATCCCATGAAGGGACCAGTGCACCAAAGATATCACATGAAGGGACAGATATCCCATGAAGGGACCAGTGCACCAAAGATATCCCATAAAGGGACAGATATCCCATGAAGGGGGCAGTGCACCAAAGATATCCCATAAAGGGACCGATATCCCATGAAGGGACCAGTGCACCAAAGATATCCCATAAAGGGACCGATATCCCATGAAGGGACCAGTGCATCAAAGATATCCCATGAAGGGACAGATATCCCATGAAGGGACAGATATCCCATGAAGGGACAGATATCCCATGAAGGGACCAGTGCATCAAAGATATCCCATGAAGGGACCAGTGCACCAAAGATATCCCATGAAGGGACCAGTGCATCAAAGATATCCCATGAAGGGACCAGTGCACCAAAGATATCCCATGAAGGGACAGATATCCCATGAAGGGACCAGTGCATCAAAGATATCCCATGAAGGGACAGATATCCCATGAAGGGACCAGTGCATCAAAGATATCCCATGAAGGGACAGATATCCCATGAAGGGACCAGTGCATCAAAGATATCCCATGAAGGGACCAGTGCATCAAATATATCCCATGAAGGGACCAGTGCATCAAAGATATCCCACGAAAGGACCAGTGCACCAAAGATATCCCATGAAGTGACAGATATCCCATTAAGGGACCAGTGCACCAAAGATATCCCATGAAGTGACAGATATCCCATGAAGGGGGCAGTGCACCAAAGATATCCCATGAAGGGACCGATATCCCATGAAGGGACCAGTGCACCAAAGATATCCCATGAAGGGACAGATATCCCATGAAGGGACAGATATCCCATGAAGGGACCAGTGCATCAAAGATATCCCATGAAGGGACCAGTGCACCAAAGATATCCCATGAAGGGACCAGTGCATCAAAGATATCCCATGAAAGGACCAGTGCACCAAAGATATCCCATGAAGGGACAGATATCCCATGAAGGGACCAGTGCATCAAAGATATCCCATGAAGGGACAGATATCCCATGAAGGGACCAGTGCATCAAAGATATCCCATGAAGGGACAGATATCCCATGAAGGGACCAGTGCATCAAAGATATCCCATGAAGGGACCAGTGCATCAAATATATCCCATGAAGGGACCAGTGCATCAAAGATATCCCACGAAAGGACCAGTGCACCAAAGATATCCCATGAAGTGACAGATATCCCATTAAGGGACCAGTGCACCAAAGATATCCCATGAAGTGACAGATATCCCATGAAGGGACTAGTGCACCAAAGATATCCCATGAAGGGACAGATATCCCATGAAGGGACCAGTGCACCAAAGATATCCCATGAAGGGACAGATATACCATGAAGGGACCAGTGCACCAAAGATATCCCATGAAGGGACAGATATCCCATGAAGGGACCAGTGCACCAAAGATATCCCATGAAGGGACAGATATCCCATGAAGGGACCAGTGCACCAAAGATATCCCATGAAGGGACCAGTGCACTAAAGATATCCCATGATGGAACAGATCCCATGAAGGGACCAGTGCACCAAAGATATCCCATGATGGAACAGATCCCATGAAGGGACCAGTGCACCAAAGATATCCCATGATGGAACAGATCCCATGAAGGGACCAGTGCATCAAAGATATCCCATAAAGGGACAGATATCCCATGAAGGGACAGAGGGACCAGTGCATCAAAGATATCCCATAAAGGGACAGATATCCCATGAAGGGACAGAGGGACCAGTGCATCAAAGATATCCCATAAAGGGACAGATATCCCATGAAGGGACAGAGGGACCAGTGCATCAAAGATATCCCATGAAGGGACCAGTGCATCAAAGATATCCCATGAAGGGACCAGTGCATCAAAGATATCCCATGAAGGGACCAGTGCATCAAAGATATCCCATGAAGGGACCAGTGCATCATAGATCTCCCATGAAGGGACCAGTGCATCATAGATATCCCAAGAAGGGACCAGTGCATCATAGATATCCCAGGAAGGGACCAGTGCATCATAGATATCCCATGAAGGGACCAGTGCATCAAAGATATCCCATGAAGGGACCATGCATCAAAGATATCCCATGAAGGGACCATGCATCGAAGATATCCCATGAAGGGACGACGCACAACGATATCCGATGAAGGGACAGATAACCCATGAAGGGAACAGTGCATCAAAGATATCCCATGAAGGGACAGATATCCCATGAAGGGACCAGGGCATCAAAGATATCCCATGGAAGGACAGATATCCCATGAAGAGACCAGTGCATCAAAGATATCCCATGAGGGGACCAGTGCCTCAAAGATATCCCATGAAGGGACCAGTGCATCAAAGGTATCCCACGAAGGGACTAGTGCATCAAAGGTATCCCACGAAGGGACTAGTGCATCAAAGGTATCCCATGAAGGGACTAGTGCATCAAAGGTATCCCATGAAGGGACCACTGCATTCCCCTACTTATCTCAGACTATTCTTCATTTATGTAAGTGGGGACCAAACATGGGGTAGTATCTAGACTACTCAAACACCTGATAGATCACCTATATCCCAACAGTTGAAAATGTAGTGGTCAGATAGGTTTCTATGGTACTACTTGGGCCAAAACCTGGAATTATCTCCCCGCTCACCTCAGCCTCACACAGAACCACCTCTCCTCAGAAAGCAGCTAAAAACCTGGCTATTCGATAAATGATGCGCCCACCCTCACTCAAGCGCCTTGAGACCCTCTGGGTGAGTAGTGTGCTATACAAATTACTGAACTTGAACTAGATGTTACACCTCAGAAGGGGACGTTGTCCACCTGCTCTGGGATGGTACCATGTTGAATAACCTTTGGACAGGTGTGGAGATGAAGGATATAGTCGACATAGGAGCCACCTGACAGCGCAGACCATTCTTCTACATCACTTTGAAGTTTACCCTGAGATTGCATATGAATGGACACAGCAGACTGCAAAAGCTTTAGCCATAGCAGTGGTCTGCATTCTTAGACATGAGAATGGAACTTAGTCTTACCCATCGAGTCTTGGTTACATGAAATGGTGTCTTATGAACGTGGGATTTATGCACTGAATGACCAAAAAAAGATAGTGCCTACAACCGGTCCTTATGCCAAATGTATTTGGTACAGCCAAGACTAACAAAACAAGAGCAAGGTTGCCTTGAACCAACTGTACAACGCAGTGCTGGGTCTCGGCTGGTAGCTAAAGCACCTCAGTGCAGGCATTAGCTCAAGGCAAGCTGCAAACCATGAATTAACTACCTTTCCCTAGGCTAAACATGTGTAGTTTATGGTTGTCGAAGTTCCTGGTCCACCTAGAAAGGGGAAAAAGAGGGTGTGCCTACAGCCTGTCCCTGAAGAAAACATTCTTAGTGTAGACACAAGAAACAAAATGAGTGAGGTTGTCTTGAACCAACTGTACAACGTGGTGCTGAGACTCTGCTGTAGCAAAAGCACCTCAGTGAGGGCATTAGCTCAAAGCAAGCTGCAAACCATGAACCTACAAACTTTCCCTAGGCTAATCATGTGAAGTTTATGGTTGTCGAAGTTCCTGGTCCACCTAGAAAAGGAAAAAGAGGGTGTGCCTACAGCCTGTCCCTGAAGTAAATATTCTTAGTGTAGACACCAGAAACAAAATGCGTGACGTTGCCTTGAACCAACTGTATAACGTGGTGCTGAGGCTCTGCTGATAGCAAAAGCACCTCAGTGAGGGCATTAGCTCAAAGCAAGCTGCAAACCATGAACCTACAAACTTTCCCTAGGCTAAACATGTGTAGTTTATGGTTGTCGAAGTTCCTGGTCCACCTAGAAAGGGAAAAAGAGGGTGTGCCTACAGCCTGTCCCTGAAGAAAACATTCTTAGTGTAGACACAAGAAATAAAATGAGTGAGGTTGTCTTGAACCAACTGTACAACGTGGTGCTGAGACTCTACTGTAGCAAAAGCACCTCAGTGAGGGCATTAGTTCAAAGCAAGCTGCAAACCATGAAACTACAAACTTTCCCTAGGCTAATCATGTGAAGTTTATGGTTGTCAAAGTTCCTGGTCCACCTAGAAAAGGAAAAAGAGGGTGTGCCTACAGCCTGTCCCTGAAGTAAATATTCTTAGTGTAGACACCAGAAACAAAATGCGTGAGGTTGCCTTGAACCAACTGTACAACGTGGTGCTGAGGCTCTGCTGGTAGCATAGGCACCTCAGTGAGGGCATTAGCTCAAAGCAAGCTGCAAACCATGAACCTACAAACTTTCCCTAGGCTAAACATGTGTAGTTTATGGTTGTCGAAGTTCCTGGTCCACCTAGAAAGGGAAAAAGAGGGTGTGCCTACAGCCTGTCCCTGAAGAAAACATTCTTAGTGTAGACACAAGAAATAAAATGAGTGAGGTTGTCTTGAACTAACTGTACAACGTGGTGCTGAGACTCTGCTGTAGCAAAAGCACCTCAGTGAGGGCATTAGCTCAAAGCAAGCTGCAAACCATGAACCTACAAACTTTCCTTAGGCTAATCATGTGAAGTTTATGGTTGTCAAAGTTCCTGGTCCACCTAGAAAAGGAAAAAGAGGGTGTGCCTACAGCCTGTCCCTGAAGTAAATATTCTTAGTGTAGACACCAGAAACAAAATGCGTGAGGTTGCCTTGAACCAACTGTACAACGTGGTGCTGAGGCTCTGCTGGTAGCAAAAGCACCTCAGTGAGGGCATTAGCTCAAAGCAAGCTGCAAACCATGAACCTACAAACTTTCCCTAGGCTAAACATGTGTAGTTGATGGTTGTCGAAGATCCAAGTACACCTAGAAAGGGGAGAGGAGGGAGTGTGCGTACAATCTGTCCCTGAACTAAACATTCTTCGCGCAGAAACAAAATGAGAGCAAGGTTGCCTTGAACCCACTCCACTGTAATATGTCGTGCTGTGGATCTTACGTTAGCAAAAGCACCTCAGTGAGGGATTGGAGAAGGCAAACTGCAAACCATGAATCTACATACTGACCCTAGACTAACTATGATTATGTTAGCAAGTTTACTGGTCCACCTGTAAAACAAAGTATGCCTATAACCTGACCCTCTGCTACTCATGCTGAACAAGTAGATAATGGATACGGATTCCCAGAAAGTATACCAGGTTGCTTTTTGTGCGTTTCCCAGGAGGTCCACAGATTTGGCATACCTTCTAGTCACCGACTTACCTTACTGACACCTCTGACAATGGTCAACAGTCTTGCCTGCAGGGCCACATGTTTGTTCGTGTTCTTCTTCAGTCCGCCTCCAACACACCCCTTATCACAATGTTCTCACATGTTAGGTTTCCACCATGTAAAGATAAAAACTTTTAACATTAAGCAAAGGTAGTCAACAGGTCTTCACCTCAATAGTTGTGCAAATAAAGCTATATCTAAACGTGCTGTTGAGGTGGCAAACTCGTGCATCTTTTTGACTTCTTAATCGGGGAAAGACTAAAGGTTGTCCCTGGCAAGAACTATATCCTGTTTCACAAAAAACTGCATTACTACCCCGAACCCCCACTCTTTCACCAAATGTAAATGCTCAGTCATTTCATTCAAATAACTATTTCGATTTCACAAGAAATCATAAAAGTATACATATAAAAAACAACAATGTACAGTGAAACCACAATACCACAATACATATTTACATATTTCTGGTTTTCAAAACACTCAATATCGGTTTCTAATAACAAGCGCTGATCTAATAAAGCTAAGTACAGCATTACAAATGATTGGGGTTGACAAAGATAAATATTCATAACACTCTTTGTAGTAGCATGATCCAAAGGATAGTAAAAATGGTCTAATAAAGGTATTTCTTGGGACCTTATACAAAGCGCAGAAAAGAATAAGGTGCAAGGTGTTTTGCGAAACCTTATTACAGGCGCAAAAACGTAATTTCTCACACCACCCCCCCTGCTTTGGAAAAGTAAAAAGGAAGGGTAGAGTATTAAGGCAAAACCTTGTCAAATAGAAACGCCATTGTGTGTTCATAATATATGATAAATAAAAAGGTCGCACCAGTTTGCCCCTGATACGTACTGCATATTCACTATTCCTTAAGGTGCCCAAATTAGAGCTAAAAGCATTTTTGATGGTTAGCTTAGCATCCTTATTGATCATGCCAGGATTTACAAACATATTACCTAACCCAATCTTATAGAAGGTATCCCTAACATATCGGAGCCATGGGATCTCCCTGTAATGCTCAAGTTTACGGCAATCTTGTAAGATGTCTTTTGTCAATTTCAATTCATCAGATTGCCAAACTTTAGACCATAGTAATAATGGAGCTCGATGTATAATGTCACTCACAAACTCAATGGCAACCTCCCCATGGCAGTAACTATTTCACGTACCCGATGGAACAGATAGGAGACATTTTATGAATTTATTCTCCACAATCTGCAACTTTTCACAATTTTGTGATCCCCAAACACCAGCGCCAAAAGTCATAACAGAGACACACTTCGCTTTATACAGGGATATCATTTCTGCAATACGCCGTTGTCCTAGTTTCCTGGCAAAACGAAAGAGCTTTAATTGATTGTGTAACCTTTTGGGCCCGAGCAAATATTAAAGGTTCCCAGTTCAATTTTTTAATAAAAAGGTTACCGAAGTAATTAAAGTTATCAACTTTCTCTATAATTGAATCCCTCACCATATACCTGCGGCTTTTTACACTTTTCGAACCACAAGTCATTGCAAATGATTTGATAAAATTGACCCCCAGATCTAAATTTCCCATAAACATGTCAAAAGCATTCAGACAAGTCTGCATGCTATTGGGAGTAAGGGTCATTAAAACAGTGTCATCTGCATATGACAGCATTGGGATTCTTCTGCCATTGATCTGTGGGAAATCAGCACCAGTTTCCAACAGAAAACTTTCTAATCCATTAGTGTAAACCAAAAATAAAAATGGAGCTAAAATACATCCCTGACTGACACCTTCCGTAGATAATATAGGTCTAGACTTCTCCCCACCAGGACCATATCTAATTTCCCTGAGAGCTAGTATCCACAGCGCCGATATACCTGAAGCTATTTAACAGTATCACCAGATGCATACTAACTTCTAGTATCAACGAATTCCTCCACATCGCGATCAATTACATTGAAGGAGATCACACGTTTATGATATAAACCTTGTATCTGCACTTCCCCTACAACTACGTTGGGTCTACAAGATTGAACAATTATATAGCTAGGATTTTCGACCAGCTCCTCCATTCATCTTGAGCGGTTTTAAGTCAAAGACAGGTCACCTGATGAAGGCTTACGAGTCGAAACGCGCGTAGTGCATCTACCGCTTTGCCTACATCATGTTTATTCATCTTCTTCTGTCTAATTTTATGTCTTGTCATATGTTTGTCTTTGCACCTTTGATAAACTATCATTGATTTAGAAATGCATAAAAGGGTTTCTTAAACATATTTATCAGCTATCTTCTACAAAATTCATATTTAAAAAATATATTTTTTTATAAAATCAAACAAAAATAATAAATTTTGAATAAAAGTACAACTATGTGGTCAATGATCATTTATATATAGTGGGTTCCTATATCACTATTCCTTAATGTTTTATGTGTACTAGTTATAGACCTTTTTCAAACTAGAAAATCTTTCCCTATGTATAACTAGCGTATTTCATATATCGGGGTCCCCTACTTCCTAAATCACCCATATCTAATTCTCACCATTGTGGCGGCGTGGAGCCTGAGGAGCAGGGTAATCAAAGGCTCCTCAAACCCCATAGACCCAATCATCCGCCACAACTTGTCCCTACAAACAGTGTCGAAAGCACTGGACAAGTCCATGAATGCCAGATGGATAACTATTCCTGGCACCCATGTACTTGCCCATAATTAGTGCTAAATTTAGGCACTGCTCAATAGTCCCTTTCCCTCTTCTAAACCCATATTGGGAGTCTACAATAGCCCCCACTGACTCCGCCCATGTCTAAAGGGGAGCCAATATCACCCTACCCATTAATTTACATGACGCGTCTATTAGTGATATTGGCCTATAACAGCGTGGGTCAGACTTATCACCTTTCTTAAAAATGGGTACCACCACTGCCTCTTTCCAAGAAATCGGGATGGGCCCCAACGTTATTGCCTTAAATACATTCAGGAGTAACGGGGACCAAAAATCCAAATTATATTTAAAAAGATCCAGTGGTACTGCATCAGGGCCTGGGGCCTTTGAAGCAGCCCCCTTTGTCAGAGCCATCTTTACCTCCGAGAGCGTTAAGGAATCACTGAGTGATTTTGCTGATACCACATTAAGCTCGCCCACTCCAGTGGTGGCAGTCAATGATACTTCATTTGGATTGAAGGTTTTACTATAATGAGCTACCCAGGAGTCCTCAGATATGTGCACTAAGATAGTATTCTCTTCTCCTGTTTTTAAAAAAAAGGCCTATTTATGACCTCCCAAAAAAGCCTATTATCCCTTAAATCTACCGCTTTTTCCAAGTCTTCCCACGCTTTAGATCGTAGATCATTTTTTCTTTTACTAACTGCATCTCTATACCTCTTCCTAGCTGATCTAACCAAATCTCTATCTCGTGGGACTTGGCGTAATGCCTTTGATAAATGTGTTTGAGCAGAAGAACATTCTTCGTAAACCATTTAGGCCCCCTGTCTT
The DNA here is from genome assembly GCF_964263255.1 of Lissotriton vulgaris. NCBI lineage: Eukaryota > Metazoa > Chordata > Amphibia > Caudata > Salamandridae > Lissotriton > Lissotriton vulgaris. The sequence goes on along the minus strand of NW_028252696.1, from coordinate 57,737 downwards.
GTTTCCTTACCCCTGTCTTTACAAGGTATTAAGCAACATTTCCCAGTAGTGATTCAAAATTCTTAATTATGCATTCTGGGTCAGATATGGGCGTTAGACAAGTTTCTTATTTTCCTTGAAGATGACAGCCTCCAGTTTCCTCACATCTTCTTTATCCCACCTTAAGGTGATACCCTTGTTTTGACTATATACTATAGGTTGTTCCACAGTCAGATTCTCGAAAACTAGTTTAAAACTCAAAATTAGGGGATTAGGGTCACTGGCTGGATTCGCCTCAATTTTAAATTCATTCAGAAAATGACAGAAATCCTTGGATACAATTGCAAAGTCAATTGTACTCATTCTACCACCTGTACCTTGAAAAGTGGGTATATTCAATGCACCCGAAAAACTGAGCATATCCAGGATACATAAATCATTGTTCATGATAATATTATTTAGAGCCTCCCCTTGTTTGGAGTGAATAAAATGAGCCATAGGTTGGTCAGTTAGGTCCATTAGACCACATACTCTAGCCCCACTGAATTTGCATAACTCACAATTAAAATCACCTACCCATATAATAAAAAGAGGAAAAACCCTGTTTGTCACCGTAACAATCTCCTCCTGTAGATCATCAATAACTACAGTTATATTGGGATCAAATATATTATAGTACCAATTTACATGGGTTACTGGAAATAAGTCCTTAATCATAAGTAATAGGTACCAGGGTGATTCCACCACTTGAATCACATGTATTAAATTATACTTTACAGAAAAAGCTGTCATAAGCCCACCCTTTGCTCTCCCAGCTTGCGATGGCATTGCACAGACATTAAACATTTGGAAACCATCCAAACTCTGGTCCATAGTGCTCCATGTCTCCTGGAGGCAGACAATATCAAAAGATTCAATATAATCTAACCAAACAGGGTCACTTGATCTCCGCCCAAAGCCAGCTATATTCCAAGAATTTAAACGAAAACATCTGTCCTCCTCCCGATTACCCACTTTACCCTGTACTAATTCCCCTTTAGGATAAATTAGGTCACACCCATCTACTTTCTTTTCTCTGCCCTTTATTGCTGCATCAGCATAGGGAGAATTTTTACCTCCAAGTGCACAGGGATTATCTCCATGCAACTGATCTAAAACAGAAGAATCGACATTTGATTTACACATAATTCCCATATTCCCAATAGTAACATCTCTATCTCCACCAAAGGCTACATAATTAGTATAGTGTTCACAAAGATTTTGGGGTGTATTACTAGCCCAAGGGTTCTCTACATCTTTATTAATATTAATTCTTGGCTCTCGATCACATGGAGTAAATTCATAATGGGGTGCAGAGGCAGAAATAACCTCCTTGGCCGAAGAGTGTAGTATGGATATTTTATCCCGAACAGATATTTTATGTAGGGGAGTTGGGTTCAGTCAATCATTTACATCCATGGCAGTTAATGGCTGAAACATATTAGATAAAGGAATATTCCAAAGTTCCCTTGGATCTATAGGAGGAAAATTATTTGGGGTAGAGTACATGTTGGAGTAATTTGGCAGAGGGAGAGAATTAACATTATTAAAATGATTATGATTAGGGATAACCGGATTCGTAAAGTGTTTCCGATGATAAGGGACATCGGGACGATACTTCATCAGAGATTTATTCAAAGGGGGCATCATAGTTTCCGGGTAAAAGTATGTCAGATTTCGAGTTGATACTCCTCCATCGCTTCTACCCGGGAACCAGTCACTAATATAAGTGACCACCCTATGGTCCCGGAAATTTACAATAATCAGATCACCTTCTATATCTTGAGGGCGTACGCCCACCCAATGACACCTTCTCACTGAGACGATGTCACCATTCAAATGTAAAGGTAATGGTCTATTCAAACGTAGCCAATGAATGACTGTTTTTTAGGCTAATATTTGATTCCACATTTCCTTCTGAAAGAACAGGAACACCTGTTAGAATTATAACAAAATTAGATGAATCCGGAGGCAAAGTTACTATGTTTTTGTAATGAAATTTACCTCTGTTAGAGGAATTTGTTTGGTTAGAAGGTAATTTATTCGTGTGAGTGGGTTTTGGAGGCACTAAACTGACTTTTCCTTTATTTGTGGCCTTTATAACTGTAGAATCTGGTATGCCCGCTGGTTTGGTGGAATTTCTACCGGCAGGCATATTTATAGATTTCACAATAGAGGTGTGTTGTCTACATGTGTTATTTATGGGGTGTTCAGTTATAGCTCTGGTTTCCATTGGGGTAACTGGAATAACTAGATTTGGATTCCCTACCGGAATAAGCTTCGGGGAAAGTTGATCCAATTTTTCCTCCAACCTTTTAAGCCTCAATAAGAGGAAGAATCAGAGCCTTTAAAAGTCTTTCCACTGCCTCAAGCATCCCTTCATTACAAAGGGATTTATGATCAGTGGCAAGTTTCCCTGCTATGGCTTCTTTCCCCACTACATCTGGTGGAATTTGATTGGGAGCAGGTTCGTGTGATGGCTTCCAAGGATTGGCCACCCCGTTCTTATTTTTCCCTCCCTTCCTCCTTTTCCTAACCGGAGAACGTACTGATCCTCCACTCCCTTTACTTATTTTACTGTCACAAGGTCGGCTAATGTTGATAGCTGGTTGAGAATCAATCAACGTGACTACCTCAGTTTGGATCTTCAGAGGTGGAGGTAAGATGTTACTAGTAGAGTGAGGGACAGCATCTAAGGGTAAAGGGGTGTTAAGGTCTATAAGATTATTGGATGCAGCCGTTGACAGGTTACTGTGGCCTTCCAATTCAACATCCAAATTTTCCAATATTGGCGGACTTACTTGGAAAATTAACGGATTATTATCTGTATTAAACAATTCTGCATCAGTCTCAACGGAAGTGCTATCATGTACCAGAGTATTTATAGCAACCTTCTCATGATTGGGAGGTGCCTGTCTCTTAAGGAGCTCAACTGAAAGGAGACGCTCGGCCTCCTTTCAGCTAGAGCTAACTCTCTATCAATAGCTTTCGTTGCCTTAGTGAAAAATTTATCAAGAGGGCCAAGAATAGATACGCCCACACAATTAGGAAGAGAATTAGGAATAGTGCTAGACATGCTTAGTTAATAATACAATAATTAAACAATACATAAAAAGGAGAGGTGGTAAACTGATAGTATCTAATTCCTCACACCCAAGTAATAATTAAAAATACATTTCCCTAGATTACTATTGAAAATACTCAATAGTCAATGGAAATGCAGGCTCTTATATGGGAGAAAAAAGGTCTATAAAGCTAAAACCAAACTTATCAGAGGGGGGGCCCAGCCCAGCCTCTTTCGGCCCCTGACGGCCACGGACGGTCCCGCCCTTGTCCCGGGCTTCTCCCGGGACGCTCCCGCGCAGCGGGGAGTGCCTCTGTTCCGAATAAGTGTAATGAGCGCAGGGGGCGTGGCTAGCAGGGAGAGCGGGCCAGGTGTTCCAAATTGGCCGAGCAGGGACTCCTGGACAATGGAGTCCCCGCACTTAAGCTCGCAGCCCTGCACCTGCGCTCACAGGTAGATGTTAGCTCCAAGCTGCAGGGACATTCCTCCACACAACGCGGGACCCGCGAAGCGGGTTCCGCGAGCAGTCAAGGGAACAATCAAAGAATCTGGTAGGCAAACAAGGCTACCAGCCCAACAGGAACAATGGAAATCCAGGAAATAAGGCTAAATGCTCAGTCATTATAAAACCAGCAGATAATTGCTTAAGGCCCTCATTGAAATTCTAAGGGTATCCCAGTCTTTAGCCTCCATCAATACTATGTATGGGTGGCCACACTCCAGCCACAGAAATACTTTAGCACTAGTTAAATGTGCAGAATCCGAAGGTCAGCAAATTCAACTGGCCCAAACCCAGATTTGCGAACAGAAGGACGAAGGACGAAAAACATCAAAGACGTCCTTGTACACACCAGACCTAAGAGCAAACCATTGAAGTCTACTATCAGAGACACGACCATGACCCAGATTACTGGCCACTACCCTTGTGGCACATGTGGAGTTTGCAAATTTACCAATACCACCAAGACTCTACAATTAACTGACAACATATTGTGGACCCAAAGAAGCCATACAAACTGCAACTCAACTCATGTAATTTACCTAATCACCTGCCCTTGCCAACGTCAATACGTAGGCATGACATGCCGCAAAATCAAACTCCGTATAGGAGAACATCGGAGCAACATCAGATTTAAGAAAAATACCACGAAACTATGTACACATTTTGTGGAGGCAGGCCATACCTGTGATGATCTCAGATGGACAGTTCTTGAAATGCTTCATTTCAAAAATCAAAATGCAGAGCAAATTTTATTCGAAAAAGAACAAAGATGGGTAGACCGCCTCAAAACAGACACACTGGGTATGAACGATCATATTCCATGGCACCAGTTCTACTGAATGAAGGAACACACTATGAACTGATCCCTGGGATACTGTCACCATCTTTAAACAACCCCACTATAAGCCCTCGCTTATACACGAGACACACAGATTGCTGAAAGATATCACCCCCAGACTAGTGAACTTCTAATATTATGCCAAAGTGTGGGTCCTAAAAGTAACATATGCTAGAATAATGTTACAAAATTGGTAAATTTGTGCAACGCATAAACTCCAGTAATGAGTCCTGAACAAGACTAATTTTTTCAGATACAAGATGTACATTATCAACCTGGCTAACCAATTACCTAGATACTTTGAGGTACTTAGTCAAACTCGTATCCAACCGAGCATCCGCCATCTTACTAGTATCGACACTCACAGAGTTGTCCCTTCTTTATGTTGAGGCCCCATACAAAGGACGGGGAAGTAGCGTCCCGCCCATAGCCAGGGGAAGAGTCAGCACAAGGGACGCTACGCTGTACCTCATGGGTAAGAATGGTAGCACACCGCTTTCCAGCAAAACGGGTAAGACCTACAATTGTACTAATCAGTGGGCCCATTTTTACTTTGACAGTAAATAACCATATGCGACTCTGGGCCCCCTGTTGAAGTACTCATTTTGCGCAAAACAGGTAACTTTTATTCTTTAATACGGGGCACATAAGTCACCGTTTACTTCTCCTTTAAAATGAAAGTGTCTCACTAAATAACTATTACTTTCTATCTACTTCGCACTATTTTTCACTAACCTATGATTGCGGAACATACGTTACCATTCCTTCTCCCAGTCTAACAGAACACCGTTTAGACTTAATATTTAATATCTATTTTCGCCGACTGTGCATGGGTAATAACTGTTTTTACAAACACAGACCACCTTAGCGACAACACTAGTTGTTTAAAACTTCCTTTGAATCTTTATTACCTCATTTCCCCTCCCTCAGACCAAGAGTGTTTTCCTTTCCTCTCTGTTTTCTGTGTAAAGGCTACAATATTGTCGTGCACTCTAAAATTGGAGTGCTTCACAAAGAATCTTGCATGCTTGTCTTCTCACCTGACAACAGCACCAACCTACATAATAGTTTGTGTTGGTTTTTGTTTCCACAGCATGGGAATTTCCCAATACTCAACATTGAATCCCACACAAATTGTGTGAGTTACTCTTTGTAATTATCCTTTGTACGTTTTGTTTGTTTATACGTTTTACTGTCCTGACGAAAGCTCCATAGACCCGACAGGGCTCAGTGAGCTGAAACATGTCGACACGTCTTTCAAGAGATATGGTAGTCCAGTAACTTTACCGCCTGCATATCGCAATTCCTTTTTAATTATAGTGCCTAGCTATCTACAATAAATAAGCCTTTTTTTGATTAGACACTATTTTTAGTCTATTCCTTCACATATATTTTTTGATCTCTGGACACTTCTACACATACCAGAGGGAGCCTCGGGTGAGGCAGGCATCCAGCACGTCAATCGATCACCCAATGAATACGCCATGACTCCTGATGGGGCGGGAAAAAGATATACCGCAACGACAATACCAGGATGTCTATGAGGGTTTTCGAATACAAACCAATGGTTTTGTAGAAACTAGTGTCTATTCTATTTTTGATTATTGGTCAGCAAAAATAGGTCTGAAAGCAAAAATTAAGGGGGAAATCACGCCATGGATGCCAGTTCTAACAGGCATCTTCAAATGCCTCCATAAACCAAACATCCATAGCACATGCAGGAGCTAACCAATACAGATATCCCAAACAATAATATGAAGCCATCACTAACTTTCAGAAATCAGCATGCAGTATCAAAAAGATATGCAAGTATTACCTCTGAACAAAGGGTTGCACTTAGTCACATGAGGGCTCATCAACAGTATCTAGAATACTTTGTGTCAGACATTTACCATAAAACGTTCATGTGTACTGCCTGACAAGAAAGGACTCTTGAAACCAAAATACGGCACAGAATTGCACACCTGCCATCCAGGGTCACTGTTCAACATCCACATCACAATACTTCATGTACATACGACACCCATGCATTTAAACTCTTTTCAGATATCCACACCTACCACCAGACACCTATGCACACCACCATTCCTATTTTTCCACTGTGAGATACGTACTTTCAGAAACCCGTACTGACACCAAAATGCACATTTGATGGCAAGAACCTTCAAATACATGCCATCAGATACTTGCACCAACCTTATATAATCATCAGTCCCTTACAACTCAAGCTCCAAGAGACAACGTAAGGCACCTATGAACTGGAAACTCATAGGGATGTTTACACATATGCATGTAATGGGAACAGGTCCGTTGATATGTTCCCATAGCACACTATCAGTTATCCATCACACACACGCACAAGCGCACACATCTATTTAGACACTCGGACATTCACACATAGGGACATTGCAAGGTATGCTGTTGCCTCGTGAAAATACGTTTTTTTAATCTCGCCCACAGCTCTTCCCCCTCACCTCTTGCAGATTTGCTCATTTTCAGCTCATTTCCTCTTCCAGCTCTCGCTTAACCCTTTCATTTTCCCTGCAGCCCTCTTCTGTCACGTATGTTTTTGCTGCATTCCCTCACACCTCTTTAGACCTCCATGTTGATTCCCATTCATCTCTGCCTTAGTACTCTTCTCCCCTCTGTACCAGTCTATCCACTAATTCTGCAGCCCTCCCTGTCACTTGTGCACCTACACCTTTCGTTTTCACCTGCCCTCCTGTACATCTTGCTCACCCTCTAAACTCTCCTCCAGCTTTTCCTAACAATGCCTCCTGCACCCCCTTCACTTTTTTAATTCCACAAGAAGCTGAAGACCTGACTTCGAGTAGTCCCAATAGGCCCTTGTTGTGGCTAGACTCACACCTGCTCAGTACCAGGATACCCTTCGGGGTGATCATGCACCACAAATCCGCATAACACCTATCATAGATCATCCTTTCATTTCTTCTTCTGCAACTCCCTCCATGTTTCGCTGCACCTCTCCCTGCCAAGTATCCAGCTCTCCCCTCCACCCTAACATCTCTTGTAACTATGTAACTTCTCTTCCTTAATCTCGCCCTCTGACATCTTCATCTCACTGACTTTCTCTAGTTCAACGCTCTTCAGTGTTTTGTAATGTAAAACTAAATATTTCAGTCAACTGACAGATTGGTGATCCAATTAGTTTACACAATACAAAGAGCTAACTGATCAGAGAGGTGTGCCATGAGCACACAGGATGCTCTGGCATGCAACAAGAAGCAAATGAGGGGGTGATAAAAGATTAATGAAAAATATGGCTATATGTTATTACTGTAGGAGAGTAGGGTCTGCTATCCTATGGTCACCCCAAATTTTTGCTTTTTGCTTCACTGGTTTCTGACTTAATGTGGCTGTGGGCCTGCTAATCAGACCCACAGCCTGCTGTTCTCTCTCTAAATTGATGCCAATGCACTTTAGGTGCATTACGAATTGGAACTGGTTCACCTTATGAGCCCCTGTAATAGTGCACCCTAGGTGCCCAGGGCATAGGTGCATCCAAGGCCTACCAGGGGCTGCAGCATGTATTATGCCACCCCTGGCCTGGCCTCCATATTTGACACAACTGGCTGATCACTCAGCTGGGGTAAGTCGGTGTAACCACCTCTTACTTAGGTACAGTATGTCTGTGCCTAACCCTAAAACTGGACACATATGTTCCTATCAGCCACTCCTATGGAAGGCCTCATCAATCCTGGAGGCAGAGTGCTTGGAAATATGTGAGATGGTGCTCTAGCATGAGCTGAGCCTGTCTGCAGCTGTCGGGAACAAGTCCCTAAACTGTTCCGGGATATTGCCATACCATATACTCTTAAGTGCATTATAATCCTCGCGGTTAAATGCTATCTTTGGTTTGGCTTTATCAAAACATGTCGAGTAAGGTGTCATACAAATTGGAATACTATCCCCTCGCCAATTCTGGCGACGGGGATAGCATTCCACCCTTCTAGAGGGACACGACATGTGTGTAGCCTTAACCCCGGTTAAAGTTAAACAGAGCCTCAGCTCCACAAAATGGACGCTGCCACCACAGACACAAGTCTGGCCTCCTGCTGCTGACCGAAACTCGGCAGATGGTGGCCTGGACAAAGGGTTTCCTGCCTTGGGAGGTGCGAGCACCACCCCAGACAGGATTTTGTGTATTGGGTAGGACAGGGCTGAATAGAATCAGGCATGCCCGGGGCACACAAGGTGTCCCCGTGCATAGGCCAGTCCAAACCGGTTCTGGGGCCTTCCAGCCCCAGTCCTGGCGCGGAGCTGGACAAAGGAAAGGGGGTGTAACCGCCCCCCTTCCTGGTTCCTCCCAGAGGAGGGACCTAGTAGGTGATCCACCCCCAGTTTGGGAATAAGAGGGGGAGCAGTGCCCTTGCACAGCAGATCATCCCGAAATCAACTTTAAACAAGAAGAAGACTGGACTTCGACATTCTGCTGCACAGAAGACTGAAGAGAATCTCCCTTGTGGCCTAGGAGTGGCCACCCTGTGAACACAGGTACCAACCAGCAACTCGACGTCTGCTTTGCCGCCGCCTCCCGCCGGAGACCGAGCCCAGAGCCCGACAAGAACCAAACTCCCAAACCTCTCAGAGCCCGATCCACAGTCCCTGTGAAGAAGGGACCCGTGGAGGCACCGAGTGACGTGGGACCGGACCTCTTGAAAGACACTCGAAAAGCTGACTGCGCAGCTTCTGAGGCATCCTCGACGTTGTGCTTTGGGGATTGAGAACCCCCACCACCGAGCAGCCCTTGCACCGAAGAGCAGCCCTCCAGCGTCTCCACGATCTGCGTGGGGCCCTTTTGCATTGTGCCACTCGACGCGCCATCCCGGCCACTAGCCACGTGGTCAGCGGCCATCTTGGCGACAAACCCGAAGATTTACACAGCAGGTCTGGTTGCTCCAGACCTACCCAAGCTCCTGTGAAAAGGAGCACCCGCTCTGACCTTGCTGGTCCGAGTGAACAGCATCTTTCAACTTCTGCGTGGCTTGCATTTGCCAAGGCCTGTTTGCTCCGATCAGGTCGCCGACACCGCCAACAGCGAGAAGCCTACGTGGGACAGCTCGTGACCGACTCCTGGACGTCCTCGACCCCGGGTATCCACGTGGCTGCAGAAAGAAGCTACCCGACAACGCCTGTTTGCACCCGACATCGCCTGGTTCCGATCTGGTTCCACGGTAGTCACTGGCTAGTGACTTTGAACACTGTCCCCTCTGCTTTCAGGTCTTCACATCTTCAGATCCACCCTTGGATCCACTGGAACTCTTCTCATCGAGCCGCCTGCAGCATCTTCAGCTCCAAGCACCATCGACCAGCGTGACGAAACCCGACACAACTTCGACCCTGTGCACCCGCTTCCTGTGGGTGAGGTAACTCAGCTCCGCCGGTGCTCCTGCACTGGTACACATCCCAAGGGCCTGTGTTTTAAGTTTCAGCTCCGTAGGTCACTCGGAAGGTTCCTAACTTTCTAACTTTGTGCTTTTTACGCACCATAGACTTTGTATTGAGAAGTGCGTGCACTTTGAACACTGCACCCGAGTCCCGTGGGCCTTTCCCGACTTAGTTAACTCCAGTCTCGAATAGCTCCAGCGATTCCCAAGGCCCTAGGCCTCTTCACTTTCCTCCTGATATCTCTTATACCACTTTCTTAGTATATGGTTTAGGTGGCCCCTAGGGCTCATCCATATTGTGCAACTTTTGTGTATTTTAAACTGTCTTGTGATTTAACGCTTGTGCTTCTGTGCTCATAAAGAGTCCAGGGGATTTTAATAGTTAATAAATCAATATATATTTTCAATATATATCTGTGTGGTGTCCCTTTCATTTGGTATTCAAGGGGGTTGTGTATGGTATAACAGCTGGCTTCACATGCCTTTCAGAGTTTAGCCTAAGACTGCTTTGTCCACGTTACCACTAGGATAACTGGTCTACAAGGTTGAATTACAACCATCATCATAAGGGTTGCTTGGCATGGTACAAAGTGATCACTAGAATTAGTGAGCATTATATACCAGGCCAACTTCTCACATTGGTGAGCAGCGGATTGGGATCTGAGCTTGCTGTTGTTTTACCATTACAATCTTTGAGATTATCATTTGAAAGATCATACAGGTACCTGCTAGGTACATATAAAACAAGACTAGTATACTTAAGTTCTACTGAACTTAGTTGTTGTAGAGCAAAGGGAGTAGCACACCCTAGCTACAACTACTAGATAGGTTTAGTAGGTAAACACCAGTGTAGGTAGATTGCAACACATCCACCCACACTAGAGCAATGTCTGGAACAGAGGGGTCCAGTGGACTTACTCCTGTTGAGAGTGACCCTCCAAGGGCACCATCCCAGTTTGCTATTTTTCCCTTTAAGGAATTAAGACAGCTTTGTGTCTTAAGGGGTCTGAAGACAGGGCCTTCCCCTACTACAGACCACCTAAGAGAGCTCTTGGATCAGTCTGAGGCTCTAAAGACCTCTAAAGCAAACCCCACAGGGGATGCTGAAGGAGGCCATCCTTCAGAGGATGACACTGTAGACACCCCTGCCCCTATCATCCTGGTAGATGAGGAAGCCTCCACCACTGGAGCTCCTCAGGTAGATGTAGAGGAAGAAGAAGAGGAGGAGGAGGTGGAAAGCAGTGAGTCAGATGATGACAGAGATAGTCAGGTGCTGGTCAGTAGATTGAACCAGGCTAACTTAAGTCAACTTGGGAATGAATCAGGTAACAACCCATTCAGACCCCCAGGTGGACTTAACCAGGAGCCTAGGAGGAGAAGGATTCACTCAGGTGACTCTGACAACTCCTATGCTTCTAGAGGTTCTCATGGTCACTCCAGAAGGAGGATTACTAGCCCTCAGAGAAGGGAACATGAGACCAAATTGAGAGAATCTCAAATTAGAGAGGCTGAATTGAGAGTCCAGAGACAAGAGTTAGAGATTGCCCTGGCCCAAGAGAAACTTGCTAGAGCAAGACAGCCTAGAGGGAGTGGGGTAATAGAACCCACTGGTGGCAGCAATATCCACAAGGATAAAGACAGGTCTTTTGATAATAGAAACCTGAGTAAGATTGTGCCCCCCTACAAAGGTGGGGATGATATCCATAAATGGATTACTGCAATGGAGAGAGCCTGCAGAGTACAGCAGATCCCTCAGGAGCAGTGGGCAGCAATCTTGTGGCTCTCCTTTGAAGGTAGAGGCCGAGACAGACTCCTCACAGTTAGTGATGGGGATTCTAGAAACTACCTGGTCCTGAAGAGTGCTCTGATTGATGGGTTAGGCTTAACCACTGAACAGTACAGGTTAATGTTCAGAGATACCCAGAAGACACAGACTCAGGACTGGTCTGAATTTGTTGAGTGTGCCACTAAGGCTCTGGAGGGATGGTTGCTGGGAAGCAAGGTTACAGACTATGAAGGATTGTATAATTTGCTGATGAGAGAACAAATTTTAAATAATTGTCAGAACCAGCAGTTGCATCAACATTTGGTTGACTCAGATTTGACCTCTCCCCAAGAATTGGGAAAGAGGGCAGATACATGGGTAAGAACCAGAGTTAAGCAAAAGAACCAGAACCAGGGTGGTGACCAGAAGAAAACAGACCAGAAGGGTGGGGAGCAGAAAGCTAAAGACCAGAAGTCTTCAACAGGGCCCCAAACTGAGACAGAGGGTGGGTCCCAAACTTCCAAGAAGAAGAAGAAAGAAGGTCAGAAGAAACCCTGGTGTAAAACTTGTAAGAACACCTCTCACTGGACAAGTGAGTGTAAAAAGGGTGGAGCCCCCAGCACTGCAGCCCCTAAGGCACCTGCACCCACTAGTACAGTTAGCAGTGCTGGTCCTCAAGCCAAGGGATTAGTGGGAATCACTTTGGGAACTGAAGGAGATTCTGACCTAGTCAGAACTCTTACACAGGCTGTTCTGGTTTGTGAAGGGGACATAGATTTGACCCCTGACATAAGTCCCAGTAACCTGGGCAAATACAGACAGACGCCTTTGATTAACAACAAAGTGGCTCAAGCTTACAGGGACACATGTGCCAGTGTCACTATGGTGACACCTAACTTTGTGGACCCTGGACAATACATGCCAGGCGATGATTACCTGGTGACCAATGCCAGCAATGTCACTACTACACATAGTGTGGCACTTGTTAACTTTTCCTGGGGAGGGGTAACTGGCCTAAAGAAAGTTGTGGTTAGTGCTGATCTCCCAGTAGAATGTTTGTTGGGCAATGACCTGGAGAACTCTCTATGGTCAGAAGTTGAGTACAGGACTCATGCAGAGATGTTAGGGATATCATCACATGTCCTTGCTGTGACCAGGTCACAGGCCAAAAAGTGCCTCTCTGAACCTCAGGTCTTGGATCCTGGAACAATGGACCAAGTACCTCCCAAGAAGAAGAACAGGAGGTTTAAGGCTGCGCCTTCCCAACTGCCTACAAGTGAGGATCAGGCTTCACAGGAAACTGATCTTGAGACCCCTGAAGGAACTGTCCCTGAAGAACTTGAACCTGATCAGGTTGAGTTTCTGGGGACAGGGGGACCTTCTAGGGCAGACTTGGGGCAGGCTCAGTTAACCTGTCCTTCTCTTGAACCCCTCAGACAGCAGGCTGCTGCTGAGGCTGCTGGGAATGCTCAAGGTGCCCATAAAGTATATTGGGACGATGGACTCCTTTATTCAGAGGCTAGAGACCCCAAGCCTGGTGCTACCAGGAGGTTGGTTATACCTCTGCAATTTAGGGGCTTCCTACTCACCTTGGCCCATGATATTCCTTTAGCAGGACACCTAGGCCAAAACAAGACTTGGGACAGGCTTGTCCCTCACTTTCACTGGCCTCACATGTCTGAAGACACCAAGGTGTTTTGTCGCTCCTGTGAAACCTGCCAAGCCAGTGGTAAAGCAGGTGGAACAACAAAGGCCCCCCTGATACCACTACCTGTGGTGGGGGTTCCCTTTGAGAGAGTGGGGATTGATATTGTTGGTCCAATGGATCCCCCTACAGCATCTGGGCACAGATTCATACTGGTGGTAGTGGATCATGCCACCAGGTACCCAGAGGCAATTCCCCTTAGGACCACAACAGCTCCTGTTGTGGCCAGGGCCTTACTTGGAGTTTTCTCCAGAGTGGGGTTTCCTAAGGAGGTAATATCAGATAGAGATGCCAACTTCATGTCTGGATATTTGACAGCTATGTGGAAGGAATGTGGTGTAAACTGCAAGTTCACCACTCCTTATCACCCACAATGCAATGGGCTTGTTGAGAGATTTAACAAGACCCTAAAGGGCATGATTAAAGGATTACCTGAAAAGCTCAGGCGAAGATGGGACATCCTTCTGCCCTGCCTTTTGTTCGCTTACAGAGAGGTCCCTCAAAAGGGGGTTGGCTTCAGCCCCTTTGAATTGTTGTTTGGGCACCCTGTAAGAGGACCCCTGTGTCTTGTGAAGTAAGGATGGGAGTTACCTCTCAAAAAGCCTAAACAGGACATAGTGGACTATGTACTTGGTCTCCGCTCCAGGATGGCAGAGTACATGGAAAAGGCATCCAAAAACCTTGAGGCTAGCCAAGAATTACAAAAAGCTTGGCATGACCAAAAGGCTGTCCTTGTTGAATTTCAGCCTGGACAGAAGGTATGGGTGTTGGAGCCAGTGGCCCCAGCAGCACTCCAAGACAAATGGTCTGGACCCCATACAATTCTGGAAAAGAAGGGAGAGGTTACCTACTTGGTGGACCTAGGAACTCCCAGGAGCCCCCACAGGGTGCTCCATGTGAACAGATTGAAGGCATATGTCAGCAGGGCAGACATGGGCTTGCTCATGGCTACAGATGAGGGACAGGAGGAAGAGAGTGACCCTCTCCCAGACCTGCTCACTCAGAACCCTGAGGATGGCTCAGTTGATGGTGTGGCCTTAGGTGGCAGCCTCACTGAACATCAGCAACATGACTGCAGACAAGTTCTACAGGCATACAGGCATATGTTCTCCCCGACACCCAGTCAGACTAACTGGTGTACCCATGTGGTGGACACTGGTGACAGTCTTCCTGTAAAGAGCAAAATTTACAGGCAACCTGACCACGTCAGGGACTGTATAAAGACTGAGGTGCAAAAGATGCTGGAATTAGGTGTCATTGAGCCTTCAGAGAGCCCCTGGGCTAGCCCAGTGGTTCTGGTCCCCAAACCTCACACCAAAGATGGCAAGAGAGAGATGAGGTTCTGTGTGGATTACAGAGGACTCAATGCTGTCACCAGGACAGATGCACACCCTATTCCAAGGGCAGATGAGGTCATTGACAAGTTGGCTTCTGCCAAATATTTGAGCACATTTGACTTGACAGCTGGCTACTGGCAAATCAGGTTAGCTGAGGAGTCTAAAGCCAAGACAGCATTTTCTACCCCCAGTGGGCATTATCAGTTTGTGGTGATGCCCTTTGGTTTGAAAAATGCACCTGCCACCTTCCAAAGGTTGGTGAATCAAGTCCTCACTGGGTTGGATGACTTTTGTGCAGCTTATCTGGACGATATTGCTGTCTTTAGCTCCACCTGGGAGGATCACCTGGTCCACCTGAAGGAAGTGCTTGAGGCTCTGCAGAAGGCAGGCCTCACTATCAAGGCAACAAAGTGCCAGATAGGGCAGAGCAAGGTTGTATACCTGGGCCACCTTGTAGGTGGAGGCCAAGTTCAACCACTGGAGAGTAAGATCCAGACCATCAATTTAAGACTCTATGCACAATTCATAAGAGCAGGATAGGGGAGGGCCCGAAGTATATGACCAAGATCTTTCAGCCCTACATCCCGGGGCGTTCCCTGCGCTCCAGCCATCAGCAGCTCCTACAGACACCAAGAGTAAATAAAACCAGAGAGGGTGGCCGTGCATTAGCTTATGCCGGCCCAATACTCTGGAATTCCTTGCCTCCAGAACTCAGATCAATTTCCAGTCATTTGTGTTTCCGGAAAAATTTAAAGACCTACCTATATCCCGACACATAAATAACTTTCCAGTTTCCGCACTCTCTATCACTCATGCTCTCGTAACAAGCACAGTTTCATGGTACAGTAATAGCGCAGAGATACCCCTTCGGGAGTCTAGTCTGGCGCTCTACAAGAATATAAAATAAAATAATAATAAAATAAAAAATAAGGACTGGTCCCCTCCAACTACCCAGACTCAGGTCAGAGCTTTCTTGGGCCTGACTGGGTACTACAGGAAGTTTGTTAAGAACTATGGGTCCATTGTGACTCCTCTTAATGATCTGACATCCAAGAAGATGCCCAAAAAGGTTCAGTGGACAGAAATCTGTCAAAAGGCATTTGATGACCTGAAGAAGGCCATGTGCTCTGCACCTATCCTGAAGAGTCCTGACTACTCAAGAGAGTTCATTGTCCAAACAGATGCTTCTGAGTTGGGAGTGGGAGCAGTGCTTTCACAGCTTAATGTAGATGGCCAGGACCAGCCCATTGCTTTCATTAGCAGAAGGCTGACCCCCAGAGAGAAACGTTGGTCAGCTATAGAGAGGGAGGCCTTTGCTGTGGTGTGGGCCCTGAAGAAGTTGAGATCATACTTATTTGGCACTCACTTCAAGATTCAGACCGACCATAAGCCCCTCCTATGGCTTAATCAGATGAAGGGTGAAAACCCCAAACTACTCAGGTGGTCCATTTCCCTACAGGGGATGGACTTTACAGTGGAGCACCGCCCAGGGACTGACCATGGCAACGCAGATGGTCTCTCCAGGTACTTCCACTTAGAACATGAAGACACAACTGGTCAAGGTTAGTCTAATGTCCCTGCGTTTGGGGGGGGTTATGTAGGAGAGTAGGGTCTGCTATCCTATGGTCACCCCAAATTTTTGCTTTTTGCTTCACTGGTTTCTGACTTAATGTGGCTGTGGGCCTGCTAATCAGACCCACAGCCTGCTGTTCTCTCTCTAAATTGATGCCAATGCACTTTAGGTGCATTACGAATTGGAACTGGTTCACCTTATGAGCCCCTGTAATAGTGCACCCTAGGTGCCCAGGGCATAGGTGCATCCAAGGCCTACCAGGGGCTGCAGCATGTATTATGCCACCCCTGGCCTGGCCTCCATATTTGACACAACTGGCTGATCACTCAGCTGGGGTAAGTCGGTGTAACCACCTCTTACTTAGGTACAGTATGTCTGTGCCTAACCCTAAAACTGGACACATATGTTCCTATCAGCCACTCCTATGGAAGGCCTCATCAATCCTGGAGGCAGAGTGCTTGGAAATATGTGAGATGGTGCTCTAGCATGAGCTGAGCCTGTCTGCAGCTGTCGGGAACAAGTCCCTAAGCTGTTCCGGGATATTGCCATACCATATACTCTTAAGTGCATTATAATCCTCGCGGTTAAATGCTATCTTTGGTTTGGCTTTATCAAAACATGTCGAGTAAGGTGTCATACGAATTGGAATACTATCCCCTCGCCAATTCTGGCGACGGGGATAGCATTCCACCCTTCTAGAGGGACACGACATGTGTGTAGCCTTAACCCCGGTTAAAGTTAAACAGAGCCTCAGCTCCACAAAATGGACGCTGCCACCACAGACACAAGTCTGGCCTCCTGCTGCTGACCGAAACTCGGCAGATGGTGGCCTGGACAAAGGGTTTCCTGCCTTGGGAGGTGCGAGCACCACCCCAGACAGGATTTTGTGTATTGGGTAGGACAGGGCTGAATAGAATCAGGCATGCCCGGGGCACACAAGGTGTCCCCGTGCATAGGCCAGTCCAAACCGGTTCTGGGGCCTTCCAGCCCCAGTCCTGGCGTGGAGCTGGACAAAGGAAAGGGGGTGTAACCGCCCCCCTTCCTGGTTCCTCCCAGAGGAGGGACCTAGTAGGTGATCCACCCCCAGTTTGGGAATAAGAGGGGGAGCAGTGCCATTGCACAGCAGATCATCCCGAAATCAACTTTAAACAAGAAGAAGACTGGACTTCGACATTCTGCTGCACAGAAGACTGAAGAGAATCTCCCTTGTGGCCTAGGAGTGGCCACCCTGTGAACACAGGTACCAACCAGCAACTCGACGTCTGCTTTGCCGCCGCCTCCCGCCGGAGACCGAGCCCAGAGCCCGACAAGAACCAGACTCCCAGACCTCTCAGAGCCCGATCCACAGTCCCTGCGAAGAAGGGACCCGTGGAGGCACCGAGTGACGTGGGACTGGACCTCTTGAAAGACACTCGAAAATCTGACTGCGCAGCTTCTGAGGCATCCTCGACGTTGTGCTTTGGGGATTGAGAACCCCCACCACCGAGCAGCCCTTGCACCGAAGAGCAGCCCTCCAGCGTCTCCACGATCTGCGTGGGGCCCTTTTGCATTGTGCCACTCGACGCGCCATCCCGGCCACTAGCCACGTGGTCAGCGGCCATCTTGGCGACGAACCCGAAGATTTACACAGCAGGTCTGGTTGCTCCAGACCTACCCACGCTCCAGTGAAAAGGAGCACCCGCTCTGACCTTGTTGGTCCGAGTGAACAGCATCTTTCAACTTCTGCGTGGCTTGCATTTGCCAAGGCCTGTTTGCTCCGATCAGGTCGCCGACACCGCCAACAGCGAGAAGCCTACGTGGGACAGCTACTGACCAACTCCTGGACGTCCTCGACCCCGGGTATCCACGTGGCTGCAGAAAGAAGCTACCCGACAACGCCTGTTTGCACCCGACATCGCCTGGTTCCGATCTGGTTCCACGGTAGTCACTGGCTAGTGACTTTGAACACTGTCCCCTCTGCTTTCAGGTCTTTACATCTTCAGATCCACCCTTGGATCCACCGGAACTCTTCTCATCGAGCCGCCTGCAGCATCTTCAGCTCCAAGCACCATCGACCAGCGTGACGATACCCGACACAACTTCGACCCTGTGCACCCGCTTCCTGTGGGTGAGGTAACTCAGCTCCGCCGGTGCTCCTGCACTGGTACACATCCCAAGGGCCTGTGTTTTAAGTTTCAGCTCCGTAGGTCACTCGGAAGGTTCCTAACTTTCTAACTTTGTGCTTTTTACGCACCATGGACTTTGTATTGAGAAGTGCGTGCACTTTGAACACTGCACCCGAGTCCCGTGGGCCTTTCCCGACTTAGTTAACTCCAGTCTCGAATAGCTCCAGCGATTCCCAAGGCCCTAGGCCTCTTCACTTTCCTCCTGGTATCTCTTATACCACTTTCTTAGTATATGGTTTAGGTGGCCCCTAGGGCTCATCCATATTGTGCAACTTTTGTGTATTTTAAACTGTCTTGTGATTTAACGCTTGTGCTTCTGTGCTCATAAAGAGTCCAGGGGATTTTAATAGTTAATAAATCAATATATATTTTCAATATATATCTGTGTGGTGTCCCTTTCATTTGGTATTCAAGGGGGTTGTGTATGGTATAACAGCTGGCTTCACATGCCTTTCAGAGTTTAGCCTAAGACTGCTTTGTCCACGTTACCACTAGGATAACTGGTCTACAAGGTTGAATTACAACCATCATCATAAGGGTTGCTTGGCATGGTACAAAGTGATCACTAGAATTAGTGAGCATTATATACCAGGCCAACTTCTCACAATTACATGTCGTTAAACTCCACTTACTGGACATATAGCCTGTTTCAGCCCTGTTAAGTACCACACATTAAATGTATGAGTAAGAAGGGTATAAGCCACACCCCATGGACAGCAGAGTATCCAAATAAAGCCATCTTGGCAAGAGAGAGGTGAGGTTACTATGCAAAGTATTGGAGGGTAGAGAACCAAACAGCATCCTGTATTAGGAAGGCGATGAGTATTAAACAGAGGACACCTGGATTGCGGGGCACCAAAAGGGCAACTCTGGATGGCAGGGCATTAAACAGCATATATTGGGAAGGGGGTACGAAAGAGCATCAGTAGGGCACAGAGTACCACCAGAACCTCTTGAGGAATGGAAGCATGGGTACCATCCCCAGCCTCCGAGTGGGGAAAGACACCAAATCTGCCTGGTACAAAGCAGAGCATCTCTTAAGGTGGAGGGGGAATATTCTCTGCAAATGTTTTCCACATATGGCTCTGCCATATTTGACACATAAGACATCTTCAAGCTGCACAATCTGACAGTTGTAACTAAAAAACTGGTTGTAGCTCCAATGGATTAAATGTTACAAAAAATGTGGCTTGTGTTACAGCAAAAATGAGTCCCTTTGAAAACTGACTGGGCACCGATCTCAATGCATTTGGATGTTACACTGGTACTGAGGCAACATTTTTGCAAAGACTTAGTATGTGTACAAATCAGAATAATAAGTATCAGAAATTGTACAGCATTATGCTGCAGCCTTGTTTGCTGTATAATTTAGTCAACACTGCGACAATGTCCTCTATTGCTGCATAATTCCAGGGCCACCAAAGCATACAGCACATATTAAAAGTGTTTGTGTATGAAGCAGAGAGACCGTCAAGTTTGCGAACTTAGTTTGGTGTGCGTGCAAATCCTGCATTGTCTATTCCTGGTGAGTTGCTCTACTACTGATGAAAAAAAGCAAAAAGGTACCAATGGGTGAAGTGGACTGGCCTCAGGGTCCTGTGACGTAAGTGACAGTCACTGTTGCTCTAGATTTGATACTTCATAGGGCTGCCTACAAAACTTGAGGTGGACTTTAGTATGGATTGTAGTGAACAGGCCATCAAAGTTAAAAACTTGCCACCACTAGGGTGTATCTGCTAGTGCAATGACACCAAGGCTTCTAAAGTATAGCATGAGAAAGTGCTCCCTCAGGAGAGTGGTCATGTGGAATGGTCATGAAAGCTGAACCTGGTTCCCCAGTTCCAAATTCAGCAGCTCAAGCTACAGTGCCACATCCTCTCCCCCACTAAACACCATCCTGCCCCACTGAGAGAAACGTGCACTGCCTTTAGCTACAACCCAATTGAGCCCCGCTAACATCTGGATGGGACTCAATTCAAATTATGCACTTGACAAGAGTAATATGATGCCGAAAAAAAAGTAACGTCCAGGAAAAAGCAAACCCTCATAGGGAATTCAAGATTAAGTAATGCATGTGAAATGCAAACGGGAACTTGGTTACCTTAACGCTTTAACTCACATTCAGAATTTGTGTTCTTGCCTGAAAAGTTAACATGACTACAGGGCCTGGAAGGGACCCATTTCAATGTCCATTGCTTATATCCTTACAAAACGTAAGCAGTAAGGGTTAAAAAGATCAAATCCCTGAATGCAGTGCCACAGTACAAGTTATAAACTAAAATAAGGAAAACAGCTGATAAGGATCACAAAACTTTTGCGCTCCACGCATCTACCAGGTATTGCAGTACCTCCAGGAATGGTGCACTTACCGACCTGGAAAAAGCAATGTTGTTCAAAGACGAGAAAACAAAAAAGATGAAAGATGACGGGGCAACTGACAGCGGCAGAGCAGGAGAAGTAGACACTGCCCTTTGCCTTCTCTTGGCAAGAAGGAAAAGAGCCCTTTCCCTACTCAGCAACCGTCACCAATTCCTGGACCGCCACAGAAAGCTGATCCTAATCTGTAGGCCCGGGATGAATTTTTCAAATTAAAAGTAAGGGGACAGTCAAAAGGGAAAGAAAAACTCAGGCATCCACAGGTAGAAAAGGTTAGAAAGCCATTACCAATAACTATGTAAACAATGCAGTCAACGGAAAATCATCAAAAAAACTCATGAAAGGCTGCAGCACTGAACTTACCAGTGAAGATTAATGCGAGTGTCAAAGCTCACAGCAGTCTAGGGAACATCTGCACTCTGGTGTCTGTTCTCTCGTGTTTAGTCCACGTTTTAAACCTAAACTCATTAGAAATACATGCTTCTGAACAAGGAATGACATGGCCTTTTCTCTAAGTGTGTGAACTTAAAGCAGACTGTGTTGCATGTGTGTTTTTAATTGCACATGCTGCCTCTTATGTGGTGGTGAAGTATTACAACTCTTACAAGCAGACGTGCAGCGTTATTTTACCAGCGCATGCAGGGTCCAGCAATATAGGCATCATTTTCATAGAATACAAAGTAAAAAGATTTATAAACAGTGAAAAATGAAATTTACTTTTTTGTTCTATCACACATGCCTGACTTGGTGGATTTAAAACATAACAAACAGTGCATCATCAAAATGAAATGCAAATAACTGGTTTGCAAAAGGAGCTCCATTGGCACCCAAATTCCAAAACTGTATATAGGTATTTCACAGGTAAGTTTCCTGGATTTTTAAAGTAAAATCCAACGCGATTGCTCTTTCAACACTGCAAAAATGTTTGCCAATTGTTGGCGAGCCGAACTGTGCCTAATTGGAGTGCCTGAGAAGACTGCCTGGGGTCATGTTCTGGTCACGCCAGGCAATGTTGAATTTGGTGCGGAAAGGCCATTGCCCAAGGTGCAGATGCAAAGGTTAACTTTCTCCTACATATGAGCAGCCAATATCTGATCATACCCAAAAGTCTCTGAATTACGCATACACCAATACCTGTCACTGAATTAGTAATCATGCCGTGTTTACAGGGTGTGTAATGTAAAAAGAAATGTTTCCAATGTTAGCACTCCGTCAAATAGGCAGGTAGGTTCAGAAAATGATTTTTCCTTCCCCGCTCACCGTGACCAATCACTTGCCACTAACAGCCAGTCACAGAGCTGGGGCCTTATTTATGAAGGCCTTGCGTCACTTTTTCCCCATGTTAAAAGTGACGCACCGGTGGCGCAAGGCCTTCATAAATAAGGCCCCTGGTGTTTTGACTTTCCCTGAACACCAGAAACATTGACGCTTTGATGAAGAGATCCAGACCAAGCAGGCAAATGCTCAAACTTTACCTTAAAACAAAAAACACATTCACGGTAATGAAAACCAAATTGTTCATTGAAGCAATACTAAAAGCTTCTCAGTAGACATTTGTTTTATTTCTGGTGCATCTGACTGAATCGGTGACAGGCATGGGCAAAAAAAACCATTTTCATTTGCAAAATGCATGCAATCAACTCATTTGTTTATCAATCACACTGCCACTAATTCCAAACCTGGACTACTTGCATTTTAAATTATTCATTTTACAAGTTATTGCCATTAACGGCGAGCAACACCTACCCTGGTGTACTGTATTTTGCTGGGAGCTCTGCTGAAGTACCTAAAGCATGAGTAAGCACCCGATCTGGGGTCATCGTCTTGTCAGGCCAGAGTGGGAGACGGGATTCATCATCTGGCTGGCAAAAGAAGTCCTATATCCCTCACACTAGCAACCTCGTAACAGAGCTGCAACTAAAGGAAGAGCTAGTCAAGGTACGAGCACACCGCTCAGTTTTCTTTCATACTCCATACAAATTTAAACAAGCATTGGCATAGCCAATAGGTCTCACCTTTGGGACCTTTTAATACCAGTATTTGTAAAGCGTAATTACCCCTAAGGATGTCAAGGCGCTGGGGGCCGTCTGGAAGGTTAAGCGAGCTATTGCCCAGGAGTCGCATGGTGCTGGGCTAACCTGCCTCAGGCGCCAGGGATCAAACTGAGCGCCGGTGTTCCAGAGTCAGCCGCCCTGGCCACTGCACCACACCTCTTCTATAAGTGTTTAGACATGCAACAGTTGATGTTGCAGGAAGGATATTGTGCTGCATAACTAAATACTCATAAAGCCCTAAAGGCGAGATCTATTGCCAATGCGTGTTTTCCTGCCCACGGAAAGGAATTGAGGATGATCCACTCATCTCCAAGTTGAGAAAAGAAAAACATACAAGGAGCGTAATCGGGAGGAGGCTGCTGAGCTGATAGAAAGCAGGGCCTGCTGCCAGCCAGGCGCAGGACGGGGGGGGAGAAGTGAGATGGAGGAGGTCTAATCTTTGAGAGACGTGGGAAGGCTGACATTTCCCTACCTCCACACTCACTGCTGCTCAAAGACTTGAAAAGACGAGTTAAGTTGCTGCCCATAGTACATTGTTCTAGCTGAAATAAGATTGCAAATAAAAACGAATGTGATTACCTGGTGATGGATGGTAGGAGTACACTAGACACTTAGTTTTTAGTTTACAGATTTGCTGCGGATTAAATACTAACAATTTGCAGCACATGGTGGTGCAGGGATTTGCCACAATAACGCGACTTCTAATGAAGAGCTAAACATTAGATTAGCACTCAAGAAATGAGGGTTCAAGGTCAACATTAATAGATTTGAATATGTGAATAGCGTGCAAATCTTTAAGGTTTTTCTATTGAGGTCATAGATGGATGGGGAGAGGGCGGCACAGAGTCGACTGCGTCATCTACAGGTTGCACGCAAACATGAACATGCTAACTGAGTAGTGTTGGTTAAATGTTCACCCCTACATGTGGTGTGTGAACAAGGCAGGTATGTCGGTCTGATCTGCAGTTGGACTCCAGCTTTCTGCAAGGAGGAAGGGTGTTAATGCCTTTAAGAGAAATTATATTCTGGCACAAGTCTGTTTACAACACAGGCTCGCGAGACTCTTGTATTTATTTCCATAATAAATATCAGATGGGGAAGGTTTAATGTCTGTGGCAGATAAGACTGATAGACAAAGTAGCTCAAAAACAATCAGAATGAGCATTTTCATTTCAGGTAGACGCAAGATGCTAGTGCCAAGAATGTAAGGGGTACAGTTCAAACTCACCAGTATTTTTCCAGTGACCCTTCATTTCCATCAATGATTCTGGCTGAGAAATCGTAAATGGACTAGGCTGCATTCAAGTCATCCACGTGGGCACACTGTAGACGAGAGCAAAAGTGAGAAGTCAATTCCACAGAGCAAGTCGGAGGTATGCACAGACAACAGTATGAAAATACTGAAAAATTAATGTAGATAGAGGTATGCAAGATCGCCTCATGAAAAGACAAGAGAACCAAAGCACTGAGAAGTCAAATATGCAGAGCAAGTCAGAAATGCAAGATCGCCTCACGAAGAAACCAGGGCAACGAATACTGATATGTCAGTCCGTCAATGTAGCTTTATTTGGTTTTGAGGTACAATTAAAACTTGATATAGTAAAGATTAAAAGAAATGCAAATAAAACATAGGATTAAAAAAAAATCTGCTAATCTTTGTACATTTCTGAACATGCAGAAGTGGTTAGTCAGTACATCGTAGTTACTAGAGAACCTAAGAAAGCCTAAAAAAAAATTTGGCTGGTTATAGATGCTTTAGGCACTGCCACTGCTATTCAGTGCCAAAGTGTCAAAGATATCCCATGAAGGGACAGATATCCCATGAAGGGACCAGTTCACCAAAGATATCCCATGAAGGGACCAGTGCATCAATGATATCCCATGAAGGGACCAGTGCATCAAAGATATCCCATGAAGGGACCAGTGCATCAAAGATATCCCATGAAGGGACCAGTGCATCAAAGATATCCCATGAAGGGACCAGTGCATCAAAGATATCCCATGAAGGGACAGATATCCAATGAAGGGACCAGTGCACAAAAGATATCCCATGAAGGGACCAGTGCACAAAAGATATCCCATGAAGGGACAGATATCCCATGAAGGGACCAGTGCACCAAAGATATCCCATAAAGGGACCGATATCCCATGAAGGGACCAGTGCACCAAAGATATCCCATGAAGGGACCAGTGCACCAACGATATCCCATGAAAGGACCATTGCATCAAAGATATCCCATGAAGGGACCAGTGCATCAAAGATATCCCATGAAGGGACCAGTGCACAAAAGATATCCCATGAAGGGGCCAGTGCACAAAAGATATCCCATGAAGGGACAGATATCCCATGAAGGGACCAGTGCACCAAAGATATCTAATAAAGGGACCGATATCCCATGAAGGGACCAGTGCACCAAAGATATCCCATGAAGGGACAGATATCCCATGAAGGGACCAGTGCACCAAAGATATCCCATGAAGGGGCCAGTGCACAAAAGATATCCCATGAAGGGACAGATATCCCATGAAGGGACCAGTGCACCAAAGATATCTAATAAAGGGACCGATATCCCATGAAGGGACCAGTGCATCAAAGATATCCCATGAAGGGACCAGTGCATCAAATATATCCCATGAAGGGACCAGTGCATCAAAGATATCCCACGAAAGGACCAGTGCACCAAAGATATCCCATGAAGTGACAGATATCCCATGAAGGGACCAGTGCATCAAAGATATCCCATGAAGGGACAGATATCCCATGAAAGGACCAGTGCACCAAAGATATCCCATGAAGGGACCAGTGCATCAAAGATATCCCATGAAGGGACCATTGCATCAAAGATATCCCATGAAGGGACCAGTGCATCAAAGATATCCCATGAAGGGACAGATATCCCATGAAGGGACCAGTGCATCAAAGATATCCCATGAAGGGACCATTGCATCAAAGATATCCCATGAAGGGACCAGTGCACCAAAGATATCCCATGAAGGGACAGATATCCCATGAAGGGACCAGTGCACAAAAGATATCCCATGAAGGGACAGATATCCCATGAAGGGACCAGTGCACCAAAGATATCCCATAAAGGGACAGATATCCCATGAAGGGACCAGTGCACAAAAGATATCCCATGAAGGGACTAGTGCATCAAAGATATCCCATGAAGGGACCATTGCATCAAAGATATCCAATGAAGGGACCAGGCATCAAAGACATCCCATGAAGGGACCAGTGCACCAAAGATATCCCATGAAGGGACCAGTGCACCAAAGATATCCCACGAAGGGACAGATATCCCATGAAGGGACCAGTGCACCAAAGATATCCCATAAAGGGACAGATATCCCATGAAGGGACCAGTGCACCAAAGATATCCCCTAAAAGGGACCGATATCCCATGAAGGGACCAGTGCATTATAGATATCCCATGAAGGGACAGATATGCCATGAAGGGACCAGCGCACCAAAGATATCCCATGAAGGGACCAGTGCATCAAAGATATCCCATGAAGGGACCAGTGCATCAAAGATATCCCATGAAGGGACCAGTGCATCAAAGATATCCCATGAAGGGACCAGTGCATCAAAGACATCCCATGAAGGGACCAGTGCATCAAAGATATCCCATGAAGGGACCAGTGCACCAAAGATATCCCATGAAGGGACCAGTGCATCAAAGATATCCCATGAAGGGACAGATATCCCATGAAGGGACCAGTGCATCAAAGATATTCCATGAAGGGACCAGTGCACCAAGTTTAGCCCATGAAGGGACAGATATTCCATGAAGGGACCAGTGCATCAAAGATATCCCATGAAGGGACAGATATCCCATGAAAGGACCAGTGCACCAAAGATATCCCATGAAGGGACCAGTGCATCAAAGATATCCCATGAAGGGACAGATATCCCATGAAGGGACCAGTGCATCAAAGATATCCCATGAAGGGACAGATATCCCATGAAGGGACCGTGCATCAAAGATATCCCATGAAGGGACCAGTGCACAAATGATATCCCATGAAGGGACAGATATCCCATGAAGGGACCAGTGCATCAAAGATATCCCATGAAGGGACAGATATCCCATGAAAGGACCAGTGCACCAAAGATATCCCATGAAGGGACCAGTGCATCAAAGATATCCCATGAAGGGACCAGTGCACCAAAGATATCCCATGAAGGGACCAGTGCACCAAAGATATCCCATGAAGGGACCAGTGCACCAAAGATATCCCATGAAGGGACCAGTGCATCAAAGATATCCCATGAAGGGACCATTGCATCAAAGATATCCCATGAAGGGACAGATATCCCATGAAGGGACCAGTGCATCAAAGATATCCCATTAAGGGACAGATATCCCATGAAGGGACCAGTGCATCAAAGATATCCCATGAAGGGACAGTTATCCCATGAAGGGACCAGTGCATCAAAGATATCCCATGAAGGGACCAGTGCACAAAAGATATCCCATGAAGGGACAGATATCCCATGAAGGGACCAGTGCATCAAAGATATCCCATTAAGGGACAGATATCCCATGAAAGGACCAGTGCACCAAAGATATCCCATGAAGGGACCAGTGCACCAAAGATATCCCATGAAGGGACCAGTGCACCAAAGATATCCCATGAAGGGACCAGTGCATCAAAGATATCCCATGAAGGGACCAGTGCATCAAAGATATCCCATGAAGGGACAGATATCCCATGAAGGGACCAGTGCACAAAAGATATCCCATGAAGGGACCAGTGCACAAAAGATATCCCATGAAGGGACAGATATTCAATGAAGGGACCAGTGCACCAAAGATAACCCATAAAGGGGCCGATATCCCATGAAGGGACCAGTGCACCAAAGATATCCCATGAAGGGACAGATATCCCATGAAGGGACCAGTGCACCAAAGATATCCCATGAAGGGACCAGTGCACCAAAGATATCCCATGAAGGGACCAGTGCATCAAAGATATCCCATGAAGGGACCAGTGCATCAAAGATATCCCATGAAGGGACCAGTGCATCAAAGATATCCCATGAAGGGACAGATATCCCATCAAGGGACCAGTGCACAAAAGATATCCCATGAAGGGACAGATATCCCATGAAGGGACCAGTGCACCAAAGATATCCCATAAAGGGACCGATATCCCATGAAGGGACCAGTGCACCAAAGATATCCCATGAAGGGACAGATATCCCATGAAGGGACCAGTGCACCAAAGATATCCCATGAAGGGACAGATATCCCATGAAGGGACCAGTGCACAAAAGATATCCCATGAAGGGACAGATATCCCATGAAGGGACCAGTGCACCAAAGATATCCCATAAAGGGACAGATATCCCATGAAGGGACCAGTGCACAAAAGATATCCCATGAAGGGACTAGTGCATCAAAGATATCCCATGAAGGGACCATTGCATCAAAGATATCCAATGAAGGGACCAGGCATCAAAGACATCCCATGAAGGGACCAGTGCACCAAAGATATCCCATGAAGGGACCAGTGCACCAAAGATATCCCACGAAGGGACAGATATCCCATGAAGGGACCAGTGCACCAAAGATATCCCATAAAGGGACAGATATCCCATGAAGGGACCAGTGCACCAAAGATATCCCCTAAAAGAGACAGATATCCCATGAAGGGACCAGTGCATTATAGATATCCCATGAAGGGACAGATATCCCATGAAGGGACCAGCGCACCAAAGATATCCCATGAAGGGACCAGTGCATCAAAGATATCCCATGAAGGGACCAGTGCATCAAAGATATCCCATGAAGGGACCAGTGCATCAAAGATATCCCATGAAGGGACCAGTGCACCAAAGATATCCCATGAAGGGACCAGTGCACCAAAGATATCCCATGAAGGGACTGATATCCCATGAAGGGACCAGTGCATCAAAGATATCCCATGAAGGGACAGATATCCCATGAAGGGACCAGTGCATCAAAGATATTCCATGAAGGGACCAGTGCACCAAGTTTAGCCCATGAAGGGACAGATATTCCATGAAGGGACCAGTGCATCAAAGATATCCCATGAAGGGACAGATATCCCATGAAAGGACCAGTGCACCAAAGATATCCCATGAAGGGACCAGTGCATCAAAGATATCCCATGAAGGGACAGATATCCCATGAAGGGACCAGTGCATCAAAGATATCCCATGAAGGGACAGATATCCCATGAAGGGACCGTGCATCAAAGATATCCCATGAAGGGACAGATATCCCATGAAGGGACCAGTGCACCAAAGATATCCCATGAAGGGACCAGTGCATCAAAGATATCCCATGAAGGGACCAGTGCACCAAAGATATCCCATGAAGGGACCAGTGCACCAAAGATATCCCATGAAGGGACCAGTGCACCAAAGATATCCCATGAAGGGACCAGTGCATCAAAGATATCCCATGAAGGGACCATTGCATCAAAGATATCCCATGAAGGGACAGATATCCCATGAAGGGACCAGTGCATCAAAGATATCCCATTAAGGGACAGATATCCCATGAAGGGACCAGTGCATCAAAGATATCCCATGAAGGGACAGATATCCCATGAAGGGACCAGTGCATCAAAGATATCCCATGAAGGGACCAGTGCACAAAAGATATCCCATGAAGGGACAGCTATCCCATGAAGGGACCAGTGCATCAAAGATATCCCATTAAGGGACAGATATCCCATGAAAGGACCAGTGCACCAAAGATATCCCATGAAGGGACCAGTGCATCAAAGATATCCCATGAAGGGACCAGTGCATCAAAGATATCCCATGAAGGGACCAGTGCATCAAAGATATCCCATGAAGGGACCAGTGCACCAAAGATATCCCATTGAAGGGACTGATATCCCATGAAGGGACCAGTGCACCAAGGTTAGCCCATGAAGGGACAGATATTCCATGAAGGGGCCAGTGCATCAAAGATATCCCATGAAGGGACAGATATCCCATGAAAGGACCAGTGCACCAAAGATATCCCATGAAGGGACCAGTGCATCAAAGATATCCCATGAAGGGACAGATATCCCATGAAGGGACCAGTGCATCAAAGATATCCCATGAAGGGACAGATATCCCATGAAGGGACCAGTGCATCAAAGATATCCCATGAAGGGACCAGTGCACAAAAGATATCCCATGAAGGGACCAGTGCATCAAAGATATCCCATGAAGGGACCATTGCATCAAAGATATCCCATGAAGGGACCAGTGCATCAAAGACATCCCATGAAGGGACCAGTGCATCAAAGATATCCCATGAAGGGACCAGTGCACCAAAGATATCCCATGAAGGGACCAGTGCATCAAAGATCTCCCATGAAGGGACCAGTGCATCAAAGATATCCCATGAAGGGACAGATATCCCATGAAGGGACCAGTGCACAAAAGATATCCCATGAAGGGACCAGTGCACCAAAGATATCCCATGAAGGGACCAGTGCATCAAAGATATCCCATGAAGGGACCAGTGCACAAAAGATATCCCATGAAGGGACAGATATCCCATGAAGGGACCAGTGCACCAAAGATATCCCATAAAGGGACCGATATACCATGAAGGGACCAGTGCACCAAAGATATCCCATGAAGGGACCAGTGCACCAACGATATCCCATGAAGGGACCATTGCATCAAAGATATCCCATGAAGGGACCAGTGCATCAAAGATATCCCATGAAGGGACCAGTGCATCAAAGACATCCCATGAAGGGACCAGTGCATCAAAGATATCCCATGAAGGGACAGATATCCCATGAAGGGACAAGTGCACCAAAGATATCTCATAAAGGGACCGATATCCCATGAAGGGACCAGTGCACCAAAGATATCCCATGAAGGGACATATATCCCATGAAGGGACCAGTGCACCAAAGATATCCCATGAAGGGACAGATATCCCATGAAGGGACCAGTGCACCAAAGATATCCCATGAAGGGACAGATATCCCATGAAGGGACCAGTGCACCAAAGATATCCCATAAAGGGACAGATATCCCATGAAGGGACCAGTGCACCAAAGATATCCCATAAAGGGATAGATAACCCATGAAGGGACCAGTGCACAAAAGATATCCCATGAAGGGACTAGTGCATCAAAGATATCCCATGAAGGGACCATTGCATCAAAGATATCCCATGAAGGGACCAGTGCATCAAAGACATCCCATGAAGGGACCAGTGCACCAAAGATATCCCATGAAGGGACCAGTGCACCAAAGATATCCCATGAAGGGACAGATATCCCATGAAGGGACCAGTGCACCAAAGATATTCCATAAAGGGACAGATATCCCATGAAGGGACCAGTGCACCAAAGATATCCCCTAAAAGGGACCGATATCCCATGAAGGGACCAGTGCATTATAGATATCCCATGAAGGGACAGATATCCCATGAAGGGACCAGCGCACCAAAGATATCCCATGAAGGGACAGATATCCCATGAAAGGACCAGTGCACCAAAGATATCCCATGAAGGGACCAGTGCATCAAAGATATCCCATGAAGGGACAGATATCCCATGAAGGGACCAGTGCATCAAAGATATCCCATGAAGGGACAGATATCCCATGAAGGGACCAGTGCACCAAAGATATCCCATGAAGGGACCAGTGCATCAAAGATATCCCATGAAGGGACCAGTGCATCAAAGATATCCCATGAAGGGACCAGTGCATCAAAGACATCCCATGAAGGGACCAGTGCACCAAAGATATCCCTTGAAGGGACCAGTGCACCAAAGATATCCCATGAAGGGACCAGTGCACCAAAGATATCCAGTGCACCAAAGATATCCCATGAATGGACCAGTGCACCAAAGATATCCCATGAAGGGACAGATATCCCATGAAGGGACCAGTGCACAAAAGATATCCCATGAAGGGACCAGTGCACAAAAGATATCCCATGAAGGGACAGATATCCCATGAAGGGACCAGTGCACGAAAGATATCCCATGAAGGGACAGATATCCCATGAAGGGACCAGTGCACAAAAGATATCCCATAAAGGGACAGATATCCCATGAAGGGACCAGTGCACCAAAGATATCCCATGAAGGGACAGATATCCCATGAAGGGACCAGTGCACCAAAGATATCCCATGTAGGGACCAGTGCATCAAAGATATCCCATGAAGGGACCAGTGCATCAAAGATATCCCATGAAGGGACCAGTGCATCAAAGATATCCCATGAAGGGACCAGTGCATCAAAGATATCCCATGAAGGGACAGATATCCCATGAAGGGACCAGTGCACAAAAGATATCCCATGAAGGGACCAGTGCACAAAAGATATCCCATGAAGGGACAGATATTCCATGAAGGGACCAGTGCACCAACGATAACCCATAAAGGGACCGATATCCCATGAAGGGACCAGTGCACCAAAGATATCCCATGAAGGGACAGATATCCCATGAAGGGACCAGTGCACCAAAGATATCCCATGAAGGGACCAGTGCACCAAAGATATCCCATGAAGGGACCATTGCATCAAAGATATCCCATAAAGGGACCAGTGCATCAAAGATATCCCATGAAGGGACCAGTGCATCAAAGATATCCCATGAAGGGACAGATATCCCATCAAGGGACCAGTGCACAAAAGATATCCCATGAAGGGACAGATATCCCATGAAGGGACCAGTGCACCAAAGATATCCCATAAAGGGACCGATATCCCATGAAGGGACCAGTGCACCAAAGATATCCCATGAAGGGACAGATATCCCATGAAGGGACCAGTGCACCAAAGATATCCCATGAAGGGACAGATATCCCATGAAGGGACCAGTGCACAAAAGATATCCCATGAAGGGACAGATATCCCATGAAGGGACCAGTGCACCAAAGATATCCCATAAAGGGACAGATATCCCATGAAGGGACCAGTGCACAAAAGATATCCCATGAAGGGACCATTGCATCAAAGATATCCAATGAAGGGACCAGGCATCAAAGACATCCCATGAAGGGACCAGTGCACCAAAGATATCCCATGAAGGGACCAGTGCACCAAAGATATCCCACGAAGGGACAGATATCCCATGAAGGGACCAGTGCACCAAAGATATCCCATAAAGGGACAGATATCCCATGAAGGGACCAGTGCACCAAAGATATCCCCTAAAAGGGACCGATATCCCATGAAGGGACCAGTGCATTATAGATATCCCATGAAGGGACAGATATGCCATGAAGGGACCAGCGCACCAAAGATATCCCATGAAGGGACCAGTGCATCAAAGATATCCCATGAAGGGACCAGTGCATCAAAGATATCCCATGAAGGGACCAGTGCATCAAAGATATCCCATGAAGGGACCAGTGCATCAAAGACATCCCATGAAGGGACCAGTGCATCAAAGATATCCCATGAAGGGACCAGTGCACCAAAGATATCCCATGAAGGGACCAGTGCATCAAAGATATCCCATGAAGGGACAGATATCCCATGAAGGGACCAGTGCATCAAAGATATTCCATGAAGGGACCAGTGCACCAAGTTTAGCCCATGAAGGGACAGATATTCCATGAAGGGACCAGTGCATCAAAGATATCCCATGAAGGGACAGATATCCCATGAAAGGACCAGTGCACCAAAGATATCCCATGAAGGGACCAGTGCATCAAAGATATCCCATGAAGGGACCAGTGCACCAAAGATATCCCATGAAGGGACCAGTGCATCAAAGATATCCCATGAAGGGACCATTGCATCAAAGATATCCCATGAAGGGACAGATATCCCATGAAGGGACCAGTGCATCAAAGATATCCCATTAAGGGACAGATATCCCATGAAGGGACCAGTGCATCAAAGATATCCCATGAAGGGACAGATATCCCATGAAGGGACCATTGCATCAAAGATATCCCATGAAGGGACCAGTGCACAAAAGATATCCCATGAAGGGACAGATATCCCATGAAGGGACCAGTGCATCAAAGATATCCCATTAAGGGACAGATATCCCATGAAAGGACCAGTGCACCAAAGATATCCCATGAAGGGACCAGTGCACCAAAGATATCCCATGAAGGGACCAGTGCACCAAAGATATCCCATGAAGGGACCAGTGCATCAAAGATATCCCATGAAGGGACCAGTGCATCAAAGATATCCCATGAAGGGACAGATATCCCATGAAGGGACCAGTGCACAAAAGATATCCCATGAAGGGACCAGTGCACAAAAGATATCCCATGAAGGGACAGATATTCAATGAAGGGACCAGTGCACCAAAGATAACCCATAAAGGGGACGATATCCCATGAAGGGACCAGTGCACCAAAGATATCCCATGAAGGGACAGATATCCCATGAAGGGACCAGTGCACCAAAGATATCCCATGAAGGGACCAGTGCACCAAAGATATCCCATGAAGGGACCAGTGCATCAAAGATATCCCATGAAGGGACCAGTGCATCAAAGATATCCCATGAAGGGACCAGTGCATCAAAGATATCCCATGAAGGGACCAGTGCATCAAAGATATCCCATGAAGGGACAGATATCCCATCAAGGGACCAGTGCACAAAAGATATCCCATGAAGGGACCAGTGCACCAAAGATATTCCATAAAGGGACAGATATCCCATGAAGGGACCAGTGCACCAAAGATATCCCCTAAAAGGGACCGATATCCCATGAAGGGACCAGTGCATTATAGATATCCCATGAAGGGACAGATATCCCATGAAGGGACCAGCGCACCAAAGATATCCCATGAAGGGACAGATATCCCATGAAAGGACCAGTGCACCAAAGATATCCCATGAAGGGACCAGTGCATCAAAGATATCCCATGAAGGGACAGATATCCCATGAAGGGACCAGTGCATCAAAGATATCCCATGAAGGGACAGATATCCCATGAAGGGACCAGTGCACCAAAGATATCCCATGAAGGGACCAGTGCATCAAAGATATCCCATGAAGGGACCAGTGCATCAAAGATATCCCATGAAGGGACCAGTGCATCAAAGACATCCCATGAAGGGACCAGTGCACCAAAGATATCCCTTGAAGGGACCAGTGCACCAAAGATATCCCATGAAGGGACCAGTGCACCAAAGATATCCAGTGCAC
The DNA here is from genome assembly GCF_964263255.1 of Lissotriton vulgaris. NCBI lineage: Eukaryota > Metazoa > Chordata > Amphibia > Caudata > Salamandridae > Lissotriton > Lissotriton vulgaris. Next base: position 22,804 of record NW_028252696.1, on the reverse strand, counting down.
CAAAGATATCCCATGAATGGACCAGTGCACCAAAGATATCCCATGAAGGGACAGATATCCCATGAAGGGACCAGTGCACAAAAGATATCCCATGAAGGGACCAGTGCACAAAAGATATCCCATGAAGGGACAGATATCCCATGAAGGGACCAGTGCACGAAAGATATCCCATGAAGGGACAGATATCCCATGAAGGGACCAGTGCACAAAAGATATCCCATAAAGGGACAGATATCCCATGAAGGGACCAGTGCACCAAAGATATCCCATGAAGGGACAGATATCCCATGAAGGGACCAGTGCACCAAAGATATCCCATGTAGGGACCAGTGCATCAAAGATATCCCATGAAGGGACCAGTGCATCAAAGATATCCCATGAAGGGACCAGTGCATCAAAGATATCCCATGAAGGGACCAGTGCATCAAAGATATCCCATGAAGGGACAGATATCCCATGAAGGGACCAGTGCACAAAAGATATCCCATGAAGGGACCAGTGCACAAAAGATATCCCATGAAGGGACAGATATTCCATGAAGGGACCAGTGCACCAACGATAACCCATAAAGGGACCGATATCCCATGAAGGGACCAGTGCACCAAAGATATCCCATGAAGGGACAGATATCCCATGAAGGGACCAGTGCACCAAAGATATCCCATGAAGGGACCAGTGCACCAAAGATATCCCATGAAGGGACCATTGCATCAAAGATATCCCATAAAGGGACCAGTGCATCAAAGATATCCCATGAAGGGACCAGTGCATCAAAGATATCCCATGAAGGGACAGATATCCCATCAAGGGACCAGTGCACAAAAGATATCCCATGAAGGGACAGATATCCCATGAAGGGACCAGTGCACCAAAGATATCCCATAAAGGGACCGATATCCCATGAAGGGACCAGTGCACCAAAGATATCCCATGAAGGGACAGATATCCCATGAAGGGACCAGTGCACCAAAGATATCCCATGAAGGGACAGATATCCCATGAAGGGACCAGTGCACAAAAGATATCCCATGAAGGGACAGATATCCCATGAAGGGACCAGTGCACCAAAGATATCCCATAAAGGGACAGATATCCCATGAAGGGACCAGTGCACAAAAGATATCCCATGAAGGGACCATTGCATCAAAGATATCCAATGAAGGGACCAGGCATCAAAGACATCCCATGAAGGGACCAGTGCACCAAAGATATCCCATGAAGGGACCAGTGCACCAAAGATATCCCACGAAGGGACAGATATCCCATGAAGGGACCAGTGCACCAAAGATATCCCATAAAGGGACAGATATCCCATGAAGGGACCAGTGCACCAAAGATATCCCCTAAAAGGGACCGATATCCCATGAAGGGACCAGTGCATTATAGATATCCCATGAAGGGACAGATATGCCATGAAGGGACCAGCGCACCAAAGATATCCCATGAAGGGACCAGTGCATCAAAGATATCCCATGAAGGGACCAGTGCATCAAAGATATCCCATGAAGGGACCAGTGCATCAAAGATATCCCATGAAGGGACCAGTGCATCAAAGACATCCCATGAAGGGACCAGTGCATCAAAGATATCCCATGAAGGGACCAGTGCACCAAAGATATCCCATGAAGGGACCAGTGCATCAAAGATATCCCATGAAGGGACAGATATCCCATGAAGGGACCAGTGCATCAAAGATATTCCATGAAGGGACCAGTGCACCAAGTTTAGCCCATGAAGGGACAGATATTCCATGAAGGGACCAGTGCATCAAAGATATCCCATGAAGGGACAGATATCCCATGAAAGGACCAGTGCACCAAAGATATCCCATGAAGGGACCAGTGCATCAAAGATATCCCATGAAGGGACCAGTGCACCAAAGATATCCCATGAAGGGACCAGTGCATCAAAGATATCCCATGAAGGGACCATTGCATCAAAGATATCCCATGAAGGGACAGATATCCCATGAAGGGACCAGTGCATCAAAGATATCCCATTAAGGGACAGATATCCCATGAAGGGACCAGTGCATCAAAGATATCCCATGAAGGGACAGATATCCCATGAAGGGACCATTGCATCAAAGATATCCCATGAAGGGACCAGTGCACAAAAGATATCCCATGAAGGGACAGATATCCCATGAAGGGACCAGTGCATCAAAGATATCCCATTAAGGGACAGATATCCCATGAAAGGACCAGTGCACCAAAGATATCCCATGAAGGGACCAGTGCACCAAAGATATCCCATGAAGGGACCAGTGCACCAAAGATATCCCATGAAGGGACCAGTGCATCAAAGACATCCCATGAAGGGACCAGTGCACCAAAGATATCCCTTGAAGGGACCAGTGCACCAAAGATATCCCATGAAGGGACCAGTGCACCAAAGATATCCAGTGCACCAAAGATATCCCATGAATGGACCAGTGCACCAAAGATATCCCATGAAGGGACAGATATCCCATGAAGGGACCAGTGCACAAAAGATATCCCATGAAGGGACCAGTGCACAAAAGATATCCCATGAAGGGACAGATATCCCATGAAGGGACCAGTGCACGAAAGATATCCCATGAAGGGACAGATATCCCATGAAGGGACCAGTGCACAAAAGATATCCCATAAAGGGACAGATATCCCATGAAGGGACCAGTGCACCAAAGATATCCCATGAAGGGACAGATATCCCATGAAGGGACCAGTGCACCAAAGATATCCCATGTAGGGACCAGTGCATCAAAGATATCCCATGAAGGGACCAGTGCATCAAAGATATCCCATGAAGGGACCAGTGCATCAAAGATATCCCATGAAGGGACCAGTGCATCAAAGATATCCCATGAAGGGACAGATATCCCATGAAGGGACCAGTGCACAAAAGATATCCCATGAAGGGACCAGTGCACAAAAGATATCCCATGAAGGGACAGATATTCCATGAAGGAACCAGTGCACCAACGATAACCCATAAAGGGACCGATATCCCATGAAGGGACCAGTGCACCAAAGATATCCCATGAAGGGACAGATATCCCATGAAGGGACCAGTGCACCAAAGATATCCCATGAAGGGACCAGTGCACCAAAGATATCCCATGAAGGGACCATTGCATCAAAGATATCCCATAAAGGGACCAGTGCATCAAAGATATCCCATGAAGGGACCAGTGCATCAAAGATATCCCATGAAGGGACAGATATCCCATCAAGGGACCAGTGCACAAAAGATATCCCATGAAGGGACAGATATCCCATGAAGGGACCAGTGCACCAAAGATATCCCATAAAGGGACCGATATCCCATGAAGGGACCAGTGCACCAAAGATATCCCATGAAGGGACAGATATCCCATGAAGGGACCAGTGCACCAAAGATATCCCATGAAGGGACAGATATCCCATGAAGGGACCAGTGCACAAAAGATATCCCATGAAGGGACAGATATCCCATGAAGGGACCAGTGCACCAAAGATATCCCATAAAGGGACAGATATCCCATGAAGGGACCAGTGCACAAAAGATATCCCATGAAGGGACCATTGCATCAAAGATATCCAATGAAGGGACCAGGCATCAAAGACATCCCATGAAGGGACCAGTGCACCAAAGATATCCCATGAAGGGACCAGTGCACCAAAGATATCCCACGAAGGGACAGATATCCCATGAAGGGACCAGTGCACCAAAGATATCCCATAAAGGGACAGATATCCCATGAAGGGACCAGTGCACCAAAGATATCCCCTAAAAGGGACCGATATCCCATGAAGGGACCAGTGCATTATAGATATCCCATGAAGGGACAGATATGCCATGAAGGGACCAGCGCACCAAAGATATCCCATGAAGGGACCAGTGCATCAAAGATATCCCATGAAGGGACCAGTGCATCAAAGATATCCCATGAAGGGACCAGTGCATCAAAGATATCCCATGAAGGGACCAGTGCATCAAAGACATCCCATGAAGGGACCAGTGCATCAAAGATATCCCATGAAGGGACCAGTGCACCAAAGATATCCCATGAAGGGACCAGTGCATCAAAGATATCCCATGAAGGGACAGATATCCCATGAAGGGACCAGTGCATCAAAGATATTCCATGAAGGGACCAGTGCACCAAGTTTAGCCCATGAAGGGACAGATATTCCATGAAGGGACCAGTGCATCAAAGATATCCCATGAAGGGACAGATATCCCATGAAAGGACCAGTGCACCAAAGATATCCCATGAAGGGACCAGTGCATCAAAGATATCCCATGAAGGGACCAGTGCACCAAAGATATCCCATGAAGGGACCAGTGCATCAAAGATATCCCATGAAGGGACCATTGCATCAAAGATATCCCATGAAGGGACAGATATCCCATGAAGGGACCAGTGCATCAAAGATATCCCATTAAGGGACAGATATCCCATGAAGGGACCAGTGCATCAAAGATATCCCATGAAGGGACAGATATCCCATGAAGGGACCATTGCATCAAAGATATCCCATGAAGGGACCAGTGCACAAAAGATATCCCATGAAGGGACAGATATCCCATGAAGGGACCAGTGCATCAAAGATATCCCATTAAGGGACAGATATCCCATGAAAGGACCAGTGCACCAAAGATATCCCATGAAGGGACCAGTGCACCAAAGATATCCCATGAAGGGACCAGTGCACCAAAGATATCCCATGAAGGGACCAGTGCATCAAAGATATCCCATGAAGGGACCAGTGCATCAAAGATATCCCATGAAGGGACAGATATCCCATGAAGGGACCAGTGCACAAAAGATATCCCATGAAGGGACCAGTGCACAAAAGATATCCCATGAAGGGACAGATATTCAATGAAGGGACCAGTGCACCAAAGATAACCCATAAAGGGGACGATATCCCATGAAGGGACCAGTGCACCAAAGATATCCCATGAAGGGACAGATATCCCATGAAGGGACCAGTGCACCAAAGATATCCCATGAAGGGACCAGTGCACCAAAGATATCCCATGAAGGGACCAGTGCATCAAAGATATCCCATGAAGGGACCAGTGCATCAAAGATATCCCATGAAGGGACCAGTGCATCAAAGATATCCCATGAAGGGACCAGTGCATCAAAGATATCCCATGAAGGGACAGATATCCCATCAAGGGACCAGTGCACAAAAGATATCCCATGAAGGGACCAGTGCACCAAAGATATTCCATAAAGGGACAGATATCCCATGAAGGGACCAGTGCACCAAAGATATCCCCTAAAAGGGACCGATATCCCATGAAGGGACCAGTGCATTATAGATATCCCATGAAGGGACAGATATCCCATGAAGGGACCAGCGCACCAAAGATATCCCATGAAGGGACAGATATCCCATGAAAGGACCAGTGCACCAAAGATATCCCATGAAGGGACCAGTGCATCAAAGATATCCCATGAAGGGACAGATATCCCATGAAGGGACCAGTGCATCAAAGATATCCCATGAAGGGACAGATATCCCATGAAGGGACCAGTGCACCAAAGATATCCCATGAAGGGACCAGTGCATCAAAGATATCCCATGAAGGGACCAGTGCATCAAAGATATCCCATGAAGGGACCAGTGCATCAAAGACATCCCATGAAGGGACCAGTGCACCAAAGATATCCCTTGAAGGGACCAGTGCACCAAAGATATCCCATGAAGGGACCAGTGCACCAAAGATATCCAGTGCACCAAAGATATCCCATGAATGGACCAGTGCACCAAAGATATCCCATGAAGGGACAGATATCCCATGAAGGGACCAGTGCACAAAAGATATCCCATGAAGGGACCAGTGCACAAAAGATATCCCATGAAGGGACAGATATCCCATGAAGGGACCAGTGCACGAAAGATATCCCATGAAGGGACAGATATCCCATGAAGGGACCAGTGCACAAAAGATATCCCATAAAGGGACAGATATCCCATGAAGGGACCAGTGCACCAAAGATATCCCATGAAGGGACAGATATCCCATGAAGGGACCAGTGCACCAAAGATATCCCATGTAGGGACCAGTGCATCAAAGATATCCCATGAAGGGACCAGTGCATCAAAGATATCCCATGAAGGGACCAGTGCATCAAAGATATCCCATGAAGGGACCAGTGCATCAAAGATATCCCATGAAGGGACAGATATCCCATGAAGGGACCAGTGCACAAAAGATATCCCATGAAGGGACCAGTGCACAAAAGATATCCCATGAAGGGACAGATATTCCATGAAGGGACCAGTGCACCAACGATAACCCATAAAGGGACCGATATCCCATGAAGGGACCAGTGCACCAAAGATATCCCATGAAGGGACAGATATCCCATGAAGGGACCAGTGCACCAAAGATATCCCATGAAGGGACCAGTGCACCAAAGATATCCCATGAAGGGACCATTGCATCAAAGATATCCCATAAAGGGACCAGTGCATCAAAGATATCCCATGAAGGGACCAGTGCATCAAAGATATCCCATGAAGGGACAGATATCCCATCAAGGGACCAGTGCACAAAAGATATCCCATGAAGGGACAGATATCCCATGAAGGGACCAGTGCACCAAAGATATCCCATAAAGGGACCGATATCCCATGAAGGGACCAGTGCACCAAAGATATCCCATGAAGGGACAGATATCCCATGAAGGGACCAGTGCACCAAAGATATCCCATGAAGGGACAGATATCCCATGAAGGGACCAGTGCACAAAAGATATCCCATGAAGGGACAGATATCCCATGAAGGGACCAGTGCACCAAAGATATCCCATAAAGGGACAGATATCCCATGAAGGGACCAGTGCACAAAAGATATCCCATGAAGGGACCATTGCATCAAAGATATCCAATGAAGGGACCAGGCATCAAAGACATCCCATGAAGGGACCAGTGCACCAAAGATATCCCATGAAGGGACCAGTGCACCAAAGATATCCCACGAAGGGACAGATATCCCATGAAGGGACCAGTGCACCAAAGATATCCCATAAAGGGACAGATATCCCATGAAGGGACCAGTGCACCAAAGATATCCCCTAAAAGGGACCGATATCCCATGAAGGGACCAGTGCATTATAGATATCCCATGAAGGGACAGATATGCCATGAAGGGACCAGCGCACCAAAGATATCCCATGAAGGGACCAGTGCATCAAAGATATCCCATGAAGGGACCAGTGCATCAAAGATATCCCATGAAGGGACCAGTGCATCAAAGATATCCCATGAAGGGACCAGTGCATCAAAGACATCCCATGAAGGGACCAGTGCATCAAAGATATCCCATGAAGGGACCAGTGCACCAAAGATATCCCATGAAGGGACCAGTGCATCAAAGATATCCCATGAAGGGACAGATATCCCATGAAGGGACCAGTGCATCAAAGATATTCCATGAAGGGACCAGTGCACCAAGTTTAGCCCATGAAGGGACAGATATTCCATGAAGGGACCAGTGCATCAAAGATATCCCATGAAGGGACAGATATCCCATGAAAGGACCAGTGCACCAAAGATATCCCATGAAGGGACCAGTGCATCAAAGATATCCCATGAAGGGACCAGTGCACCAAAGATATCCCATGAAGGGACCAGTGCATCAAAGATATCCCATGAAGGGACCATTGCATCAAAGATATCCCATGAAGGGACAGATATCCCATGAAGGGACCAGTGCATCAAAGATATCCCATTAAGGGACAGATATCCCATGAAGGGACCAGTGCATCAAAGATATCCCATGAAGGGACAGATATCCCATGAAGGGACCATTGCATCAAAGATATCCCATGAAGGGACCAGTGCACAAAAGATATCCCATGAAGGGACAGATATCCCATGAAGGGACCAGTGCATCAAAGATATCCCATTAAGGGACAGATATCCCATGAAAGGACCAGTGCACCAAAGATATCCCATGAAGGGACCAGTGCACCAAAGATATCCCATGAAGGGACCAGTGCACCAAAGATATCCCATGAAGGGACCAGTGCATCAAAGATATCCCATGAAGGGACCAGTGCATCAAAGATATCCCATGAAGGGACAGATATCCCATGAAGGGACCAGTGCACAAAAGATATCCCATGAAGGGACCAGTGCACAAAAGATATCCCATGAAGGGACAGATATTCAATGAAGGGACCAGTGCACCAAAGATAACCCATAAAGGGGACGATATCCCATGAAGGGACCAGTGCACCAAAGATATCCCATGAAGGGACAGATATCCCATGAAGGGACCAGTGCACCAAAGATATCCCATGAAGGGACCAGTGCACCAAAGATATCCCATGAAGGGACCAGTGCATCAAAGATATCCCATGAAGGGACCAGTGCATCAAAGATATCCCATGAAGGGACCAGTGCATCAAAGATATCCCATGAAGGGACCAGTGCATCAAAGATATCCCATGAAGGGACAGATATCCCATCAAGGGACCAGTGCACAAAAGATATCCCATGAAGGGACAGATATCCCATGAAGGGACCAGTGCACCAAAGATATCCCATAAAGGGACCGATATCCCATGAAGGGACCAGTGCACCAAAGATATCCCATGAAGGGACAGATATCCCATGAAGGGACCAGTGCACCAAAGATATCCCATGAAGGGACAGATATCCCATGAAGGGACCAGTGCACAAAAGATATCCCATGAAGGGACAGATATCCCATGAAGGGACCAGTGCACCAAAGATATCCCATAAAGGGACAGATATCCCATGAAGGGACCAGTGCACAAAAGATATCCCATGAAGGGACTAGTGCATCAAAGATATCCCATGAAGGGACCATTGCATCAAAGATATCCAATGAAGGGACCAGGCATCAAAGACATCCCATGAAGGGACCAGTGCACCAAAGATATCCCATGAAGGGACCAGTGCACCAAAGATATCCCACGAAGGGACAGATATCCCATGAAGGGACCAGTGCACCAAAGATATCCCATAAAGGGACAGATATCGCATGAAGGGACCAGTGCACCAAAGATATCCCCTAAAAGGGACCGATATCCCATGAAGGGACCAGTGCATTATAGATATCCCATGAAGGGACAGATATCCCATGAAGGGACCAGCGCACCAAAGATATCCCATGAAGGGACCAGTGCATCAAAGATATCCCATGAAGGGACCAGTGCATCAAAGATATCCCATGAAGGGACCAGTGCATCAAAGATATCCCATGAAGGGACCAGTGCATCAAAGATATCCCATGAAGGGACCAGTGCACCAAAGATATCCCATGAAGGGACCAGTGCACCAAAGATATCCCATGAAGGGACTGATATCCCATGAAGGGACCAGTGCATCAAAGATATCCCATGAAGGGACAGATATCCCATGAAGGGACCAGTGCATCAAAGATATTCCATGAAGGGACCAGTGCACCAAGTTTAGCCCATGAAGGGACAGATATTCCATGAAGGGACCAGTGCATCAAAGATATCCCATGAAGGGACAGATATCCCATGAAAGGACCAGTGCACCAAAGATATCCCATGAAGGGACCAGTGCATCAAAGATATCCCATGAAGGGACAGATATCCCATGAAGGGACCAGTGCATCAAAGATATCCCATGAAGGGACAGATATCCCATGAAGGGACCGTGCATCAAAGATATCCCATGAAGGGACAGATATCCCATGAAGGGACCAGTGCACCAAAGATATCCCATGAAGGGACCAGTGCATCAAAGATATCCCATGAAGGGACCAGTGCACCAAAGATATCCCATGAAGGGACCAGTGCACCAAAGATATCCCATGAAGGGACCAGTGCACCAAAGATATCCCATGAAGGGACCAGTGCATCAAAGATATCCCATGAAGGGACCATTGCATCAAAGATATCCCATGAAGGGACAGATATCCCATGAAGGGACCAGTGCATCAAAGATATCCCATTAATGGACAGATATCCCATGAAGGGACCAGTGCATCAAAGATATCCCATGAAGGGACAGATATCCCATGAAGGGACCAGTGCATCAAAGATATCCCATGAAGGGACCAGTGCACAAAAGATATCCCATGAAGGGACAGCTATCCCATGAAGGGACCAGTGCATCAAAGATATCCCATTAAGGGACAGATATCCCATGAAAGGACCAGTGCACCAAAGATATCCCATGAAGGGACCAGTGCATCAAAGATATCCCATGAAGGGACCAGTGCATCAAAGATATCCCATGAAGGGACCAGTGCATCAAAGATATCCCATGAAGGGACCAGTGCACCAAAGATATCCCATTGAAGGGACTGATATCCCATGAAGGGACCAGTGCACCAAGGTTAGCCCATGAAGGGACAGATATTCCATGAAGGGGCCAGTGCATCAAAGATATCCCATGAAGGGACAGATATCCCATGAAAGGACCAGTGCACCAAAGATATCCCATGAAGGGACCAGTGCATCAAAGATATCCCATGAAGGGACAGATATCCCATGAAGGGACCAGTGCATCAAAGATATCCCATGAAGGGACAGATATCCCATGAAGGGACCAGTGCATCAAAGATATCCCATGAAGGGACCAGTGCACAAAAGATATCCCATGAAGGGACCAGTGCATCAAAGATATCCCATGAAGGGACCATTGCATCAAAGATATCCCATGAAGGGACCAGTGCATCAAAGACATCCCATGAAGGGACCAGTGCATCAAAGATATCCCATGAAGGGACCAGTGCACCAAAGATATCCCATGAAGGGACAGATATCCCATGAAGGGACCAGTGCACAAAAGATATCCCATGAAGGGACAGATATCCCATGAAGGGACCAGTGCACGAAAGATATCCCATGAAGGGACAGATATCCCATGAAGGGACCAGTGCACAAAAGATATCCCATAAAGGGATCAGTGCACCAAAGATATCCCATGAAGGGACCAGTGCACCAAAGATATCCCATGAAGGGACCAGTGCACCAAAGATATCCCATGAAGGGACCAGTGCACCAAAGATATCCCATGAAGGGACCAGTGCACCAAAGATATCCCATGAAGGGACAGATATCCCAATAAGGGACCAGTGCACCAAAGATATCCCATGAACGGACCATGCACCAAAGATATCCCATGAAGGGACAGATATCCCATGAAGGGACCAGTGCATCAAAGATATCCCATGAAGGGACCAGTGCATCAAAGATATCCCATGAAGGGACCAGTGCATCAAAGATATCCCATGAAGGGACAGATCCCATGAAGGGACCAGTGCATCAAAGATATCCCATGAAGGGACAGATATCCCATGAAGGGACCAGTTCACCAAAGATATCCCATGAAGGGACCAGTGCATCAATGATATCCCATGAAGGGACCAGTGCATCAAAGATATCCCATGAAGGGACCAGTGCATCAAAGATATCCCATGAAGGGACCAGTGCATCAAAGATATCCCATGAAGGGACCAGTGCACCAAAGATATCCCATGAAGGGACCAGTGCATCAAAGATATCCCATGAAGGGACCAGTGCATCAAAGATATCCCATGAAGGGACCAGTGCATCAAAGATATCCCATGAAGGGACCAGTGCATCAAAGATATCCCATGAAGGGACAGATATCCCATGAAGGGACCAGTGCAAAAAAGATATCCCATGAAGGGACCAGTGCACAAAAGATATCCCATGAAGGGACAGATATTCCATGAAGGGACCAGTGCACCAAAGATAACCCATAAAGGGACCGATATCCCATGAAGGGACCAGTGCACCAAAGATATCCCATGAAGGGACAGATATCCCATGAAGGGACCAGTGCACCAAAGATATCCCATGAAGGGACCAGTGCACCAAAGATATCCCATGAAGGGACCATTGCATCAAAGATATCCCATGAAGGGACCAGTGCATCAAAGATATCCCATGAAGGGACCAGTGCATCAAAGATATCCCATGAAGGGACAGATATCCCATCAAGGGACCAGTGCACAAAAGATATCCCATGAAGGGACAGATATCCCATGAAGGGACCAGTGCACCAAAGATATCCCATAAAGGGACCGATATCCCATGAAGGGACCAGTGCACCAAAGATATCCCATGAAGGGACAGATATCCCATGAAGGGACCAGTGCACCAAAGATATCCCATGAAGGGACAGATATCCCATGAAGGGACCAGTGCACAAAAGATATCCCATGAAGGGACAGATATCCCATGAAGGGACCAGTGCACCAAAGATATCCCATAAAGGGACAGATATCCCATGAAGGGACCAGTGCACAAAAGATATCCCATGAAGGGACTAGTGCATCAAAGATATCCCATGAAGGGACCATTGCATCAAAGATATCCAATGAAGGGACCAGGCATCAAAGACATCCCATGAAGGGACCAGTGCACCAAAGATATCCCATGAAGGGACCAGTGCACCAAAGATATCCCACGAAGGGACAGATATCCCATGAAGGGACCAGTGCACCAAAGATATCCCATAAAGGGACAGATATCCCATGAAGGGACCAGTGCACCAAAGATATCCCCTAAAAGGGACCGATATCCCATGAAGGGACCAGTGCATTATAGATATCCCATGAAGGGACAGATATGCCATGAAGGGACCAGCGCACCAAAGATATCCCATGAAGGGACCAGTGCATCAAAGATATCCCATGAAGGGACCAGTGCATCAAAGATATCCCATGAAGGGACCAGTGCATCAAAGATATCCCATGAAGGGACCAGTGCATCAAAGACATCCCATGAAGGGACCAGTGCATCAAAGATATCCCATGAAGGGACCAGTGCACCAAAGATATCCCATGAAGGGACCAGTGCACCAAAGATATCCCATGAAGGGACTGATATCCCATGAAGGGACCAGTGCATCAAAAATATCCCATGAAGGGACAGATATCCCATGAAGGGACCAGTGCATCAAAGATATTCCATGAAGGGACCAGTGCACCAAGTTTAGCCCATGAAGGGACAGATATTCCATGAAGGGACCAGTGCATCAAAGATATCCCATGAAGGGACAGATATCCCATGAAAGGACCAGTGCACCAAAGATATCCCATGAAGGGACCAGTGCATCAAAGATATCCCATGAAGGGACAGATATCCCATGAAGGGACCAGTGCATCAAAGATATCCCATGAAGGGACAGATATCCCATGAAGGGACCGTGCATCAAAGATATCCCATGAAGGGACCAGTGCACAAAAGATATCCCATGAAGGGACAGATATCCCATGAAGGGACCAGTGCATCAAAGATATCCCATGAAGGGACAGATATCCCATGAAAGGACCAGTGCACCAAAGATATCCCATGAAGGGACCAGTGCATCAAAGATATCCCATGAAGGGACCAGTGCACCAAAGATATCCCATGAAGGGACCAGTGCACCAAAGATATCCCATGAAGGGACCAGTGCACCAAAGATATCCCATGAAGGGACCAGTGCATCAAAGATATCCCATGAAGGGACCATTGCATCAAAGATATCCCATGAAGGGACAGATATCCCATGAAGGGACCAGTGCATCAAAGATATCCCATTAAGGGACAGATATCCCATGAAGGGACCAGTGCATCAAAGATATCCCATGAAGGGACAGATATCCCATGAAGGGACCAGTGCATCAAAGATATCCCATGAAGGGACCAGTGCACAAAAGATATCCCATGAAGGGACAGATATCCCATGAAGGGACCAGTGCATGAAATATATCCCATTAAGGGACAGATATCCCATGAAAGGACCAGTGCACCAAAGATATCCCATGAAGGGACCAGTGCATCAAAGATATCCCATGAAGGGACCAGTGCATCACAGATATCCCATGAAGGGACCAGTGCATCACAGATATCCCATGAAGGGACCAGTGCATCAAAGATATCCCATGAAGGGACCAGTGCACCAAAGATATCCCATGAAGGGACCAGTGCATCAAAGATATCCCATGAAGGGACAGATATCCCATGAAGGGACCAGTGCACAAAAGATATCCCATGAAGGGACCAGTGCACAAAAGATATCCCATGAAGGGACAGATATTCCATGAAGGGACCAGTGCACCAAAGATAACCCATAAAGGGACCGATATCCCATGAAGGGACCAGTGCACCAAAGATATCCCATGAAGGGACAGATATCCCATGAAGGGACCAGTGCACCAAAGATATCCCATGAAGGGACCAGTGCACCAAAGATATCCCATGAAGGGACCATTGCATCAAAGATATCCCATGAAGGGACCAGTGCATCAAAGATATCCCATGAAGGGACCAGTGCATCAAAGATATCCCATGAAGGGACCAGTGCATCAAAGATATCCCATGAAGGGACAGATATCCCATCAAGGGAACAGTGCACAAAAGATATCCCATGAAGGGACAGATATCCCATGAAGGGACCAGTGCACAAAAGATATCCCATAAAGGGACCGATATCCCATGAAGGGACCAGTGCACCAAAGATATCCCATGAAGGGACAGATATCCCATGAAGGGACCAGTGCACCAAAGATATCCCATGAAGGGACAGATATCCCATGAAGGGACCAGTGCACAAAAGATATCCCATGAAGGGACAGATATCCCATGAAGGGACCAGTGCACCAAAGATATCCCATAAAGGGACAGATATCCCATGAAGGGACCAGTGCACCAAAGATATCCCCTAAAAGCGACCGATATCCCATGAAGGGACCAGTGCATTATAGATATCCCATGAAGGGACAGATATGCCATGAAGGGACCAGCGCACCAAAGATATCCCATGAAGGGACCAGTGCATTAAAGATATCCCATGAAGGGACTGATATCCCATGAAGGGACCAGTGCATCAAAGATATCCCATGAAGGGACAGATATCCCATGAAGGGACCAGTGCATCAAAGATATTCCATGAAGGGATCAGTGCACCAAGTTTAGCCCATGAAGGGACAGATATTCCATGAAGGGACCAGTGCATCAAAGATATCCCATGAAGGGACAGATATCCCATGAAAGGACCAGTGCACCAAAGATATCCCATGAAGGGACCAGTGCATCAAAGATATCCCATGAAGGGACAGATATCCCATGAAGGGACCAGTGCATCAAAGATATCCCATGAAGGGACAGATATCCCATGAAGGGACCAGTGCATCAAAGATATCCCATGAAGGGACCAGTGCATCAAAGATATCCCATGAAGGGACCAGTGCATCAAAGATATCCCATGAAGGGACCAGTGCATCAAAGACATCCCATGAAGGGACCAGTGCATCAAAGATATCCCATGAAGGGACCAGTGCACCAAAGATATCCCATGAAGGGACCAGTGCACCAAAGATATCCCATGAAGGGACTGATATCCCATGAAGGGACCAGTGCATCAAAGATATCCCATGAAGGGACAGATATCCCATGAAGGGACCAGTGCATCAAAGATATTCCATGAAGGGACCAGTGCACCAAGTTTAGCCCATGAAGGGACAGATATTCCATGAAGGGACCAGTGCATCAAAGATATCCCATGAAGGGACAGATATCCCATGAAAGGACCAGTGCACCAAAGATATCCCATGAAGGGACCAGTGCATCAAAGATATCCCATGAAGGGACAGATATCCCATGAAGGGACCAGTGCATCAAAGATATCCCATGAAGGGACAGATATCCCATGAAGGGACCGTGCATCAAAGATATCCCATGAAGGGACAGATATCCCATGAAGGGACCAGTGCACCAAAGATATCCCATGAAGGGACCAGTGCATCAAAGATATCCCATGAAGGGACCAGTGCACCAAAGATATCCCATGAAGGGACCAGTGCACCAAAGATATCCCATGAAGGGACCAGTGCACCAAAGATATCCCATGAAGGGACCAGTGCATCAAAGATATCCCATGAAGGGACCATTGCATCAAAGATATCCCATGAAGGGACAGATATCCCATGAAGGGACCAGTGCATCAAAGATATCCCATTAAGGGACAGATATCCCATGAAGGGACCAGTGCATCAAAGATATCCCATGAAGGGACAGATATCCCATGAAGGGACCAGTGCATCAAAGATATCCCATGAAGGGACCAGTGCACAAAAGATATCCCATGAAGGGACAGCTATCCCATGAAGGGACCAGTGCATCAAAGATATCCCATTAAGGGACAGATATCCCATGAAAGGACCAGTGCACCAAAGATATCCCATGAAGGGACCAGTGCATCAAAGATATCCCATGAAGGGACCAGTGCATCAAAGATATCCCATGAAGGGACCAGTGCATCAAAGATATCCCATGAAGGGACCAGTGCACCAAAGATATCCCATTGAAGGGACTGATATCCCATGAAGGGACCAGTGCACCAAGGTTAGCCCATGAAGGGACAGATATTCCATGAAGGGGCCAGTGCATCAAAGATATCCCATGAAGGGACAGATATCCCATGAAAGGACCAGTGCACCAAAGATATCCCATGAAGGGACCAGTGCATCAAAGATATCCCATGAAGGGACAGATATCCCATGAAGGGACCAGTGCATCAAAGATATCCCATGAAGGGACAGATATCCCATGAAGGGACCAGTGCATCAAAGATATCCCATGAAGGGACCAGTGCACAAAAGATATCCCATGAAGGGACCAGTGCATCAAAGATATCCCATGAAGGGACCAGTGCACCAAAGATATCCCATGAAGGGACAGATATCCCATGAAGGGACCAGTGCACAAAAGATATCCCATGAAGGGACAGATATCCCATGAAGGGACCAGTGCACGAAAGATATCCCATGAAGGGACAGATATCCCATGAAGGGACCAGTGCACAAAAGATATCCCATAAAGGGACAGATATCCCATGAAGGGACCAGTGCACCAAAGATATCCCATGAAGGGACCAGTGCACCAAAGATATCCCATGAAGGGACCAGTGCACCAAAGATATCCCATGAAGGGACCAGTGCACCAAAGATATCCCATGAAGGGACAGATATCCCAATAAGGGACCAGTGCACCAAAGATATCCCATGAACGGACCATGCACCAAAGATATCCCATGAAGGGACAGATATCCCATGAAGGGACCAGTGCATCAAAGATATCCCATGAAGGGACCAGTGCATCAAAGATATCCCATGAAGGGACCAGTGCATCAAAGATATCCCATGAAGGGACAGATCCCATGAAGGGACCAGTGCATCAAAGATATCCCATGAAGGGACAGATATCCCATGAAGGGACCAGTTCACCAAAGATATCCCATGAAGGGACCAGTGCATCAATGATATCCCATGAAGGGACCAGTGCATCAAAGATATCCCATGAAGGGACCAGTGCATCAAAGATATCCCATGAAGGGACCAGTGCATCAAAGATATCCCATGAAGGGACCAGTGCACCAAAGATATCCCATGAAGGGACCAGTGCATCAAAGATATCCCATGAAGGGACCAGTGCATCAAAGATATCCCATGAAGGGACCAGTGCATCAAAGATATCCCATGAAGGGACAGATATCCCATGAAGGGACCAGTGCACAAAAGATATCCCATGAAGGGACCAGTGCACAAAAGATATCCCATGAAGGGACAGATATTCCATGAAGGGACCAGTGCACCAAAGATAACCCATAAAGGGACCGATATCCCATGAAGGGACCAGTGCACCAAAGATATCCCATGAAGGGACAGATATCCCATGAAGGGACCAGTGCACCAAAGATATCCCATGAAGGGACCAGTGCACCAAAGATATCCCATGAAGGGACCATTGCATCAAAGATATCCCATGAAGGGACCAGTGCATCAAAGATATCCCATGAAGGGACCAGTGCATTAAAGATATCCCATGAAGGGACCAGTGCATCAAAGATATCCCATGAAGGGACAGATATCCCATCAAGGGACCAGTGCACAAAAGATATCCCATGAAGGGACAGATATCCCATGAAGGGACCAGTGCACCAAAGATATCCCATAAAGGGACCGATATCCCATGAAGGGACCAGTGCACCAAAGATATCCCATGAAGGGACAGATATCCCATGAAGGGACCAGTTCACCAAAGATATCCCATGAAGGGACAGATATCCCATGAAGGGACCAGTGCACAAAAGATATCCCATGAAGGGACAGATATCCCATGAAGGGACCAGTGCACCAAAGATATCCCATAAAGGGACAGATATCCCATGAAGGGACCAGTGCACAAAAGATATCCCATGAAGGGACTAGTGCATCAAAGATATCCCATGAAGGGACCATTGCATCAAAGATATCCAATGAAGGGACCAGGCATCAAAGACATCCCATGAAGGGACCAGTGCACCAAAGATATCCCATGAAGGGACCAGTGCACCAAAGATATCCCACGAAGGGACAGATATCCCATGAAGGGACCAGTGCACCAAAGATATCCCATAAAGGGACAGATATCCCATGAAGGGACCAGTGCACCAAAGATATCCCCTAAAAGGGACCGATATCCCATGAAGGGACCAGTGCATTATAGATATCCCATGAAGGGACAGATATGCCATGAAGGGACCAGCGCACCAAAGATATCCCATGAAGGGACCAGTGCATCAAAGATATCCCATGAAGGGACCAGTGCATCAAAGATATCCCATGAAGGGACCAGTGCATCAAAGATATCCCATGAAGGGACCAGTGCATCAAAGACATCCCATGAAGGGACCAGTGCATCAAAGATATCCCATGAAGGGACCAGTGCACCAAAGATATCCCATGAAGGGACCAGTGCACCAAAGATATCCCATGAAGGGACTGATATCCCATGAAGGGACCAGTGCATCAAAGATATCCCATGAAGGGACAGATATCCCATGAAGGGACCAGTGCATCAAAGATATTCCATGAAGGGACCAGTGCACCAAGTTTAGCCCATGAAGGGACAGATATTTCATGAAGGGACCAGTGCATCAAAGATATCCCATGAAGGGACAGATATCCCATGAAAGGACCAGTGCACCAAAGATATCCCATGAAGGGACCAGTGCATCAAAGATATCCCATGAAGGGACAGATATCCCATGAAGGGACCAGTGCATCAAAGATATCCCATGAAGGGACAGATATCCCATGAAGGGACCGTGCATCAAAGATATCCCATGAAGGGACCAGTGCACAAAAGATATCCCATGAAGGGACAGATATCCCATGAAGGGACCAGTGCATCAAAGATATCCCATGAAGGGACAGATATCCCATGAAAGGACCAGTGCACCAAAGATATCCCATGAAGGGACAGATATCCCATGAAGGGACCGTGCATCAAAGATATCCCATGAAGAGACCAGTGCACAAAAGATATCCCATGAAGGGACAGATATCCCATGAAGGGACCAGTGCATCAAAGATATCCCATGAAGGGACAGATATCCCATGAAAGGACCAGTGCACCAAAGATATCCCATAAAGGGACCAGTGCATCAAAGATATCCCATGAAGGGACCAGTGCACCAAAGATATCCCATGAAGGGACCAGTGCACCAAAGATATCCCATGAAGGGACCAGTGCACCAAAGATATCCCATGAAGGGACCAGTGCATCAAAGATATCCCATGAAGGGACCATTGCATCAAAGATATCCCATGAAGGGACAGATATCCCATGAAGGGACCAGTGCATCAAAGATATCCCATTAAGGGACAGATATCCCATGAAGGGACCAGTGCATCAAAGATATCCCATGAAGGGACAGATATCCCATGAAGGGACCAGTGCATCAAAGATATCCCATGAAGGGACCAGTGCACAAAAGATATCCCATGAAGGGACAGATATCCCATGAAGGGACCAGTGCATGAAAGATATCCCATTAAGGGACAGATATCCCATGAAAGGACCAGTGCACCAAAGATATCCCATGAAGGGACCAGTGCATCAAAGATATCCCATGAAGGGACCAGTGCATCACAGATATCCCATGAAGGGACCAGTGCATCACAGATATCCCATGAAGGGACCAGTGCATCAAAGATATCCCATGAAGGGACCAGTGCATCAAAGATATCCCATGAAGGGACCAGTGCATCAAAGATATCCCATGAAGGGACAGATATCCCATGAAGGGACCAGTGCATAAAAGATATCCCATGAAGGGACCAGTGCACAAAAGATATCCCATGAAGGGACAGATATTCCATGAAGGGACCAGTGCACCAAAGATAACCCATAAAGGGACCGATATCCCATGAAGGGACCAGTGCACCAAAGATATCCCATGAAGGGACAGATATCCCATGAAGGGACCAGTGCACCAAAGATATCCCATGAAGGGACCAGTGCACCAAAGATATCCCATGAAGGGACCATTGCATCAAAGATATCCCATGAAGGGACCAGTGCATCAAAGATATCCCATGAAGGGACCAGTGCATCAAAGATATCCCATGAAGGGACCAGTGCATCAAAGATATCCCATGAAGGGACAGATATCCCATCAAGGGACCAGTGCACAAAAGATATCCCATGAAGGGACAGATATCCCATCAAGGGACCAGTGCACCAAAGATATCCCATAAAGGGACCGATATCCCATGAAGGGACCAGTGCACCAAAGATATCCCATGAAGGGACAGATATCCCATGAAGGGACCAGTGCACCAAAGATATCCCATGAAGGGACAGATATCCCATGAAGGGACCAGTGCACAAAAGATATCCCATGAAGGGACAGATATCCCATGAAGGGACCAGTGCACCAAAGATATCCCATAAAGGGACAGATATCCCATGAAGGGACCAGTGCACAAAAGATATCCCATGAAGGGACTAGTGCATCAAAGATATCCCATGAAGGGACCATTGCATCAAAGATATCCAATGAAGGGACCAGGCATCAAAGACATCCCATGAAGGGACCAGTGCACCAAAGATATCCCATGAAGGGACCAGTGCACCAAAGATATCCCACGAAGGGACAGATATCCCATGAAGGGACCAGTGCACCAAAGATATCCCATAAAGGGACAGATATCCCATGAAGGGACCAGTGCACCAAAGATATCCCCTAAAAGGGACCGATATCCCATGAAGGGACCAGTGCATTATAGATATCCCATGAAGGGACAGATATGCCATGAAGGGACCAGCGCACCAAAGATATCCCATGAAGGGACCAGTGCATCAAAGATATCCCATGAAGGGACCAGTGCATCAAAGATATCCCATGAAGGGACCAGTGCACCAAAGATATCCCATGAAGGGACCAGTGCATCAAAGACATCCCATGAAGGGACCAGTGCATCAAAGATATCCCATGAAGGGACCAGTGCACCAAAGATATCCCATGAAGGGACCAGTGCACCAAAGATATCCCATGAAGGGACTGATATCCCATGAAGGGACCAGTGCATCAAAGATATCCCATGAAGGGACAGATATTCCATGAAGGGACCAGTGCATCAAAGATATTCCATGAAGGGACCAGTGCACCAAGTTTAGCCCATGAAGGGACAGATATTCCATGAAGGGACCAGTGCATCAAAGATATCCCATGAAGGGACAGATATCCCATGAAAGGACCAGTGCACCAAAGATATCCCATGAAGGGACCAGTGCATCAAAGATATCCCATGAAGGGACAGATATCCCATGAAGGGACCAGTGCATCAAAGATATCCCATGAAGGGACAGATATCCCATGAAGGGACCGTGCATCAAAGATATCCCATGAAGGGACCAGTGCACAAAAGATATCCCATGAAGGGACAGATATCCCATGAAGGGACCAGTGCATCAAAGATATCCCATGAAGGGACAGATATCCCATGAAAGGACCAGTGCACCAAAGATATCCCATGAAGGGACCAGTGCATCAAAGATATCCCATGAAGGGACCAGTGCACCAAAGATATCCCATGAAGGGACCAGTGCACCAAAGATATCCCATGAAGGGACCAGTGCACCAAAGATATCCCATGAAGGGACCAGTGCATCAAAGATATCCCATGAAGGGACCATTGCATCAAAGATATCCCATGAAGGGACAGATATCCCATGAAGGGACCAGTGCATCAAAGATATCCCATTAAGGGACAGATATCCCATGAAGGGACCAGTGCATCAAAGATATCCCATTAAGGGACAGATATCCCATGAAGGGACCAGTGCATCAAAGATATCCCATGAAGGGACAGATATCCCATGAAGGGACCAGTGCATCAAAGATATCCCATGAAGGGACCAGTGCACAAAAGATATCCCATGAAGGGACAGATATCCCATGAAGGGACCAGTGCATGAAAGATATCCCATTAAGGGACAGATATCCCATGAAAGGACCAGTGCACCAAAGATATCCCATGAAGGGACCAGTGCATCAAAGATATCCCATGAAGGGACCAGTGCATCACAGATATCCCATGAAGGGACCAGTGCATCACAGATATCCCATGAAGGGACCAGTGCATCAAAGATATCCCATGAAGGGACCAGTGCACCAAAGATATCCCATTGAAGGGACTGATATCCCATGAAGGGACCAGTGCACCAAGGTTAGCCCATGAAGGGACAGATATTCCATGAAGGGACCAGTGCATCAAAGATATCCCATGAAGGGACAGATATCCCATGAAAGGACCAGTGCACCAAAGATATCCCATGAAGGGACCAGTGCATCAAAGATATCCCATGAAGGGACAGATATCCCATGAAGGGACCAGTGCATCAAAGATATCCCATGAAGGGACAGATATCCCATGAAGGGACCAGTGCATCAAAGATATCCCATGAAGGGACCAGTGCACAAAAGATATCCCATGAAGGGACCAGTGCATCAAAGATATCCCATGA